>NW_006442491.1:37860137-37867197 GCF_000325575.1 Pteropus alecto
CAAAAACCCACCAAAAAAAAAAATGGCATGAAATCCTTACTTAATTGGCGAAAAATGTAGTGTAACAATTGAAAAATAGGCATCTACATAAAAAGTGACTAATTGTCAGTTTACTGTACCAAAAGTTGGCATTTGAGAAATGACACGTCTTTACTGAACAGCCTACTGTGTGCTAGATGCTGTGCTAGACCCTCGAACCCTACTAATACCTTGCCTGCACTTAACGTCTGTGACTGTTCTGCAAGTAAATATAACTATTAACATGCGTGATAAATAAAACTTCTCTGCATGTCTCCGCAGTCCCTGTATCTTGCGTCTGTCTTCTGTCTTTCTTCTTTTGTCTGTCTGTCCCCGCAAAGGCACAAAGATAAGGTAGAGAACTGAACTAGTGCCCCTTAGTGGAGGAGACAGGCGAGAACCCAGATCCTCTGCTCTGTACGGGGGGCTGAGGGGAGCTGCCATCACCAGTTGTTATAGTCCATGAGACTTCTAGCCGTAGGTAATGTGTTTT
This sequence comes from Pteropus alecto, assembly GCF_000325575.1. Taxonomy (NCBI): domain Eukaryota; kingdom Metazoa; phylum Chordata; class Mammalia; order Chiroptera; family Pteropodidae; genus Pteropus; species Pteropus alecto. The sequence continues at coordinate 37,860,649 of NW_006442491.1, forward strand.
GGCTTTAGAGACATCTGAGGAACTTTCTCTGAATTTTTCACAATCAATGTTCAGTTCATTAAGTGATAGTAAAAATGACGACAAACCTGCCAGCCGCAGTATAATATCTCCATCTACATAGTAATTGCTTCAATGGCAGAATTTTATGTTTTAGTATTACACACCCGAATTAGATTTCGGATTTCTTTTTTAGCTGTTTTATACTTGATATACTCCCACACCTGCTCACATACGTAGACGAACACTGAGCACGTTCTCAAAATATCCGCATTTAAGACTGGAACGGTTCCAATTATCATACTACTACTTAGACCAAAAAATCAAGCTGAATGAAAGCGCCTCGTTTCTCGAAATAGTTTTCTCTGGCCGTATGTACTGCTGGGTATTTAATACGCGGACGCAGCTCATCTTAACTATTGTGGGACTTTAAACCCAAAGGGTAATGGCTCGTTGCCATGGAAATGGAGCCTGTTTTTTAATGAATAGGAACGCATTTGTCCTGGGGTCGCAGGGGAGTTTGTACCCCTGAGTAATGAACATTGTGGGGGGGCGGTCAGACACCCACCCTTAACATCTAAATAACTGACTTGAGACTGGCACCGAGTCTGGGCATCCCTCTCAATTTCAAGAAGGAGCTTCCGTGTCTCACGCGAAGCGGAGGGGTGGCTGGTTGCCTTAAGGGGGTGGCGGGGGATCGAGTCAGACTTGAGGGTGTGGGCTCCTCCCCGCCCCCCGTTTGCCCACCCCTGTTGCGATCACACCTGCTCTTCACGGGCAGCACTCATTTCAACAGCCACGAGGGGGTTCCTGGTGCCACCTGCCGCCCCCGCCCCGAAACCTGTGCGGCCCTTCGCCGCCGGCGAGAGCGGCACCCCGGAAACAGCTCCTTATTCTGGCAAACGGGCCGTGTCTCACAGGCCAGCTAAACAGGGAGGGGTGAGTGAGCTCAGAAGATGAGGACCCACCCCCCAGACAAATAAGCAGACACTTTGAAAGAAGAAAATGCTCAGGGAACATTAGCTATTACAGTTCGAAACAGGAAATACCAGGTTGCGGGCGGGGTGGGGGGGGAAGGGGCCTTTCAGCAAGCAAGCACATCACCCCCACCCCCAGTGGGGCCCCCCACCCACACTCCTAACACTGCAGCCGCTGCTAACCCCTTGCTTGTCCTCTGCACTGACTGTGACTGTGTTTTAGCCCCGAGCTCCATGGCTCTTGGTGAACAAGCAGGTGAATGCTTCAGAGATTGGGGGTGGCAAGAGGGTCTTTAAAAAATTACAGCAAGAACGAGATAAACTGTCCCTTCTTCTGCCTCTGTGACTCACTTTCCTTCAGTCTCGGTTTCCTCCTCGGGATGACAGCCACATGCCAGGGCCCAGTACACAGCAGGTGCATGTTGCTTGCTCGGCCCCCACTCGACCAAGGAGCAAGGTCGGGGCCATAGACGTGACAGGATTTATACCCCAAGATTACGCTCCCAGCTAGGGGTCCATCCTTGTTCCCTGTAAACAAACTTCCCCTGGCCGACCTCTAAGGAAGGACGGTCCGACACAGCGTTTCACATGCTGTGGTGGGGTGCAGACACTCCATCAAGGGGGCCCCAGAAGCCAGGGTTTCCTTTAATAGTGACCGACTGCAGATCGCTCCACACGGGCCCTCCTGGAATATGTCCAAAGTAAAATGAAACATGACAGAAACTAACCCCAACTTAAAGAGGGGGACATACCCCACAATATAAAAGTCTCGTATCATGAAGACATCTGAGGACAGCATCTTTATCCTTAGTCACGTGGAAGGATCCATGTGCAGTAATACACTTCACTAGAAACAGCCACTCCTGCTGGCCGCAGTGACAGACACAGTGACTGAATACGTAAACAACAGATTCAAAGCCCTGTCGTCAACACCCCACCTGTATTCAGTCCCGAGGAAGCCCCAGTGGGACCAGGGGACGCTTGTCCCCAGCCCCACGATGACACAACACCCCACCCGGGAAGGCAGCTGGTGCCGACTTCTGGTACAGTAGCCTGGCTGTCACCTGGCCAGTTTGCCAAGTGGCCCCATCGGGCATGTCCTCCAGACAGAGCTGCGAGCTTAGAATTCGAAACGTCCCCCCATTCAGGAAGCCCCAGTCCTCGCAGATCTGAACCCAGCACTCTGAGAACAGAATGCTATGCTTTGAGTCGGAGCGTCTGGACTGAAGCGGCACCGTCAGCCGACGTGATGCAATATGATTTCTGTTTTCCTTTTCGATCCCACTGTAGTGAGAAGGCCACCAAGGTGCAGGACATCAAGAACAACCTGAAGGAGGCCATTGAAGTAGGTGCTTGGGTTCTTTCTCGCTCCGCCAGCCCCCATCCAGACAGTGCCACCCCCTGACCGCTTGCTAAACCCTTTCCAGACCATCGTGGCCGCCATGAGCAGCCTGGTGCCCCCCGTGGAGCTGGCCAACCCCGAGAACCAGTTCAGAGTGGACTACATCCTGAGCGTGATGAACGTGCCGGACTTTGACTTCCCTCCCGTAAGCTGCACCCTTGGGTGGTCGCCTCGGCCCCTCCCTTGCGCAGTTGACACGCCTGTGTCAAAGCTGCACTTCCCAAAACGTGTGTCAGTGGTACTGGTTCTTGGGAAAGAGCTAATTCTATAGAATCCTGAACATTAACACAAGAAGCTAACAGTGAGGGCTTTGCTCAGGACAGATGACAGCCTGTCACCCCTGTAAACCTAGGCTCACCCACCCCCACAAGTAAACGTCACACTGTAATGGTACAGATCTCACTTGGTTACATACATGGTGACTTTTATGAGAGAAAGAAGTCATGAGTTGTACCCTTAACTGTTCCTCGTACACACCTCATGACAGACAAAGCTGTATGTTCAGCATGGCACACACACGCTGATCGGCCAGCTGCTCGAAAGTCTCCCCAGATGCTGTGGACGCAGGAGTGAGGTGCCAGCTCCGAGTCGTAAATGGAGAGCCTTCTCATTCGAAACGCTTTACCATGTCACCTTTCCCAAGGTTTTCCTAAAATCGGGCCTCACCTCGGGGCAAGTGAAAAGAAATCTTTTCTCGATATTTGAAACAAAAGACTTTTCACCTAAATTATAACTCAGAGTTTCTTCTGCGCAGCCCGGTTGGCCTGTGCGACACTGTTTACAAAGATCTGTCTGCTCCATAAAAAACTGTCAGGAGCACAAAACTGCTCATAAACAAGCCTATACATTTTGACCCCTTTGTGGGAAAAGAATAGTTTATAAGAGGAACAGGAAACAAGTTTATGCAGCCCAGAAGGGAAAGCCTGGGCCACGGTGAAAACAATGACTTATTGTTGCCTTTTTTCAGGCTTTCATGGGAATTTGTGCATTTTAAATGGGTGTGGCCACAGACATACATAGCAGAGAAAGCAGTATTGATAAGCACGGCTAGGTGAATTGTTTAAATAGCGTTTGTTTTGGGAAAATGTAAACAGTACACATAATGCAACACGCAGACTTCTTCATGAAATCCGATTCTGTTTCTAACAGAAGAATGGCAGCCTGTTAAAAAGGCAACACCTTTCATTCGTCCTGTTGATACCTAGACTTAAGTTCCCGCCTACTTCGAGCCCTTCTCCAGCTGAATTCACGCTGCGGGGCCACCCTTCCCTCCCTGTAGGAGCCGATGCCCCCCTCCCCGCTAGTCAGAATGTCTGTGTCCCAGTGAAACGCAAGCCATGACCTACTGCGCTGTACGGCAGCCGTTCTCACCCCTTCTGGAAGGCCAGCCGCTGACAGGCCAGCAGCCCCCAATCACACTGTGCTTTTGGTAAAATTCTAGTTTTCCTTGAAGGCAAATTCAGTCCCAGCACATCTTAGGAAGGTTCTTTCTGTGCGTTAGTCCCTCGACCCGGCCGGTTGGGGAGCATGCGGGCTGCTGGTCCCGGCGGCCGTGGGCCCCGAGCCCCCGGGACGGGCCCTGGCCGGGCGCGGGCTCCCGCCCTGAAACACTCTCTCGTGTGTCCTTCAGGAATTCTACGAGCACGCCAAGGCTCTGTGGGAGGACGAGGGCGTCCGCGCCTGCTACGAGCGCTCCAACGAGTACCAGCTGATTGACTGCGCCCAGTAGTAAGCGGCCTGCACCCCAGCACACGCGGGGCACACGCGGGGCACACGCGGGCACACACGGGGCACACACGGGCACACACGGGCCGCACAGCCCTGACTCCCACTTTGAAAGCCACTTGCAAATGAGTTCTTTTCACAGCAGCCAGCCAGTTATTCCCACCTGCAGTTAGAAAGTTTTCCTCTGATTCATTTGTTTTTCAAAGCCCTTAATTGCACTTTTTAGTGCAGTGACATTATTTTATATAAACAATTAATGCCTGTTAGAGCAGAATGATAATTATGTGCAATGAAGTGACGTTCATAATTAATTAGCTTGAGGTAATTAATTGAATTGACCTTAAAGCATTTAGGGAGATAGGGCAGCTCTCACACTTGGGATAATGTAAAAATATTTTATTTTATTGCTGTAATTTTTTAAAAATAACAAACACATGCATCCCCCATCCTTGGTAGCTGGGGATCACTTGGCCATCTCTGCTGCCGGGGAAGTGACTGCAGTAGCTGCCAGGGTCCGATGTCACCTGGAGCCTGGGGAGCATTGGGAAAAGCCGTGGCATAAACCGGGGAGGAAGAGACAGCGGGGTCTCCCAGACCTTGCTCCCCACACGTCGCACAAGCTGGTGTTGGAGTCTGTGAAACCTGTCGATTTAGTCTTCCCTGGCCCTGCCTTCCTGTAGGAAGTGCGTTTGATTATTTTCAATTGTCACATGTATAGGTGCTTCATAGGGTTTACTAGATGAGGAAGTTTGTATAGTTTTCACCAGGGACAGAAAAACAGTCCCATCTTGGCCAGTCCCTACGACCCCCACCCCCACCCCTTCTCCAACAAAGTCCCTAGTTTTCTCAAAAGTTTGAGCTAAAAGCTGGAAGTGCTAATTATAGTAACACAAAACAAATGGAAATCCTGGAATTGTTTGCGTTTGTCTTTTGGATCTCAGTCAGAAGTACAGGTTCAAGATGAAGGTTTTGACCGCTCCGGGAGGGGGCGGGGCGGAGCGCGCGTTAGTAGCAGTTAGGGCAGGTCTGTCGCTTTGTTTCTTACACCACGTAAAAGTTGTCGAATGCAACTTTTAACGTTTAATGCAACAGTAAGTTACTCTGGCAACTTTATCTGAAAATGGCAACACTTGCCCAGTTTATGGAAAGTTTTAAGGAAACTCGCAGGAAAAAGGCCATAGCCTAGAACTTTTATAAAATGTCTTCCGGGCCGGAGGATCGAAGCAGCCCGGGCACCAACCAGTCCGTCCGCGGCGGAACCGCCTCTATGTTAAAGCCGAGATACTGGTACCTTGCCCATTTCTTAAGCTGCCTATTTTTATTTGTTGAGCTGGGGTTTGGCTGGCCCCACTCCAGATGTGTCTCTCACAAGATTTGGTGCTGCTGTTCTATTAATAGAACTGTGGTTCTGTTGCCATGGCAACGCGCTGGAGGCCAGGGCGGCTGGGGAGCTATTTCTGGACTGGTGCTGTAATGTAAGACGGACTGGGCAAGTTGGCGTGCCCTCCTGCCAGACTAGCCGAACTGGTGGAAAGGAAGCAGGGGAAACGCACAGAATTTCGTTCGGGAGACTCTTCTCCCTGTGGGATTTTCTTTTCTGATCAGCCGGCTTTAAACAGTTCTTACACCAACACCCCCTCCCTCACTACCGCCCCCCCCAAGAAAAGCTAGTTTTAGCTTTAATCTTTCCATATTAATTAAATCAGCCCCATCTTTCAAAAGTGACTTTTCCTAATGGTGTGTCCAGCCGAGCAACACGAGGGAAATAGCTTTCGCTTTGGGACCAGCCGCGGCTGCGGCTGCGGCTGCGGCGGGGGAGGGGGAAGCTGCCCTTCCGGGTGACACTTTCATCTGAGCGAGGGCCTCTGAGACCCCAGGCCCTGGGCGGGCCCGTGCCCCGGATGGCCCTGAGGTTTTCGAAGCGCTCCGTGTTTCGTAGCTGGAGAGCTGCATTTCATGGACCACATGGAGCGGAAGGGCACTGTGTCGGCTTCCTGTTCGGTGTGGTTGGGGCAGAAAGGGCTCCTTCGTGTCAGCCTCTTTTGTTCTCTTTAATAAGTGAGATGCTTACAAGGTGGAAGGAAGGGATGCCCGTGCCGAGTAACTCAAGCCATCTCCTTGTCCCTCGTCCCTTGCGGGGACAGCCCTCATTTCTTTTAAGTGTGGCCTTTTACGTTGTTTTAAAAAAACTGACGTGGAAGTATGTAGATTTTCAAACTACCTGCCATTTGTCAAAGCCAGTGTGGAACTAAATTTTTTAGTCATCAAATGGCACAAGATCCGACAGGCGTGGCTTGGGACACGCTGCCGGCTGCTTTGCACAGAACCAGCCTTTTACAATGCAGGCAGGACCGGGGCCCCTCCCTCTGCCTCTGCTGTAGCCCGGGGAGCCCCCGACCCCCGCGGGCACAGGCGGGCTCCCCGCGACTTCGCTGCGGCGGCGGCCGG
>NW_006442491.1:37867343-37884118 GCF_000325575.1 Pteropus alecto
CGCAGCGTCGCGGCCGCCGGGCTCGGGCCGCTGACTGGGCTTCTGTTCTAGGACCTGCTTCGCTGCCGCGTCCTGACCTCTGGGATCTTCGAGACCAAGTTCCAGGTGGACAAAGTCAACTTCCAGTGAGTGGCTGGTGCCCCTTTTCCCGAGTCAGTGGGACCCGGGCGCTCCCTCCGGCGCGGGGTGCGGGCGGGGACGGCGTCGGGGTGACCGCGCCCCCTCTCTCTCTCTCCCGCTCCCGCAGCATGTTCGACGTGGGCGGCCAGCGCGACGAGCGCCGCAAGTGGATCCAATGCTTCAACGGTAGGGGGGACAGGCCGCTCCCCGCGAGGCATGTCGCTTTTTAGTTGGGGGGGGTCGTTTTCGCTTCTGACGCGCGTCGCCTTTGTTTCTCTCGTGCCGCAGATGTGACCGCCATCATCTTCGTGGTGGCCAGCAGCAGCTACAACATGGTCATTCGGGAGGACAACCAGACCAACCGCCTGCAGGAGGCTCTGAACCTCTTCAAGAGCATCTGGAACAACAGGTGGGTGGGGTGACGGCGGGGCCCCCGCCCGCGGGGTGCGGGCCTGCGCCCCCGGCCGTAACCGCGCCCCGCCGCCCCCTCGCCCCCCGCAGATGGCTGCGCACCATCTCCGTGATCCTGTTCCTCAACAAGCAAGATCTGCTCGCCGAGAAAGTGCTCGCGGGCAAGTCCAAGATCGAGGACTACTTCCCCGAGTTCGCGCGCTACACTACTCCTGAGGATGGTAGGTGGCCCCCCGCAGCCCCCTGCATGCACCCTGCATGCGCCCCTGCTGGAACAGGGCCCCGGCCCCCCAAAGCCCCGCTCCGAAGGCCCAGTGGGAGCGTGGAACGCTGCCTTCGCCGGTCTGCGTGGAGGCGGCGGCGACGCGCGCGCCGGCCTGCTCCGGCCCCTCGGTTCCTCTAAGGGGACCGATCTCTTCTTCCAGCTACTCCCGAGCCCGGAGAGGACCCGCGCGTGACCCGGGCCAAGTACTTCATCCGCGACGAGTTCCTGGTGAGTGCCCAGGTCGCTCTTCTCTGCAGGGCTCTCCCCGGGAGGAAACCGTCCAGCCCTGCCCTCCCCTGCGCTGGCAGCCGGTGCGAGTTCCAGCCCGCGGGCCCTTCTCGTGGTTTTGCTGGAACCGGCCTGTCGCCAGCCGGTCGTGGGGCCTCAGTAGGTGGCCCCGTCCGCCGCGCGGGGAGGATTCTGGAGGGTTCTGGAGGGTTCTGGAGCTGCTGCTGAGCGCGTCGCGTCCTCTTCTGTCCCGCCGCAGAGAATCAGCACTGCCAGCGGGGACGGGCGCCACTACTGCTACCCCCACTTCACCTGCGCCGTGGACACCGAGAACATCCGCCGCGTCTTCAACGACTGCCGTGACATCATCCAGCGCATGCACCTCCGCCAGTACGAGCTGCTGTAAGAAGGGAACCCAGATTTAATTAAAGCCTTAAGCACAATTTATTCAAAGTGAAATGTAACTGTACACGCGGTTAGTCACCCACCATAGGGCGTGGCTAACAAAAGCACCCTTCCCTTCCCCCCGTGATTTTGCGAAAACCCCTTTTCCCCTGCAGCTTGCTTAAATATTCCAAATTTAGAAAGCTTAAGGCGGCCTACAGAAAGAAAATTAAAAGGCCACAAAAGTTCCCTCTCTCTTTAAGTAAATGAAATAACAGCAGCCGACAGAATTAAATAAATATTGTCTTGTGCAGCATTAAAAAAAATCAATAAAAATTAAATGTGAGCAAAAGACGTGGCCTCGTGGGTTCCTTGCGGTTCCGAGCGAACACCTGTCACTCAGGGTGTCGCCTGCATCCACACACAGGCGCGAAGCCCATCCTGGGGGTTTGGAAAACGATTTGCAGATGCTACAGAAAGTCCACCCAGTCCTCCCAGACCCGGCCCCACGGGAAACCACTAGACCAGGTCAGGGAGTTCTGTACCTTTGACCTTCCCGCCCAGTCCAAAGAGCTGCCCAACAGACCACCTCAGAGTGTCTGTTTACCCAGAGTCTCCCCAAAACAGGTGGTAGGTTTTTGCTCCATGTCCAGCTTTGACATAGGGACTCAATTATGTGGGGGGAATCTAGAAATGCAGTGGTTAAAATCAGAGAAAGGGGTTGGTCGTTCAAGCTGTAGGGCACAATGGACGTGTCCGGCAAATCACACTACACTTTAAATACCTTATGGTTTAGTCGGTTATGCCTCATGAAAGCTGGAGGAGGTGGGACAAGAGACAGGAAAGCTAGTGAAACACCCGGCTGGCCACCTAGCGGGGAGTTTAAGTGGGATCTCCACCTCGTCCCAGACACAAATAAGTTAAATGTGGAACAATCACGTGTTTGATTACAAAAGGTCCTTTAAAAATGACTTTTTACAATTAAAATCTTGGTTCCTAAGAGGTGGCTTTAAGCAGGACCTCAGACCCAGAGCCACGAGGGGGGAGGGCGGGGTGGGAGCACCATGGGAAAACACGTCGGGTACAAAACACGACTGGGGGTGGGAGCTGCGTAAAGATCTGCGAAGAAGGGTTCATTTTCCCTAATTAAGCAAAGTGCTAAGAATATAAAGCAAGCCCATCACAAAAATGGGCAAAGCACATGAACATGCAATTTAAAGATACGGTAACTAACACCGGGTGTAACGTGGAACCTCAGTCACAATAAAATGAAAGGCAAAGTGCCACGGCTGGGGGATGTGGGGACGTGGGGGCGTGGGGGCTGGGGTCATGCACATGCCACCCGTAGAGCAATGAGGGGCTGCTGCACCGGAGGTCCACTTGGGTTCCCTGGTCCTTCATCCCCACTGTCATCCCTTAAGCTGTGCTCACCCACGGTGTAGCTTCACAGATGAGTGGAAGACACCAACCTGTCCCCAGCACCAACCATGGCACCTTCGGAAACTGGCCCCGTGGGATGATAACCAAGTCGATTCTATGGTTAAGCCCAGAAGTCCACTTCTGTTTTCTAGGTCAAATTAATCCCAGCCAAATTAAACGTCAAGCAGAATTTGTCAGAGATGAGCAAAACGAACCCCAATGAGAGCAGAAAAAGTGCCAAACACACCATTCTCCATGAACCTTCCCAAAGCCTCCTATGTAAAATTAAGTCCACAAACACTGAGGGCTTGCTATGCAGAATCAGTTAAAAAACAACTCTCAAAACCTCTCCCAAATTAACATACAATCTACATAAGTGCTTGCTATGCAAATATAGCCAGAAGTACAGCCCACAAATTCCCATAATCCCCAAGTACTCCAATAAACACAACGAACGAAAACCTGGGACCAGTTATCAAGCGTAACCACAAGACCAGCCCACCATACAAACACCCATCCAAGGAAAGTCCATGCTAACAGAAAACAGATCCAACACCTGTCCCATAGTCCCCCTTTCAAGATGGCCACCTATCCTGCCCTTCTACATGGAAATTCTGGAACCTTCTCTGAATAATCCACATAAGAAGTGCCACAGCAGTAGCCGCATATCCATCAGAATCGGAAAACAAATTCCCAGGCCACAGCAGTCATCCCAAGAAGATGATACCCCATCCTCCCCCCCAACCCCCTTGCTAGTCAAAATCGGCAGAGACTTAGGGAGAACTTCTAGAAGGAGGTAATAAAAGCCAGTCATCCACACCTGCTACATGCTAATCGCCGCCCACTGAGACAGGTTCAGCTACGACCGCCATTTACCAGTGAGTAAGCGGGGGGCCTAGAGGGGCCGAAGTAACTTGCCACAGGAGACATGGCCAAGAAGCTGGGAGAACGGCCGTCAGACTCAGAGAGCCCAAGCCCGCTGCGTGATCACGACACTGCCCTGTTCTGGAAGACACAGAAAAAAAAGGGTCTCCTGATGTTCTTCCCAGGGGCCGGCTGTCTGGAGTCCCAGACCTGCGACTCCGAGGGGACTCTGCGGGGATCCAGTGGTGACGATGGGGTGGGCGGGTACGTGGCGGAGTGGCATTGGACACACACCTGCCTCCCACCAGCTCAGAGCTCTGCCATGGGGCCCCCTCCCGTCGCTCGGACGTGTCTGCGGGTCCCCTCCGTTCTTTAGCCCCCATCCCTTCCCTCTAAAGCATTTTCATTTCCATTTGCCCTTTGACCTGGCACCAAACCTAACTTTTATGGGGCTACTTTATGATCTAAATTCTAGGATCTTCAGAAAGTCAAGAAATTATGAAGAAATTCATCTGAATCTTTGATCACGAGAAGCCATTTGTTTCAACATTTTTAACTGAATTTTATTTGTATCTATTCAAATGCTAAATGACATAGTTTTGTAAAGGTAACCATTTGCGCCACACTTTATAAAGGTGTGTAGGCCAATTATTACAAATATCTATGCACTGACCTTTTAGAGATTAAATAATAATATAAGAATCATAAACCACTAAAACACTCCCCATAAAGCCTAATGAGGCCTAGAATTGTGCAAGATTCCTGCCCACATTGACTTTTATTTAAAGGTGGACAAGATTATATCAAAAGAAATGGCCACCTCTGCCCAAGCCTTCTATGTTAAGTGGCCTCCTTTGATCATAATATTTTCTTGGACATTTTTGGTCATCTTTTTATTAAACAAATGTAGAGAGAATACAGAATCTCTGCCAGCCATTGGGAGTTCTGGTTCATGGCATTTATACTCCACTGGGGACAGACATGCATTTACCGAATAAATAATCAAAAGAATTACGGATGGTGACAAGGTCTCTGAGCTCATAAACAAGATGGGGCAATGGGGACAGGAGATATTTGGGAAAGGATTCCACCTTAGATAGACTAGCCAGGAGGGCCTCTCGGAGGAGGTGACTTTTCTTATGAGAATATCAAGACGAGAAGAAGCTAGCCATCCAAGCGCAAGTAGCTAGGACTATTTTTGATTAATATTAATTACGAAAACATAATTAACATTGATGGAGCACTTTACCCTGTGCCAAGCACTGTGCTAGGCCCTTGATAGGAATTATCTCATTCGATTATTTTGAAACCCTATAAGGATGTACCCTTTTCATCTGTACAGGATGTACCCAATCTGTACCCCATTATACAAAAGTGAAAAAGATAAATTATATCTAAAACGCTGTGACTACTCCATGCCGGTTATTCCTTTAAAAATGGTTACACTAAAAGCCATTGCAATAAGCACTTAATTTGAGTGATTGCTACCCAGGTTCCCATTTTGGAGTTGGGCAAATCGTTTCCTTTCGATAATTTTCCTGTGTTTAAACAGTCATACGCTGGGAACGACTAAAGTTTTCTGGTTTTGCCTGTCTGATTCTCTAGGTGTTTGGCTGCAAGCAACAGGATCCTGACTCGGAGTGACGCAAAAACAGAAGCTTATGCCTCACTTACTGAGAATTCGGGAGGTGGGATTTCAGCAGCTCATCAGCGGCAGGGCCGACGCCCCCACAAGTCCCTCGGCTCCTCTCTCCTGGCTGTGGAACGGCATTGGGTCTTAGCCCAAGGCAGAGAGGACAGGAAGAGGACAGGTCCGGTGCACTCTTTCTTTTATTAGGAATACGAATGCTTTGTTGACCTTCTCTCCCTGCCACTCCAAATACACACAGACACCTAGACAGCAAGATAAATAATTAGGTAGTTAGATATAAAGCTAGCTAGCTGGACAGGAAAGTGTCTGTTCAATAACACTAACACGCACACACACATGCACACACACGGGGATTTATAATTTCCAGTTGCATGATGGATTTTTGATGGAACATCCAGAAAGATATATCCAGGATTAGGGGAGATAACAGGTAAAAAAAAAAAAAAAAAGAACTTTCAAATCATAAAAGACTAATTTGTGTTATTCTGTGTAAATTAGTTTGAAAGCCTAGATGGAATGGATAATTGTCCTGAGAAATACCGTTTAGCAAAACTGACCGTAGTGGAGACCAAAAAAAAAAAAAAAAAAATCTTGACCATAGAAAAACTACAGAGCTTGGTTCGAGAGCATCACGGGAAAACAGCGCCAGGCTGTTCTGGGAAGGACATATGAGGGAAGCTCTTTGGGGTGCTAGTACCTGTTTCATAATCTAAACGCTGATTAAACAAATATATTCCACTTGAGAAAATTCACTGAACTGTCCACCTATGGTTTGTGCAATTTTCAGTGTGTATATTATACTTAAAAAAAATTATTTTTAAACGGGGAAAAGGAAAAAGGCACCGGGCCCAGGTAGTTTTACAGGGACTTCCACTAACTCTTCAAAGGTCAAATGATTTCAGTACTACTTAAATTATTCCAGAGTGTAACCAAGGAAAACTTCAAAAATATGTTTATGAATCCAGTTTAATATTGATTCTAAAACATGTCAAAGATCACATCCCACAACAAAATTACAGAGCCGCCCTCGCTTGTGAATATCAAGATAAAAACCTTAAAATATAAGCAAGCGGAATCCAGTATCAGATTTAAAAAATAATACATCATGCCTAGATGAAACTTATTCTATGAATTTAAGGTTGGGTCAACATAGCAAAATAGTAATAGTTGCCAAAATTTAATACCCGTTGATATTTTTAGAAATCCAATAGCAATTAATAAAGTTTTAATATAATGACTATGTAACACACATCTATACTATATATAACATACGTGTATGTATAATTTACATAGTACAGTACATATACCATATAATATATGTATATAAAATATACTTTTCTCCCCAAATCACCGTTTTATTTAATGAAGAACCTCTAAAAATTTTCCCACTAATGTTAGAAACAAGAAACGAAAAAGATGAGGACGCTTCATATCGACACATTATTTATCCCTGTGCTGTATCCATTCGATTGGACAAAAGACAGCAACTAAGGGCCTGAGAATAGGAAAGAAAGAACTATCCTTTATCACAAATGATATAATTAAATATCACGACTCCCCCCGAAATGTTCACAGAAAAATAATTACTGAAAAAATAAGAACTTAGTAAATAACAGGTTTATAAGATCAACAAGCAAATATCAATAGCCTTTCAACAATGGATAGAACATCCAGAAAGAAAATAAACATCTGATTTGAACAACACTCCAGGCCAAATGGACAGATACACAGAACTTTCTACTGAACAGAAAAACACACATTCTTCTCAAGCACACAGGAAACATTCTCCAAGATAAATCACCTGTTAGGTCACAAAACAAGTCTTAACACATTGAAGATCAAAATCATTCCAAGTATCTTTCCAATCCAAAATGGAATGATACTAGCAATCGATAACAGTAAGAAAAAGAGAAAATTCAAAAATATGTAGAAACTAAATAACATATTTTTGAATAACTATTTGATCAAAGAGGAAGTTAAAAGGGAATTTTAAAAATATCTTGAGACGAGCCAAAATGAAAATACAGCATACCAAACTATGGGTACGGCAAAGGCAAACTAACAGGGGAGCTTAGAGTGATAAGCACATACTTTAAAAAAGAGGAAAGATCTCAAATAAACAACCTAACTTTACATCTCAAGGACCTAAAAAAGAAGAACAAACCAAGCCTAATGTTAGCAAAGGGAAGGAAGTAATAGACTCGAGTAGAAATAAATCAGATAGAGAATAAAAAACTAGGAAAAAAACTAGGAGTTGGTTTTGCAAAAGATAAACAATATCGACGAACCCTTAGCTAAACTAAGAAAAAAGAAGACTCAAATTTTAAAAATCAGAAAGAGGAGACATTGCAACAGATGTCTCAGAACAAAAGGATCATAAGAGATTATTATGAACAATTACATGCCAACAAATTGGATAACCGAGAAGTAATAAATAAATTTCTCTAAACATATAATCTACCAAAACTAAATCAAGAAGAAATAGAAAGCCTGAACAGACCAATAACGAATGAGGAGATTGAATCAGAAATCAAAACCCTCCCAACGGAGGAAAACCCGGGCCCAGACGGCTTCATGAGTGAATTCTACAAAACAACCAAAGATAAATTAATACCAATCTTTCTTAAACTCTTCCAAAATAATAGAAGAAGAGAGAACACCTCCAAACTCATTTTATAAGGCCAGCATCACCCAGATGCCAAAGCCAGATAAAGACGCCTCAATAAAACAAAACTACAGGCCAATGTTCCAGATGCAAAGCTCATTAAATACCAGCAAACCAAAGTTAACAGCACACTGTAAGGACCACACGCAATGATCCTGGGGTCAGGACGGCTCGCCATATGCAAATCAACCCATGCGATGCACTCCGTTAACAGAATGAAGGATAAAAATCGTATGACCATCTCAAATGACGCAGAGCAACAGTTGACAAAGTGCATTCACTTGGGGGTCAGGAAGAACGTAAACGATGCAGAGACTCCCATATCAGGATCTGGAATAAAAGGCGCTGGACACAGTGCCCAGATGGTGCCCGCACCGAAGTCCCGAAGAGGTGCGAGATGGACCAGAGGGAGAAGCAGGAGGGTGTGTCAGCCAACTTCCTCTTGAAATTAACAAACTCATCAACATGGCTCTTTTGATAATGAGTGGGTGACCCCAACCCCCACCTGCCAGGACCATGTACACACACACATGCACGCGCGCCCGCACACACACACATGCACGCGCGCACACACTTTGCTGCTTCAAAGATGAAGTCGAAGTTTGGGAATAATTGAGGTCAGCTGCTAGAAATGAGAATCCATGAAACAGACAAGAATGGTTTCTTCTGTTTTTCCAAGAAGAGAGAAATAATTAAAGAAAAAAAAAATACTGGGACCCTGTTCCCCAAGGTCAAGGGAGCTCACGGGAGACAGCGTCTCCACTTAGTTGGGTGTCGGTGAACAAGGACCTTGAGAAATGGAGAGATGCCCATAGGGTCGGATCAGCCAAATAGCCTGGAGCGCAGGCGGGGGACGCTTATGTGTTGTCTCATCGTTTACTCCCTGGTCATCTTTGGAACTTTATGGCCCGTTACAAGCTGAGGATCCTTGGACATTGCAATAACTGGCCAGTGAGGGGACTCTAAACGCTGTTCTTGAGGGTTTTATGATTTAATAGTGTTTGGCAAACATCTGAAGGCCCATTAAAAATCACATTGCATTTGGTAAATCTGTGGTTATTCAATATTCTCCCTCTGTTTTGTCTTTCTCAATTATCAAGTAGCCCTTAGTGGCAGCACCCACGATGACAATATTCTTCCGATGGCTCACAAGATCGCAATGCCCGGGGCTCCTAGTGTTCGAAGGACCCTTCAAGGCACTTTCATTCACATAGTTTGCTGCTACTATTTTTCCCTTAACTTCAAACCCAAAACCTTTTTAGTACTCGCTCACGAACAGATTGGCCATAAAAAATAGTAGATCGAAGAAACCAAGTCTCCTAAAGAAACAATGGTAACAGACTGGGAGAAACCAGACTGCGGGTCCAGCAAGTTTTAAGGAAAAACTCAAGTTTCCTTGCCTTCCTCAAAAAAAAAAAAATTGTCACCGGAATAGCCAGAATAATTCTTATTTGTCTCCAGGCACAAGAATCCAATGGGGAAAGAACACATTTCACAAAAGAGAACAGGCCTTTCCTTAATTAGCAACTGGGAATGGAAAACTCGGCAGGTAACGCAGGTTAAATTTAAAATGACAGTACATGATAGCAAAGCATTACACCTTTGACCCTAAAATTATAGCTCACTGTACCACCGGTTGAGAATTACCCCGCATAGAATTTTCTAATTGCTTCCATCCACAACTACAAACATTCCCATTGTCTTCATATAGAGGTGCGGATATTCTTACAAGAGTTTCGACAATAAATTGAAGCTGCAATAGTAGCTTGTCATTTGCCTGACGGCTTTTACTGTTATTAAGAAGTAAAAGTAGTAGGGAAACTGGAGAGTCCCTGGTGTGACGATTCTAACTCTCCTGATCAAGGCATAAACCTCGGTGACCCCCTTCTGCATGTGTTGGAAGGAAAAGCTCAGTCTTGTATTTCTTTCTCTGTAAAAAAAGGAAGGATTTGTTTCACGCCTATAGACCTCAAATAAAAATTGGACTCACAGGTCACTTACTTTTGTTTGGTTCCATTAGGAGTTTTCAATTTGGACAGAGAATTAACTCGTTTAAGCACGTGTTCAAGGCGAGGGCTTTCCAGGTAATTCGGAGCATCTTCTGAAACACAAACCTTCACTGTAAGAGTTCGAATTCAAACGAGTGAGTTTCGAGAGTTCGTTTCTCTTCGTGCCCTTAAAATAAGCTATTCTGACAAATCTCCTTTTGCATTTCACTGCAGCTTTGGGTTTGTCAAAACTGGTTCAACAATTTGATACTTAGAGGAATGCTGTCATGTCAGCCATTTTATATACATAAATAGATGCACATAAAATTTATATATATAAATTATATAAACATTTATTTTTCTAGATTATTGTTATAGTTTATATTATTACATATTTATATTTATGACATATTTCATATAATTATACATGCATAAGGTGTTGTGTTACATATTAAATTATACATAATTTATTATGCTATACTACATTATATTATATTTTATGGTAGATTGATGATATTATATTACTACATGTTTATATATTTTTCATCATGTTACGGTTACATGTATAGAGTGGGATATAATACCACACATTAAATCGTATACAGTTTATATTATACTACATTTTACATCCCACAATTTGTAGAGGCTGAAACCCAGGCACAGGGAGCCGTCACTCGCCTGAGGCCGGGCAGGGGGTCAGCTTGCGGAGCTGGGACCCCACCCCGACTCCGGTTCTAGAATCCCTGCCCTTCACACTGCCCTCTGCGGCCTCTCTGGGAATGAGACATCCTTCAGCTGTGGGGAGCTTGCCCACTCTCCACCTTCCTTGAAAATAAACAGGAATAGCTCTGCTGAGGACCACGGGTTACATGACTGTGTGTCTGCGCGTGTGCGCGCGCACGTGCAATTTAAAAAATTCCAAATGACCCTATTCTCCCAGCCGCGGTTGACTGAGGGAGGGAACAACACCTGGCCAAAATGCAGAGGACCAGCTGGCCGGTCACAAAAGGGGCAGCGGCGCCATCGGATTTCTTCCCTCGGGAATGGGAGCAAAGAGACCCCCAGGGAAGCAGCCAGGTGGTGATGGGCGGGAACACCTGCGAGCTGAAATTGTCCGGCTGCAGACAGCGGGAGCTCGCGGGGGAAGCCAGGAGGCGAGATGAGCATGGACTGCTTGCTGAGCAGGTGAGCAGGTCGGCCATGAGGTGGAGCAGGGGACCCCACACACCAGGGAGCGTGAGCAGTGTTCTTCGTTCCCACTGGCCTCCCATTTCAAGTGTCTTTGGGGACTGCCACGTCTCCGTCCCTGAGTCCCTGGCCACCATGCTATGTCCCCACTCCTGGTCAATATACGCTTCGATCCGGCTACTTTGAGAGAGTCCCCATTTCTTGCACTAAATAGACCCAGCCTGAACATCGCTTGGTGGCTGAGTGCAGAATGAACACACGCACACGATCTACAGCACGCGCACTAACAACGACCGCTTACAAAGCGTAATGGGAAAAAAACACCAATCGCAGCAGCAAGAAAAATTATACCTAAGAATAACGTATCGAGGAAAGTGCGGAGTTTTATTAGCTAAAAACCATCATTTTACTGAAATACATTAAAAAATTTTGAATAAATGGAAAATGACTCCTTGGTCTTGGCCAAGAGGACTTTATATTTGAAGATGTCAATTCTCTCTAAACTAACCTCTAAATTTAATGTGACCTCAAAGCACCCTAATTTTTTTTTTTTTAATGTGGCCAAATTATGTTATAGTTCACCTTTATGGAAGAATAAACCTATATAGAACAGCAAATGAAATTCTGAAAATAAAGGTCGTTGAGAGGGGATATGTTTAGAAAATGTTTATAACATATTCTAAATGTCATAAACATACTATGACTAGACAGAGCATTGAAACAAAACGGGAAGTCCAGAAACACATCCAAGTGGATGGAAATGTAATACGTGATCAAAGTGGCATTTGAATGTATTGGTCATGACCCATTTGGTTATGTGTAACCAAAACTCAATGTAAAATATCTTAAGAAAATGGGGAAAGATCACGGGAAGATGTCCCGTGCCTCAGACCTCCCAACCTCGCCTTCAGAAATGGACCCAGCACCAAGCACCACGCAAACCGCGTACCCTTGGGTGTGCTCCCGTTTGTATAAAGGGGCTGTGTGTGTGTGTGTGTGTGTGTGTGTGTGTGTGTGTGCATGGTCGTGGGGGCGGGGAGGGGGGAATCTATACATTTGTTGGAATGTGCTTAAACCCCCAGCAGGTGACATCGTGAAGGAGTATTATGGGATGCCTCCGAAAGGAGATGCAGGAAGGCGGAATCTTTCTCGCTTCCTCGGAGGAACAGAGCTGATTCTATTCCCCAGCTGCCGGCCCGACCGTCTCTGGTCTGCGCCAGGTGCCTCTCGTTCTCTCGATCTGCTCATTCCCCTTCGGCTGCTGCTATGCGCCCGCCTCGCTCCTCGTTTCTGGCGTCTACCTGTGGCTGCTGTGGCGGGCGGATAGGATGGCACGTGCTCCCCAGGTTACGACGGTTTGAAGCCCCAGACTCACTGCTCACGCCTGCTACACGTCCACCGTGGACACAAGACTGTAGCAAAGTACGTGCTGACTCTCGATTTCCATCTGGAAGGGACACACATCTCTCCTGCCCGTGTTTTGATGCCCCGAGTACGTCACACGGGTCCACTGAACCTTAAGTGGGAGGGACATTCGGTCCTATCCTGTGACTGTGGATAGAGAAAGAGCTAGAACACGTGTGGACAGCCCTAACGACCACCACAGACCCCCAGGTCACCTCAACTCCCTGTCACTCCAGACAAGGGTGTGACAGACACCCCCATGTGTCCCCCATAGGCCCATGCGATCACTGCATTGGACACGCAGCCCAGTGGGATTTCTGGGCAGCAGAGCACGCACTTAATGTCACTGAGGGGTGTCAGATCACTCTCTGGAATGGCTGCTCTGGTCTCTGCCACAGCAGGGAGCAAGGTGGACGCATCCCATCTTGCCAACGCTTGGTAATAACCAGCTTTTTAAAATTTGCCTGTCAAGTAGGTGTAAAATGATAGCTATTATTCTAAATTGCAGTTCTCTGATTTCTAATAAGTTTAAGTATCTCTTCATATGCTTATTGGCCTTCTCGATTTCCTCTCCTACAAAGCGCTTGCTCATATCTTTTCTTATTTCTTCCTATTCGGATTCCTATAATTTTCTTGTTGATTTTCAAGAGTTCCTGTAGAGCTTGTTACTGTACATACCCTTGAGTAACTTTTGGATGTTAAACAATATGAATATTTTCCTGATCCCCAGAAAGTAATATATTATTTTAATGGATTGTTATCTCATCTCTCAGCTCTTTGGGGAGAAAAATCTCAAGAAAGGAAGACAGGCCGGCTCGAATCAGAAGCCATTCCTGAGCCAATCAAAGGTGGCTGAGAAGGTGAGATCTACAGTATGACAGCTTCTATATAAACCGCAAGGCTTAAGCAGAAGAAAAAACTTTCCCAGAAAAATTGGGTGGGGAGGGGGGAATGGCAGAGACGGATGCTGTTCTTCTGGGCGGACAAAGCAACAAATGATCCCTGGCTTAGCATTTGACGCAAAAAATAAGATCATGCACCCATCAGGATTATTCGATTGCAAGTAACAGCAACTCAACTGAAACAATTTTTTTTTTTTTAAGGCAATGTAGTGGTTAAGGTAACTCACAAGTCCAGTGGGCAGGATAGCGGGGCAGGATTCTCCCCAGTAAACTCTCTCCATTGTGAGCATGGTGACCTTCAATAGCCAACAACTCCAGCTGAGGATGGAGATTCTTTCCTAATCATACAGTAGAAAAAAATCCTGGGAAGGATTCTGATTGGCCCACCTTAGATCACATGCCTCTTTCTGAACCAATCATTGTGGCCAGAGCCATGGACTAGTGCAATTGGCCAGACGTGGGTCAAGTATGGGTGGTGGATGGACTCAGACCACAATAAGAGGGCGCCCTATAGGAAAGAGGGGTTCTTATCAGAGAATAAGAGAAGACATGCGGGTCAGGCGGAACCCAGAAATGCCAGACCCCCACCTATTCCTTACCTCAGTCTATATTCTGTATGGACATGGATTTAAGGGTGTGGCTGGGGGGGGGGGACCGCAAAAGAGCTCAAATAAAATATTGCTGATTGAAAGAATTAGGGGCTTGACAAATACCTTTCTAACTGTGACGCCAAATCAGACACCATGAAAAAAGAGACTGACGCATACTAAACTGCTAGAGCACAAAACGCACCAAACGACCAGAATCTAGAGTAAGAGACTCAGCGCAAACTGAGAGGGAGGGGAGGATTTTTGTAAACTACACATCAAAGTACTGGTGTCCCGTATAGGGCAAGGAGTTCCTAGAGATGAATGCTAGATAGACACCCCAACAGATGTCTGAGAAAATGGCACGAACAATTCACAAAAGGACAATGACAGCACAGTAAACGTATGGAAAATATGAGTCAACAAAATGTAAAAGATGGCCAGCCCGCGGCAGAAAAGGCAGCGCGCTCGGGCGCGGTGGGCTGGAGTATAAATCGGTCCAACCTTTTGAGAAGATGGGTTGGCTCTATGTATTTGAACGGGATTTTCATTGTTCGTTCATTCAGCAAATTTTAATCGGTACATGAAGATACTGCTCTAAGTGCTTGGGAGACCTGTGAGCGAGCAGACGCGAGGGGCCCCTGTGTTCGGCGCTGCTGGGGGGTCCAGTGAGACGAGGTTTTCACCAAATGGTCACATGGTGGGGGGCGGGGAATCAATGAAACGGGATTTGCACCGATTGCTGATCGTCCGCGCCGGGCAATGGTCGTTCACGATACAATTCTCTCTGCTGTGAATACGTTTAGACACTTCCGTAACATCACACAGTAAAACGACCAAAAAAACACCTCTTTGTTTTATAAACATGGAAATCACGTGTGACTTTTGCAGGAGCAGTGGAGACCGAAGCCAGACTGGAGGGGGAGGGGCTGCGGGCGCCGAGGACGCGACAGTAAACGTGGAAGGCGGCGCTCCCCACGGTGGCGTCATTTCAGTCCGACGCCGTCCTCCGGAACCTTGTCCCTGCTCATCCCACCCCAAACCCTCGAACCTCAGCGCCCTGTGCCCCCGCGATGAGCAGAGAACAGGAGTTGACGCCGCGTGGCTCGGGACCCTGCGTCACACAAAGGACACAGAAGGCCGAGGCCTTCCCGGCTCTCTCCCGCTGCCTTCCTCTCGTGGTGAAACGCACATAACATACAATTTACCATTTCAGCCATTTTTAAATGTAAAATCGGTAGTGTTAGGTACAGTCACATTATTGTGCCACCTATCTCCAGAGCTCTTTTCAACTTGCAGAACGAGCTCCGTACCCATGAGACACTGATCCCGCCCCCATTCGCCCGCCTCCCCGGCACCTGGCTCCCCTCTACAGAAGCGACTGCCGGTTCTTTTCCTTCTAGTACATTCACCCTTGGATTCTCGAGGCCACGGTGCGAAGAAGCCAAAGACCACCTGGCAAGTCACCAGGGCCCCCAGCTGACAGGAGTCATCCACCTCCACTCATATGAATAAAGAAGTCTTCAGGTGACACCAGCCCCCACTTTTGAGATAACTAGCTGAAGCTCCCACGTTGTGGGGCACAGCTAACCAACCCCACCACGCTCTGTCTGAATCCCTAAGTTTGGGGGTAAGTAGCTAGACAGCCGTGATAACCGGAACAGTAGACAATTCTTACGAGGAGCTTGTCTGCGAAGGAGAGAAGAAAAAATGGGGCGGCGACCAAGGGCAGTCGGGTGGAGGAAAGCAGGTCTTTGCTTCATTTCGCTTTCTCAGACGGAAGCAATCTGAGTGTGTTTAAAAGTCGAGGGAAAAAAAATCCGTCAGAGAATGAGGCGGTGAACGCGCAGGGACAGGGGACAGGCCCACAGAGGCAGAGCGGAGAGGACCCCAAGCCCGGGTAGGAAGTCAGCCGTCCGTGGGGAGGGGACACTTCTCTGTCACAGTGTGTGGGGAGGGGGCGCTGTGGCAGGGGGCAGATGCCGGCAAGGGTGTACCTGTGCAGTGTGCCGGCCAGGGCATGTGAGGGGCACCGTGTGACGGCCTCTGCACCTCTCTGCTGTAGACGGCGACCGGGGCGGGGAGCAAGTGGCTCAGTCAGCGGCCCGGGGAGAGAAACACCTTTGCAGAGAGGGTGAGAACGTGCGGCACAGAGGAGGAAGCAGGACTAAGGACAGGGCTTGTCCAAGTCGGTCATCGGGAACCCCTAGGAACGTAGGGTGCCCCGTGTGGCCGTTCCCTTCGCGGGATCTAGCTGCGTGGGCACAGGCGTGACCTGTGGTTAGGTCCATGCGGGACCGGGGTGAACGCGTGTGTGAAGAAGAGAACAGGGCCACGGATTAGGGCGCAAGCAAGGGGACGATGCCCCAGGAAAGTGTCCCTGGGGAGGAGGGCGTCCTCACGGCAGGGCAGGTGACACGGAAATCCCAACTCAGCATTTCTACTTCTAGGGATTTATCTGAAAGAGCGCGCGGTGTGGACCTCTGCTGGTTCCAGGTCTGTACGTAAGGAGCGGGGCTGTCACTGCTCCATCCCAACGACAAGCGAAAGGCTGAGCAGAATGAAAAATCCATGAGACAGAGGACGGCACAGGGCACACCGTCGCCTCAAGAGTGGAGAGGCCGCCGACCGGCGTCACTCAGGTGTCACAAAGTCCTCGAGGTCCATCCACGCTGTCCCAAATGGCAAGATCGCATCTT
>NW_006442491.1:37884591-37892900 GCF_000325575.1 Pteropus alecto
CCGGAGTGCTCTGTCCTCAGGGGGAAACTAGTTATCAGAGCCTAACCTGCGGGGTTACCGGGGCCTGACCGACCCAGGAAGGGACACCCCTAGCTCCAACCCCCTCTGGCCACCCTGCCTCACCCAAGGGGGCAGAAACACTGACGAATACTGGTGACATTTCTGGCCTGGAGGCACAGGCTCACTGAGGATAGGACCTAATCACAGGCTGTAGCACGCTTACCCTCCCTGTACCGCGCACCACCGTGTAACCAAAGGCCCATGGACGGCAGTTCCTTTAACCCAGCACATCGTGTCTGGCTATCAAGAAAAAAAATATATATACAAGGCACAGAAAAACGGGGAAATAACAACTGGAAAAGACAGCAAGCATCAGAAGCAGACACGGCCATGAGGTTGGAACGGTCAGCCCGGGAACTTAATCCAACTGAGAATGTACTAAGTTCTCTGATGGACAAAGGAGACAGCACGCGAGCAAGGACAGGCACTGTGAGCGGAGGGATGGAAATTCTAAGGAAAAAAATGCTAGAGATGGAAAAAACACACTGTAACGCAAATGAAGAATGCCTTTTACGGACTTTTAAGGAGCTCGAGTTAGAGGACATATCAACAGATTCCTCAAAAAGAAAGAAAGAAAGAAAAGAGAACAAAGTTCGGGAGGAAAAACCCCCAGAATATTCAAGACTGTGGGACGACTACAAAAGGTGTAGTAAGGTCTGCGTAATGAGAATGCCAGACGAGAGGAGACAAAGGAAAAGAAGGGACATTTGAAACAGTAACAACTGAGAATGTCCCAAAATTCACGCCTGACACGAAATCACAGATCCACGAAACTCAGAGAACACCAAGCAGGATAAGTGTCAAAAAACAGAAACGAAACAAACAAAACTACTCGTAGTTGTAGAATTTCCAAACTACAGGAAATCAAAGATGAATAAAAAACCCTGGAAAAAAAAAAGCCAGAGGAAATAAACACCTTATCCGTACAGGAAGAAAGGTAAGAATGTCACTTGACGTGTCCTCGGAAACTATGCAAGAAGAGAGTGAAATGAAATGTGTAAAGCGTCTAGAGAGAAAACCCACTGACCCACGATTCTGTGCCCTGCGAAGTTATTCTTTAAAAGTGAAAGAGAAGTAGAGACTGTCTCAGACCCACACGAACTGAGGAAATCTGTTGCTGGTAGACCTGCCTTGCAAAAAACGTTAAAAGAAGTTTTTTTTAGAGAGAAGGAAAATAACGCAGGTCAGAAACTCAGACCCACATAAAGTAATGAAGAGCACTGAAGTGGGGTAGTGAGGATCAAAAACGTTTATTTTTCATATTCTTGATAGATGAGCAGATGATACTTTGTTTAAAATAGTAATAGCAACAATGTAGTTGACTGTCTATGCTCCTGTGTATACACACGCTTATGTATTCTGTATAAATAAAATGAATGACAGTGATGGCACAAGGGATGGGAGGAAGGAGTTAGGGACAGCCTCTTACCGTGCTACCCATGACATGACATAAAGTTATTTGACAATGGATTTTGATTAGTTGTAACTGTATACTGCAAACTCTAGAATAACTACTAAAGACAGTCAAAAAATAATTACAACTGATATGCTTAGGAAAAAGAGAAAATGGAATCATAGAAAATGCTCAGTTAAATCGACAAAAGGCAAAAAGAGTGGAAAACAGAAATAAGAACAAAGAACAAGGGCAACAGGTAGAAAATACTAAGAATATAGTAGATATTAGTCTAACGATGTCGGTCATCACTTTGAATGTCAATGGAATAAACGCACCAATTAAAAAGCAGATGTGGTCAGAGTGGATTAGAAAAAAAAAAAAATGACCCAGCTATATGTTGTCTACGAGAAACTCACTTTAAATATAAAGACACATATAAAGTAAAAGTGAACGGATGGAGGAAAATACACCATGCTCAGTCCTAATCAAAAGAAAGCAGGAATAGCTATGTTAATTTCAGACAGAGCAGGCTGCAAAGTGAGGAAAGTTACCAGGGATGAAGAAAGGCATGACACAGTGATAAAGGGGCCAAATCTCCAAGCAGACTTGACAGTCCCAGTCTGTGCGCACCTAACAGCAGAGTGTCACGAAGTAATAGAAGGGCCAACAGAAAGAGATGAATCTACTATCACTGCTGGAGGCTTCCACACCCCTCTGTCAGAAATGGACAGATGCAGCCAGCGGACAGTCAGTAAGGACACAGCTGAGCTTATCAACACCATCAATCAACTGAATGTAGACTACTGACATCTACGGACTGCATTGCCCAGCAATGGAAGAATACACAGTCTTCCCAATCTCACGTGGAACATTTACTAACATAGACCACTTTCTGGGCCATAAAACATGCCCTCACAAATTTAAAAAAATAGAAATCATGCAACGCCTTCTCTCAGAATCCAATGGGTCTACGGCCATGTCACCCGGAACACGCCCGATCCCATCTGATCACAGAAGCTAAGCAGGGTCGGGCCTGGTTAGTACTTGGATGGGAGACCACCTAGGAAGACCAAGTGCTGTAGGCGTAAAAAAACAAACAAACAAACAAAAAAACCCAACTATAATAGAACCCAATGGAATTAAACTAGAAATCGAGAACAGAAAGATAACTAGAAAATCTCAAAATACATAGAAATTAAACAACACACTTCTAACACATGAATTTAAGAAGAAATCGCAAGAGAAATTTAAAAATATTTTGAAATACATGAAAATGAAAGTACAACTTTGAAAGAGGGGGCATCACTACAGATCTTATGGACATTTAAAGGCTAATAAAGAGATAATATGAACTCTGTGCCCAGAGATTTTGATAACATAGATGAAATGATTCCATTTCCTGAAAGATATAAGCTACCATAACACACACACAGAAACAGACAATCTGAATAAAGAAACCGAATCATAATTAACAACTCTCCAAGTTGGAAAGCAACAGCCTCTCTTTCAGAGGATAGAAACAGAAGAAATATTTCCAAACTCATTCTGTGATGCCAACATCACCGTAATACAAAATCAGACAAGATATTACAAGAAAACTTCAGACCAATATCTCTCACGAACATAGATGTAAACATCTTTGACAAGATATGAGCACATCGAATCTAATGGTGTACAAAAAGAATTATATACCGTGTCCCAGCGGGGTTACCCCCGGTTTGCAAGAAAGGCCAGTTCGTCATTTGAAAATGAATGAATGCGATCCATCATATCGACAGGCTAAAAATGAAAAAAATCACACAATCATTCCTATCAATACATGCAGAAAAAGCATTTGTCAAAACTCGATGCTCATTCATGATACAACTTAATAAACTAGGACTAAAAGAGACTTCTTCGGCTTCATAAAAATATCGACAAAAACCCCACAGCGGACATTATACTTAAGGATGAGGACCTCACAGCTTTCCCCCCGGGATCAGGTACAAGGAAGGACGTCTCCTCTCGCCGCGGCTTTGCGACACTGTAACGGAATCTGTAGTTCATGCAATAAGACAAGAAAAGGGAATAAGAAGGTGTACGGACTGGGAGGAAAGAAATAAAAGTGTCTTTGTTTGCAGATGACACGATTATCCGTGTAGAAGAGCCAAGGAATTGATGGAAAGACTTCTAGAGGTGACAAGCGATTATGCCAAGTTTACCGGGTATATTTTTAAAATACAAAAGTAAAACGCTTTTCTGCATACAAGCAATAGAAAAGTGGCATCTAATGTACAAACACACAGTCTCATTTACGTTAGTGCCCCCAAAATGAAATCCTTAGGCATAAATCTGACAAAATACATAGAAGATCTATTTGAGGAATTAGCAAAACTGACGATTGAAATAAAAGAACTAAATGCAGAGAAATTTCAGGTTCATTAACAGGAAGACTCGACGTGGTCTGGTTGTCGGTCCCCCAAACAGATCTGTAGACTCACTGCAATCCCAGTTAAAGCCTCAGCAATTATTTTGTACATATCAGCAAAGCAATTCCAAGATTCGTTTGGAGAGGCAGAAGACCCAGCACAGCCAACGCCGTATTGAAGGAGAAGAATAAAGTTGGAGGACGGATGTCACCTGACGTCAAGACTTACTGTATGCCTGCAGCAATCAAGGCAGGCGGTTATGGGCAAAAGAGAGACTAATAGACCCACAGAACAACAGACAGCTCAGAAACGGACCCACGTCAATATAGTCAACTAATCTCTGACCAAGGAGCAAAGGCAAGACAGTGGAGAAAATACAGCCCATTCAACCGACGGTGCTGGAACATGCACGTGCAGAAAAGTGAATCGAGACACAGATCGTGCACCCTTCACAAAAGTTAACTCAAAATGGACCTCAGTATAAAACACGAAACTATAAAACTCCTAGGTGGTGACATGTGAGAAAACCCAAAAGACCTTGGATATGGTGATGTCTTTTCAGATAAAACGCCATAGAGATGATACGTGAAAGAAGGAATTGATAACCTGGATTTCATTAAAATTCAAAATTTCCACTCCACGACAGTGTCAACAGAGTAAGAATACAAGGCACAGAATGGAAGAAAATATTTTCAAAAGACACATCCGATAATGGACTGTTACCCCAAATCCACAAAGAACTCTTAAGACTCAACAATAAGAAAACAAAACAACTCAATTACCTTAACAGAAAACTCAGCAAAGTTTTACAGATGGCAAATGAGCACATGAGAAGATGCTCCACATCTTCTGTCGTCGGGCAGATGCAAACTACAACGACAGCGAGACGCCACCACACCTGTTAGGACGGCCAACATCCGGGGCCCCGACAGCAAGTGCCGGTGAGGATCTGGAGCCACGGGAACTCTCAGTAAGTGCTGGGGAGAGAGCCAAGTGGCACCGACACTTTGAAGACAGATTGTCGTTTCTTCCAAAACGAAACATTTCTTACTGTGCAATGCACCACTTGCTGCTTACCCGAAAGAGCTGCAAACCTATGTCCGCACCAAACCCTGCACGCTGATGTGTATGGCAGCTTTATCCGTAACTGGCAGATGTCGGAAGCAGCCAAGACGTCCTCCAGTAGGTGAGGGTGTCAATGAACGGGTCCATCCAGACAGTGGGGTATTATTTAGTGCGAAAAAGAAATGAGCCATCAAGCCACGAAAAGACATGGAGGAAACAAACGCACATCACGAAGCAAAGAGGCTACACGCGGTCCGATTCCAACTATACGACATTCTGGAAAAGGCAAAGCTATGGGGATGGCGAAAAGATCGGTGGCTGCCAGGGGTGGGGTGGGGGTGGGGGAATCGATACTGAAGCACCGATGACTTTTCAGGCAGCGAAACTGCTCCGTGTGATTGTGGATACTCCGAGGGAGGGACTGTGACGCAGACCGTGGACTCCCGGTGATCATGACACGTCAGTGCAGTTTCGTCAGTTGTGACGAATGTGTCACTCTGGTGGGAGATGCCAGTGACTGCGGATGGTGCGCATATGTGGGGCCGGGGGACACGGGGCAAAATCTCTGTACCTTCCGCTCAGTTTTGCTGTCAGCCTAGAACTGCTTTAAAAAAATAACAATAAAGACCTCAAGATTAGACTCCTGCACGTAAGTTTCAAGTCCTTTTGAGTTTGTGGGTCGTCCATCATCTCCCTTTTTTCTTCCTTGGCACACTTTATCCCCCGCAGCCTGGACCGTGTCGACTGAACTCCTGAGGAGCTGTTCAACGTGTTCCTCGATCCTCTGGAGTTCTCGTCAACTCGCAGTTGGTCCCGAGGTGTCATCAGACTCGGGTTTGATTTCGTGGGCAAGATGACGTCACAGGTGGTGCTGTCTCCCTTTCATCAGGAAAAACGGTGTCTTGTTTTCTCTCTCTTTGTTGAGAGCATGACT
The DNA here is from genome assembly GCF_000325575.1 of Pteropus alecto. Classification (NCBI taxonomy): domain Eukaryota; kingdom Metazoa; phylum Chordata; class Mammalia; order Chiroptera; family Pteropodidae; genus Pteropus; species Pteropus alecto. The sequence continues at coordinate 37,890,455 of NW_006442491.1, forward strand.
GATGCTCAGTATCTACCTTCATTAATTCATCAAGGGCGGGAGGCTTCCTAATCCACGTATGAGCTGGGACGCATCTTTAAAGAGAAACCTTTGCTCACCTATCACTTGGTTACCCAAATATACCGCGTGTGTAGGATAGGCAAGTTAAATGCTTGATTCTTCGTCTTTATCGACTAGTTTTCAAAGTAAGTTCATCCACTAGCATGCCCCAACTGTAAACAATTAGGTTTCGGTTATGATTATTATTATCATCATCAATCTTAATCTATTTAGTATCATAATGTTTGCTTTTCAAAGGCATTAAAGACTATTCTAAAAGATGACATTGGCTTCTTTGGAAATGTTCTCACCTGTAGTTGTTCAATGCAGACTGTTGATAGAGGCCAATTCTTTAGTCAATGCAGACGTATCATTGACCCCTGGAATAAACAACTGAGCAGAAACGTCTGCCCTGGTTTTAAATCGCTGCTGCTCCCAAGGTCCTAAATTCTTCCAGAGATAATTCTCAATGCGAGGCTAATGTACTTAAACGAGGTGTTTTTTTTTTTTTTTCCCTTGGACACATTTATTCAGATGTTGCAATCAAAAACCATTTAATTAACTTACCTTTTATAAAAGGCTTTCTTTCTCGGCTAACAAATGAGACACTTTATAACTTATTTTGGTAGCTGATTCGTTCTCTTATTTTTTCTTCTGTCGTAAGATACTGTTTGAAAATTTTCTAGTTTTTCTGACCCTGACTTTCCTGTGATTTGAGGGTGTGCTGACAGATGCTTAGTCTGGTGACGTCGATGTACATACATTGTGGCGTTTTAGTGTGGCTGCTGTGACCGCGGTAAACGTGACGTCCTGCCATGTAATTTGATAATAGCATGGTCTGCATTTTTTACGTGTTGCAGAGCATGGCGTGCGCAGTCCACTTTTCTCTTCTTTTCTCGTTTTGACGTAAAGGATACGCACTGGTAGTTTTTTCTTAAAGCCACAGTATGGCGATATGTGTAGCACTCAACGTGCTGCTGAGCTATAACTGTGTGACTGTGCGTTGCGTTGTTCCAAGCACAGTGGGAAGTGACAAGCACACCCCAGACAGTCCCTGCCACATCACTCACCTGTGCCCCGGGAGCAGGAAAACACCCACCGAAAACACGTGAACAAACAGGCATGGCTGTGTTCCCACAAAAGCTTATCGATGGACGCTGGGCTTCAAATTTCAAAATGATTTGCATGCGCTACAAAAGGGTGTTCTTTTATTGCTTTTTTCTTAACCATTTTAAAATGTAAAAACTGCTTAGCTCACGGGCCACACAAAAATAGGTGGCAGGTCAGACTTGGTCCAGTTGCAAACCCTGGCTTTAAAGTCGATAAATGTCGTTTTTATTTTCTTTGAGTGCCATCGATAAGCAATCACATGCACGCAGAGAGAGTCATCTCTCCTGGCAGTCTGCCCACTTCGCACCCAGCCCCCAGGGCTGTCATCAAGGACGGACACTCATAAGTGTTGGCGGGGACGGGCAGAAACCGAGACCGTCACATGCTCCTTGTGGGAATGTAAAGCAGGGCAGCTGCTTTGGAAAACAGATTGGCGTGTCTCAGAAAGTTAAAGCTAGCGCTGCTACACAGCCTACACGTCTCCCCCACAGACACGCACGGGAGAGAAAAACACGTTCACGCAGACATCTGTACACGGATGCTCCCGGCAGCGTGACGTCACGGCCGAAAAGTGGAAACAACTCAGATGTCCATCAACTGGTGAACAGAAAAACAAAATATGTTCTGTCCACATCATGGAATAGCGTTTAACCATTACAAGGAACACATTAGGGACCCACGCCACAACCTGGCCGAACCTAGAAAACACACTGCTCCTGAAAGAAGCCAGTTACAAAAGGCCACAGTGTCGGATCCCGTTTCTATGACGTGCCCAGAACAGACGGATCCGTAGAGACGGAAAGTAGGTTAGGGGTTGTCAGAGGCTGGGGGGGAGGAGGGGGGAGGGGAGGGATGAAAACGCGCTGGGACCAAAGAATGGTGAAGACCCTACGACCTGTGGCTGCACCGGAAACTGCTCAATCACACGCGCCATAAAGATGACTCACACGGTGTGAGGATTATACCTCAAGAAAACGAGGTCGTGTACGATGCGTGCGCGTCGCCTTTTCCCCTTGACGTTCTCCAGGGGAGAAATGCGGGAACGATGGGATAGAGAGGCTGCTACGTCCGGCGTCGGCGAGCTCACGACTGACGCGCCCGTGGCCCAAGCACCAAAACGTCAGAGCCCTTGACTGGTCGTAAAGAGGCCTCGGACCACTGGAAAGCGAGCCGCCAGAGACCGGTCCTACAGCCTGCTGAGTTAACGGTCAAGTTCACCGTGCATAGTGGTTTTAATAGAAAGTTACCGCAGTGGCTGAGAAGAAAGCCTGATGAGTTAGAAATAAAATAAAAATAG
>NW_006442491.1:37893193-37906386 GCF_000325575.1 Pteropus alecto
ACAGGCTGCTTCTCAAGCGTGTTTGGGAGCACGGACTTAGGGGTACCTGGGCGTGAAGGGCGGGCTCCCCTTTTCCCACTGGGATGAAGTCGTTGATTTGAGTGCATACTCTCGAGAGGCACGGACAGCTGTTTGAGCAGTTTGCTGTTGTGGTTGATGTTCTGAATGCTTCTCTGGGCAAAATGACATGAAAAGGCCAGAAAAACACTTTGGCAGAAGACAGAGGAAGGAATTCAAAGACTTCAGGAGACAGGAATGCTGAATCGGAACCAGCCTCAGCTTCCCGCTCCCCCAGGAGCCCCTCCCCCAGCCCTGCCATCACTAGGTGCCCCATTAGGCCTGCCAAAGTGACATTAACCTCCACCTTGAGGAGTGGGTTGGCGAGGAAGATGCCAGTCTTTTAAAATGGGCTTTTGTCAACCGTTCTTCCAGTCCAAGAATGCTACCGGCCGGGCTGCGATGGGCCTCGCCGATCAGTCACAGTGGGCATGAGACGAGCTGATGGACCCAGTTATTATAACAGGCAACAGGGCAGGCATGTTTATTGAATTTCACAAAATGGTGTGCTGCCGAGACCTCTTTAGCTGTAGTTAATTAGTTATAGGGTTCTCTGGAATACAAGTGACAGATGGCTGGCCCATTTTTTTTCTATAAAATAAGTCTGGGTCTAATGACAATAGGCACAACTTAAGAAAATCAACAAAGTCAAGACGGAAGAAAAGTCGAGGCCTTTTCTCTAATTCACTGACCAGAATCTCTGGTCTGAAGTAGCCGTCAGGCAACCTTGAGATTTTATAAGCACGAAGGCAAATTCTAAGTCTTCTTTCTTACATTCCTCAAAGAGAAATGTGCCCCAGGGGACTGGAGAGACCCAAGTCTTTGGTCTATTGGATACTTATTCCAAGGGAATGCTAAGTATTAGGACTGTCACGTGAACACAGATCATCGCCACCATCTGCCATTCGGGGTGAGGGTACATGGATCCAGAGATACATGGAGTTAAGGTCATTGCAGTCAGATGCGCCAGTGACAAGCGTGTCTTTGGGCGTACACACTTGGGATGGCCCTTGTCAGCCCTGGGCAGGATCCCTTCACAGTCCGACTGAGGAATGGGGTGAGCATCACCATGGCAGGCAGCGCCAAGACAAAAACACTGGAACTTCTCCCTTCGTCCAGACTAGCAACCAGAAGCAGACTGTCCAGAAAATACAGACACTCGTCCCCGTGGAATAACCAGAAGGGGTGTGCTCGGTGATCCCGAGACGTCCTCACCGACTCTGCGGCGCGGCACAGATGTCAGTGAGTTGGCCCCCGCTTAATTAGGTGGTTCCTCCCATGGTGCAGAAATTCCCACTTTCTCCTTGCTGGAGAAAACCAGCAGTGACCGTGCCGGCAGGCCGGTGTGTACTTTTGATGTAGCAAACGCACTCATGTCTTCTCCTAGCCTGTCACAGCCCTTCCTCAAAGTCCTCGCTCACCCCGGGGCAGAAATTGGTCCCATTGAACGCCTCGCGCACCAGCTCACTGGTCAGCTGCAGTGAAAGCATCACGTTGATAGCTCAGGAAGGCACGAAAGAACAGCTGCCTTGCGGATTTTTATGGCTTTCCTGCACTGAGGTGTCCTGAAAGGGGTGGAGGGTGTTCACTCGTCACCTAGAACATCGGTTAATGAGGCAGGAGGAGAAATACCCGGGTGCGATCAAAAGCCTCGAGTATCTCACCCAGAGAGCCCGAGCTCGGAGCCGGGTTTTAATTGGATGTGACTTTGCATTATCTTCATTTGGAAAAGAAGTCAGATTTTGGAGTTATTTAGGAGATGCATATGGGGGAATTTTTAACCCTGGACATGCAGGGATTGTGAGCGTGTGTCTGTGCACACACACGCGCAAAAGCCAAGGGCTGGACAGCAGTGAGCACTTACTGGTTTTGCCTGGCCAGCCCCCCGATGCCTTAGGGGAACAGTGATCATCAAATCCAGTCACGTGATGCTGAAGAGGGTAACGATCAGAAGACCTTGCCCTTGTGGCCACAGGATTGGGGAAATGATCCAGGCCAATTCAATTCCTTACTGTAGGAACATTTTAAGGGACAAGATGCAGAAAACCCAACTGAAATGGATTTTGAATGAAGAACTAAGGGGCATCGATGGACGACTCCACACGGCACGAGCAGATGGCACATTGTTTCAAGCACACATGGGACATTCACCGGGCGAGACCACGTTCTGGGGAATAAAGCAAACCTCAACAGATCCAAAAGAACGGGCATGTCTGAAGTACGTTTTCTTGCCACAAAGGAATTAAATTGGAAACCAAGAACAAAAGCTATCTGGAACAGCTTCGAATATTTAGAAATGAACCAACACACTTCTAAACAACCCATGGGTCAAGTGAAAGTCACAAGGGCCATTAAAGATATTTTGAATTAAATGACAATGGACACACAACCTACTAAAAGTTGTAGGATGAAGCTAAAGCAGTCTTAGAGGGGAAAAAAAAAAAGGGAGATAGCATTAAATACTATCACTAGGAAAGAAGACAGGCATCAAATCAGTGATCTGAGCTACCATCTCGAGAAATGAGAGAAAGAGTAACTTAACCCCAAAATAAGCAGAAAGAAGCAAATAAAGATAAAAGAAGAGATCGATGAGATGGAACACAGAAAAATTAGAGAGAAAATCAATTAAACCAGAAAGTGATTCCTCAGAGAGATCAATAAAATTTATAAACCTCTAGCCTGATTAAGGGGATAAAAAATTCCAGAAGATATAGATCACCGATATGAGAAAAAGTGAAAGATCTTATACTATAGGTCTCAGACATTAAAAGAATAAAGTAATATTTTAAACATTATACCTTTAAATTTGACGAATTAGGTGAAATGCACGAATTCTTTGAAATATATAAACGCCCTCAGCTCACTACCGAGGAAATAGGTGATCTAGCTATTCCTAGTATATTATAAAGAAATTGCATCTGTAGTTAAAAAATAAATAAATAAATAACCTAAAAGTCCAGGCCTAGTGGCTTCAGGGGTGAATTTCACCAAAAATTGGAGGAAGAAATAATACAAATTGCCACAAAATCTTCCAGAAAATGAAGAGAAGAAATTGCTTCCTAACTCGTTTTTGAGGCTACTACCCAATATGGAAACCCAAAATAAATATTACAAGAAAAATTGACCTTCGGAACATTATCCCTCATGAACACAGATACAAAAATAATAAAATATTAGCGAATTGACTCCGGCAATACATAAAAAGAATAATACATCTTGACAAAGTGGATGTTACCCTGAGAATGCAACCTTGGTTCGATATTCAAGAATCAACTGATATAATTCGAGAGAGCAAAGAAGAAAATCCATATGAGCACCTCGAAACAAGCAAATAAATAAGAAAGATTTCAAAAGCATGTGACAAAATTCAACATTAATTCATAATAAAGACTTTCCACAAACTAGGAATAGAAGGAACTTCCTGTACCCAACCCAAGGCAATTAACAAAATAACAACTAACTTGATGTTTAATTGTGAAAAACTGAAGGCTTTCTTCTAAAATCAAGAACAAAACAAGATAAAAAATACATTCTAGCACCACATAAAAGTTTATCTGCAAAATGTAAATGTATCATTTTTTTAAAAAAAATGTAACATTAAACACTCATGTTGCAGAAGAAAAAAACGCAAGAATGTCCGCTGTCACCGCCTCTATTATACCGGAGGCCCTAGCCAGTATAAAAACAAGAAACAAAAGTTGTATGGTTTGGTGATAAACAATAAAAATCTTGATTCATGGATGACGCGATTGTCTATGTAGAAAATACAAAAGATTCTCCTTTCAAAAGCTTCTGGAACTAATAAATGCATTGAGCAAGGTCACAATATACAAGGTGAATTCAGTCAATTAAATTTTAATACGCTAGCAATGAACAATTCCAAAATGAAAAATTTTAAAGCGACAAGGGCACTAAACATCATGAAATGCGCAGGCTGAAATCCAGCAAAATATGTGAAGGCCTGCATGCTGAAAAATACCAAACACTAATGAAGGAATCAAAATTGAAGCCTAAGGAAATGAAGAGAGATTTTGAGTTCGTGGGTTGGAAGACTCCATATGAGGAAGATGGACATTCTACCAAAATCGATCTACGAGTTCGGTAAAATACCAGTTAAAGCCCTGGGAAGATTTTTGTGGAAGTACGCGAGCCGATTCTAAAGTTTATATGTAAAGGCCAAAATCATGGTGAAAAGAAGAAGCGGGTCCCCCGTTTCTGGCCTGGCATGGAAGGGGCTGCGAAGTCACCGTTCCGTCCCAAGGGGAAAAAACTGAGCAAACCGAAAACATTAACTATTCTTAGGTCCCAGGGCCAACTGCTGCCCCCCAGGTTACAGAGACGCGGGCTGACAGAATCCCAACTCACTGGGGCGGTCACCGCAAGGAGAAACATCTACCTGAACCAACGGGAAAACCCAAACTTCAGCCGACACATGGCTGGCGGCTCAGTGTAGACAGTGCTGAGCGTTGAAAACTCTAGGGGGACCGGGCGATGGGAGAGCCGCCTCGCTGTTGTGGCTGTGCCTCGGGGAGCTTTCCCAGGTGGTCTGGCTTCCAGGGGCGGGGGAGGGGAGGGGAGAGGCAGCAGCCGCTATTAAACACCCAGGAGTGTCAGGCCGCTAACCAGGCCCACCTGCGGGAGAAACCAGGCTGCCAGGGCCTGGGCTTCCAGGGCTTGATCGCCATAACCTACTTGGGGCGAGGGAAATCTCCACCGCCAGCTGCGCCCCAGCTGACCTGCCCCACCTGAGTGGGGGTTGAGGGAGGAGAGAAAACAAACTCTGGTGACATTCACCGCCCACAGGCAGGGTCTCACCGGCAGATGGAGACCAAGGCCGGGGACCGCAGCTCGGGTCCTGCCCCACCCCTGACTCAGCCCTGCGTTACTAACGGCGTGTGTGCTGCGGGTCCTTCTACTCAGGACGTCAAGTCGACCTTCCGACAAAAAATTGAAAGGCATGCTAAAAGGCAAAAAGTACGATTTAAAGGGACAAAGCAAACATCAGAACCAGACTCAGAGGTGGCAGGGAGGTTGGACTTAACAGACCAGGAGTTTTTGAAAATTATAATTAATATGCTCAGGGCTTTAACGGAAAAAGTAGACAGCACGCAAACACACAAGCATAATGTAAGCAGAGGGATGAAAATTCTAGAAAAGAATGAAAAGGAAAAGCTGGAGATAAAAGGAAAAACCCACGATGACAGACAGGAAGACTACCTTCGATGGGCTCGTCAGAACCGGCGTACCTTGTTTTACTGTGTTTCCCAGGTGTTGCGTTTTTTACACATTGAAGGCCAGACTCTCCACCGGCAAAAGCTTATGACTCGATTCACGGCCAGACTTGCTTTATGGCAGTGCTCTGCAACAAACCCGTGACAGCTCCGAGGTCGGCCTGTACACTGGGCATGGCTGAGGACAGACTCCGAACTCGGGGATGTGACGATAGAAACTGAGAAGCAAAGGGAAAGAAAACACTGGGGGGGGGGGCGGGGGGGGAACCCGAACAGAATATTCACACACTGAGACACCTAGGAAGGTGGAGCACAGCCGTGATGGGGACACCAGAACAAAGAGGAACCGAAGAAATGTTTGAAACCGTGACGAGAAAGAATTTCCCCAAATTAACGTGAGACAACAAATCCTAAGTCCTGGAAACTCAGACAAGACCAAACAGGGTAAGTGCCAAAAAAATATCCGTAGGCAGGTCACGATGAAACTTAAGAAAAAAAAAATTTTTTTTTGGAAAGAAGCCAGGGGAATGAAAGCACTTGACCTACAGAGGAGCAAAGATGAGAACGGTACCAACTTCTCAGAAACCATGCGAGCAACAAGAGTGGAATGAAATATTTAACGGATTGAGAAGAAAGAAAATCCACCAACCTACAAAACAGGTCACATTCTGGGCCATCAAACAGACTTTAAAACTAAAAATCATCCAATGCCTTCTCTCAGACCACAATGAAATTAAAATAGAAATTATGAACAGAAAGATAGCTGGAAAATCCCCAACTATGTGGAGATTCAACAACGTGCTTCTAAATAACACATGGATCAAAGGGAAAAGCTCAAAAGAAATTTTAAAATATTTTGAACTAAATGAAAATACGTTTCAAAATTTGTGGGGTGCAGTAAAAGCAGACCTTAGAGGAAGATGTGTAGCATCGGATACATGTATTTGAAGAGAAGAAGGATCTAAGATCAGTCATCTAAGCTTCAACTACAGGAACTAGAACAAGAAAAGCAAATTAAATCCAAAGTAAGATGAAATATAATAAAAATGAGAGCAGAAATCAATGAAATTGAAAATAGGAAATCAATAGAAAAAACCAACAAAACCAAAAGTCGATTCTTCGGACGTTCAATAAAATTGGTAAGCTTTTTGCCAGGCTAACTAGGAAAGAAAAGAGAAGACACATGAATAATATTAGGAAAGAAAGAGACGATGTCACTACAGATACCATGGATATTAAAAGTATAATAAAGAAAAAAGTATAATAAAGGAATAGTATGAACAACTCTATGCCCTCAGATTTATTGTAACCTAAATGAAATGGACCAATATCTTGAAAGATACAGTCTGCCAAGTTCCACAAGAAGAAATAGAGAACCTGAATGGGCCTATATCTATTAAAGAAATTGAATCGATAATTAATAACCTTCCAAAACAGAAAGCAAGTTCCAAAGGGTTCACTGGTGAATTCTACTAAACCTTTAAGAGAGAAATTATACCAATTTTCTATTATCTCTTTCAGAGGATAGAAACAAAAAGAATACTTTCTAACTCATTCTCTGAGGCCAGCACTACCCTAATACCCAAAACAAAGCCATTGTAAGTATAGACCTATATCTCTCATGAACATATTTGCAAAAAGCAACGAAATATCAGCGTCAAATCTAACAATGTATAAAAAGAATTATACACCACGACTAAGTGAGATTTATCCCAGGTATGCAAATCTGGTTCAACATTCAAAAATCAATTCATGTAATTCATCACATCAACACGCTAAAAAAGAAAAATCACATGATCGTATCAATAGATGCAGGATAAAAAAGTCTGACAAAATCTAATACCCATTCATGATAAAAAAATAAATAAATAAACGCTTTAGTTTCAGTAAACTAGGAATAGAAGGTAATTTCCTCAATTTGATAAAGAATATCTACAAAAAACCTACAGCTAACATCATAGTTCATGGTGAGAAATTCGAAGCTTCCCCAGTAAGATCAGGTACAAGGTAAGGATGTCCCCTCTCGCCATTGTTTTTCAACGTCATTTTGAGAGTCCTAGCTAGATGATAAGACAAGAAAAAAAGGTAAAAAGGTCTACAGATTGAGAAAGAAAAAATAAAACCGGCATTGTCTGCAGATGACGTGACCGTCTATGTAGAAAATTCAAAAGGATCAACAAAAAACTCCTGGAACTAAAAAGCGATTATAGCAAGGTTGCAGAATACGAGGTTAATCTACAAAAGTCCATTGCTTTCCGATATACTAGCGATGAATGCGAGGAATTTGAAATTCAAAACACGATGCTATTTACATTAGCACCAAAAAAAAAAGTGCTTAGGTATAAAACTAATAAAATATGTACAAAATGTATATGAAGGAAACTATAAAACCCTGATAATCAAAATCAAAGACCTAAATAAATGGGGAGATAGTCCATGTTTATGGATAGGAAAACTGAATATTCTTTCCAACTTGATTGATAGATTTGAAGCTTGCAATCCCAGTCCAAATCCCAGTAATTTATTTTGTGGATATTGACAGACTGATTCTAACATGTATAAGGGGAGAGAGAGAGAGAGAGAGAGAGAGAGCACGCGCGCGAGCGTGAGCAACAATATGGCCAGCTCAATACTGAGGAAGGATAAGTTGGAGGGATGACACTTCCTGACCTCAGGACTTATTATAAAGCTACAGTAGTCACGATAGCATGTTATTGACAGAAGAACAGACGAATAGAACAGTGGAGCAGAATAGACAGCTCAGAGGTATACCCACACGAACACAGTCAACTGAACTTCAACCAAAGATCAAAGGGAATACGATGGAGAAAAGAGAGTGTGTTTAACAAATGGTACAGGAACAATGAACATCTATATGCAAAAAAAAAAAAAAAAAAGAATCTAGACACAGACCTTACATCTTTCACAAAAATTAACTCAAAATGGATCTCAGACCTAAATGTAAAACACAAAACTATAAAAGTCCTAGAAGATAAACGTAAGAAAAAACTCAGATGACCTTGAGTTTGGCGATGACTTTTAAGATACAACACCAAAGCCATGTTCCATGAAAGAAATAATTGATAAGCCAGATTTCAATAAAATTATAAATTTCTCTTCTGTAATAGAGAGTGTCAAGAGAATGAGAAGATGAGCCACAGACTGGGAAAAAATATTTGCAAAATACACGTCTGATAAAAGACTGTTATCCAAAATATGTATACAAGGAACTCTTAAAACTCAACAACAAGAAAGCAAATAACCCAGTTAAAAGTTAGACCAAAGTGGCCTTAATGGACACCTCACTAAAGAAAATATAGAGATGGCAAATTAGCATATGAAAAGATACTCCACATCATATGTCCTCAGGGGAATGTAAATTAAAACAATGAGACACCAGTGCACATCTGTTAGAATGGCCAAAGCCTGGGACACTGACAATACCAAGCGATGCGGAGGATGTGGAGCCACAGGAACTCACATTCCCAGCTGGTGGGAATGCCAGGTGGTACGGCCACTTTGGAAGACAGTCTGGTGGCTTCTTACAAAACTAAACATACTCTTACACACAATTCAGCAATCACACTCCTTATTATTTACCCAAAGGAGTTAAAAACACGTCCACACAAAAACCTGCACACAGATGCTTACAGCAACTTTACCAATAACTGCCAAAATATGGAAGCAACCAAGACTTCCTTCAGTAGATGAACTGATAAGTAATCTGAGATACATCCAGACAAATGAATATATTCAGCATTAAAGAGAAATAAGCTAACAAGCCACACACACAAACACACACACCCCCCCCCACACACACCCACACACACAAACATGGAAGAGACTTAAATGCATATTATTAAGTGTAAGAAGCCAGTCTGAAAAGACTACATGTTGTACGATTCCAAATATATGACATTCTGAAAAAGGCAAAAAAGGCAAAAGAAAATAAAAGGTTGCTAGGGGTTGGGGGCGCGGACAAATGCGTACTGGAGCACAGATCATTTTTAGGGCAGAGAAACTACTGCGTATGATACTGTAAAGGCGGATACGTAATTTATAAATTTGTCCAAATCTAGAGAATATACAACACCAAGAGAATTGTAACGTAAACTATGGACTTTGGGTGATAAAGATGTGTCCACAGAGAATCGTCAATTTTAATAAATTACCAGTTTGGTAGGTAATATTGATATTGGGGGAGTCTATGCATGAGTGAAGACAGGAGGTATATGGGAAATATCTGTACCCAGAAAATAATTCTATTTAAAAACGAAAGAGAGTGATTAAAAAGAAAGAAAGAAAAAAAAAAAGACCGTGAAAAGTCCTGTAAACACTGAAGGAGACTGGGCATCCTAAGAGCATTAGGAAATAGCTGTCTGTATTAGTTTCCTATGACTTCTGTAACAAATTATCATAAACTGGGGACTTAAAACAAGATACATTTATCCCCTCACAATTCTGGAGGCCCAACGTCCAAAATCAAGGTGTCAGCAGTCCCGTGCTTCCTCGGAAGGCTCTAGGAGAATACTTTGTCTTCCCTTTTCCTTTTTTCTTTTCACCGGGCTTCTCCTCGGCCGTGTCTGCCGAAGAATCACTTCGATCCCGCCTCTGTCTTCACGTGGCCTTCTCTGTGTCTCTTATAAGGACGGTTGTTATTGGATTTAGGGCCCACCCAGGCACTACAGGATGCTCTCATTTTGAGACCTTTAGTCTAGTTATATCCGCAAAGACCCTTTTCCAAAACAAGGTCACAGTCACAGATGGTGGCCATCAGGGCATGGACATTTCTTTCGGGTGACCACCATTCAACCTCGTGTGATGTTAAGCTACTTAACGTACATCTGTTGGGTGGCTCCATTACTTTAGGCTCTGTAGGTGACACTTGAAACCTATTCTGGATGAACCGAAGGGAGTTACTGGAATATTACTGGAAAGGTGACGGAATTGAAGGGAAAGTGAACGAGCTGGCTTTAAAAATGTCCAGGGCAGTTCCAAGGATCTCGGCAGTGAGAATTCATGAACTATGGCTTTAGGTCAGGGGTTGGCAAATGTTTTCTGTAAATGACCAGACTGTAAATATTTTCAGCTTTGCGGGGCATACAGTCTCTGTCGCAACTACTCAACTCTGCTGCCGTGTGTGAAAGCGACCACAGACAAGACGCGAATGAACGAGCATTGCCGTTTTCCAATATTTACTCCGTCTTTACTTACGAAAATTTCCAATTTTATTTGCAAAAACAAAAGCGGGTCTAATTAGTCTACTGTGGGTCATATGCTCACAGTACAGTGGTAGATGCACCCACCAAGACCAAATGAAACGGTGAAGTTTTTGTCCACAGGAAAATCAAGATTTTCTTAACCAAAAAGAGAGGGAAAGATACTGCCCAGCATCTGGTATCTGGGCCAGTGAATGAGAGTAGTGTCGTTCCAGGTGTGGAGGACCCCACGTGAACAGGAACCACAGCTGGAGATCTCATGAAGCTCACAGTCACACTGAGACAGACTCCAATCAAAGCGGCACGCCACGGATGTATGGTGGCAAACCGAGTCACACGTCCCAAAGGAGAGGAACGGTGGTTGACAACAGGGTTAGCAACCTTGGCACTGATGAGAAGTGGGGGTGGATAGTTCTTTGTTATGGGGGCTGTCCTGTGCATCCCAGGCTGTCCTGTAGCTCCCCTGGACTCCAGGTGCAAGCCTGAAGTCTCAGCTTAAATGTCATTTTCCCGGAAAGGTACTCCTTGACCTCTAGCCCCTCCCCTCCTCTCTTTCCCCGTTATCAGAGATGGCGTTTTTCTTTTTCTTTCTCTTTCTTTTTTTTCTATTAGCACTAGACAGACATGTCTATGGTTTTCAGCTACATCTCCACACATAACATTGAGAAGGCACTCAGTAAATATTTCTTGAATATGGATTAAGTGAAACTAACTCCTTATTTCCATGGAAATTTTCCACCAGAATTTTTCTTCAACAGGAAAATATCTTAAATGACTCTAGAGTATGTATTTTAAGTAACACAAGCTCATTTGGACATGTTAGATAAGGCATTTCAAAAACAAGTCAACAGTATCTCAGGAGACAAGACCTGTAGATTCAATTATTCTAAATCATTGTGACTTATAGACCAAATGTAATGCTTTCATTAGCGGTTGTTTGTTAATCCATTTAATGAGTAACCTTTTGGTTGAGGGAGAGGTGAGTTAAATAAGCTCAGCTTCTATACAAGCGATTAGTTCTACATATATTAATCTGCCTGCTTTCAATTTAGACACTATTTAAAAAAAACAAATCCAAGCAGAGGGGGAGTAGGAGTTTAACAGCCACCCATTCTTCCAAACGTTTCAGAACGCACATGAAAATGAACCCTGAAACAAGAAGTCAGCAGGGGCACTCATTAACTTAATACATTTTAATTTTATGAATAGAAGCCAGAAGTCGATTCTTTGAATCCAGAGCTGAACACTTACACCTCCAGCCGCCCGCAAGGCATCTCTGCATGGGTGTTTGAAGGGCGCCGCCAATGCATGCAGCACGTCCTGGTCGGAGCTCAGCAAACTCATCATGGTCCCCTGCACAGACCTGCCCTCCGCCTAGGTTCCCGGGCTCTGCCGTGCACTCTCTCTGGCACATCGGCTGCAAGTCTCAGCAGCATCTTCTGGGACTGCTCCTTGGTACCCCCAAGGCTGCCATGTTCTCAGACTGAACCTCCAGCTCACAGCAGCCCCCCTGGCCCCTTCTCAGCTCCCCTTTAACTCTCACTGAGTCCTTTTCACTTGCATGCCCACCTCCAAGCTTCCCTCCGTAAGGCCTCCTGCCTCGGCTAAGGGACACGGCTTCGAAACACCCAGATATGATCCTGTCATTCCCTCAAAGTACGCAAACCAGAGAAACCTCCAAACGTTTCGTCCTCGTCAGAATGACTGATACTGAGCACCGACTGTGTGCAAGCTCCGTGCTCTCCATACATTATTGTACTGAATCCTTCTCAATTGCCCTCAGTTAAAAACCTGACGTAAAGGCCAGCACGTAAGGGCATTCATTCCACAAACAGCAGTCAAGTAAAGGGAAGGAGGAATGGATGAAAGCCCAGCGCCTGCCTGGCGGGCCTTTCGTATGTCGTCGCTATTATCAATATCTCGAGTTCTTGTCTCTAATGCTCTTTCTTTACCGAAGTGGGCATTACCTCAGGGCATCTATATCAGATGGTGTTAACGTCTCTGCCCAGAACAGTTTGTGAGGATCTTCGCGCTCACTTTTGGACCTCCTGCCTCTTGCTGCGGAGCGTGCTGTGTGGGCTCTGAAAGCAACATCTCGGTTGCCCTCGGCAGCTGCCCACGAGGGATGCATTACGACATTTGTGGGCCTCGGGCACTTTTGCCTCCGCGGGCTCTTCTATAAAGAAATATGAAAAGTTATATTAAATTACACTTAGTTCTTTATACTAGTTACATATATGTAACCCAGGCCGGATTCATTGTTATAATAGTCGTCGTTCTTCCGATTTTAAAAGAAATTAAAACATTGTCATGGGCCCCAAATTCTGAGCCTGATAAGTCAGCCCTGCTATGTGCCCAGCTGTCACATAAGGAAACCGATGCTCTCAGCACAGACCGTTGCCGAGAAGAAGGGGTGGAGCTGGGACCCGAACCCAGACAACCGTGAGTCTAGTTCAAAACTTCTAAGCAGAGCTAAAACTCCAAGGACCCAACCAGGCTGTGCTCCTGGGTCAATTCAGGACGCTCTCTCAGCCCGCATCGAGCCCAGCTCTGCACAGCCCTAGGCACTGGGATCTACGCCCTGGGGAAGCCCCGCCCCCTCGTCCAGGCCCCGCCTCCCGCCTGGCTCCCGCCAGGCCCGGACGCCTGAGGCAACCAGCAAGTGGCAGCCTTCCTGCCCCGCCCC
>NW_006442491.1:37906900-37925398 GCF_000325575.1 Pteropus alecto
CGAGGGTCACGCACGCGGCCTCCCGGCCTGCGTTTCCGCACTCACAAACTAGTAGGGGTGGAGGCCGGGCCGGAGCGCCGCGGGGCGGGCACGGCGCCTCTGCTGTCACTGGGGCCTCAGTTTCCCCAGTGGCGGGCTCGTGACACGTGGTGACCCGCTGACCCCTGACGTCGGGCCAGGCGCAGTTACTTGCTAGTAGTCCCCAGGTCCTTTGTCTCCATTGCCGCTTTATCAAACCGCTCATCGCCCCGGTGGTCCAGATGAGAGAAACTTAGCTTGGCAGTGGGCTGGCGTTTGAAGCATCCTTTCAAAGTCATAGTACTTGTCACATCGAGCCGTCGAGTCACAGGGTGTTAGAACTAGGGCATATTAAAGGCCATCTAGTCCACTGTTCACATTTTTTAAATTGGACCCTCCATTTCCGTGCCGTAGCTCATGCAGTTGGTGGCAGAGCCGGGTCTCCACCCCACTGTCAGGAGGATGGGGACCCTCGTGTCCGGAGGAGCCCCCGGCTTAGCCCCCCGACCCTGATAGGCCTTCAGTGATGCCAGGGGTGGACCAGATGTTCTTTTCAGCTTCATTCCGACTGCTTGGGGGAGGGAGAGGACGTCAAGAAAGGTGACGGGTGACAGGAGCTGGATTTTGAGAGAGAGTGTTAGGCCAAGTTTTGTGACCCAAATTCTGGTCTCTTGAAGCCATGCCAGGTGCATTGTGGAAGGCAGAAAGATGTGCTGGGAGGCCGCTGTGGTGTCAGGTCCACGTGGAGGAAGCTAAGAGCTGCAGGTTGCCAGTGGGAGTGGCAGAGATGAGACCTGCCAGGTGACCGGGTGGAAGGTTAAGGTCATGCAGAGTTTAGATGTCTTTCTGAGGGAAGGAGGAACCTCGAAGCAAGAGAGAGACATCAGTTTTGTGGCTTATGAAGGTCATCGTGGCCTGTGTGTGAAGGAAGGAACGAGGCTGTGCCATTAGGGGATGTCGCTGCTGTGAGCATGCATGACACTAGGACCCGTGGAGGTGAAGATTGGAGGAAAGGCCACACCGACATGGAAACGAGTCTGGAGGAGGAGGGGTGGGTGATGGGGGGAGAGGTTGGTTTGTGAGCAGGGGGGCGGCATGGCCCAGGAGAAATTCGATTTTTAGGTTTGTGGTAACAGGTACTTGATGGGCTCTTACTAAAACATGGCTTGTAGGGAGCTCTGTTTCGAGGGGAAGAAGGCCAGTTTCGGATCTGATGAGTTTGGAATACTGGTGGGACAGCTGCATGGAAACGAGTCTGGAGGAGGAGGGGTGGGTGATGGGGGGAGAGGTTGGTTTGTGAGCAGGGGGGCGGCATGGCCCAGGAGAATGGTAACAGGTACTTGATGGGCTCTTACTAAAACATGGCTTGTAGGGAGCTCTGTTTCGAGGGGAAGAAGGCCAGTTTCGGATCTGATGAGTTTGGAATACTGGTGGGACAGCTGCATGGAAACGAGTCTGGAGGAGGAGGGGTGGGTGATGGGGGGAGAGGTTGGTTTGTGAGCAGGGGGGCGGCATGGCCCAGGAGAAGATGTAGAACAGAGGAGGAGGGTCCAGGGTAGGAGCCCAAGAGCCCAAGAATATAGATATGATGAGGAGTCTTGGGGTGAAGTCCGGCCTGTTCAAGGACAGGCCCCACGAAGACGTGGTCTGAGAGAAGACGCCCCAGTCTCCCCAGTGAAGGAGTCCAGCCTCATCAGAGCGCTGGCTCTTGGCATATGGGTCTGGACCAGGGGGTGGACACTTCTCTGTAAAGGGCCAGCTGAGTACTTTAGGTGCTACAGGCCTCTGTCCCAACTGAGCTCTGCTGTTACAGGGAAGGCAGCCATGGATGTTAGGTTTGTTAAAAAGCTAATAATCTAGTAAAAGATTATTTACAAAAACAAGAGGAGAGCCAGAGTTGGCTGATTCTTGTCACCCTGTTACGTTAGAGTCAGCTGTGTGGGGCTTGGTCTCCCCGCTTGTGAACTCCTTTGGTGGAAAAAGACATATTTTGTCTTATATATTCTTAGATTCCCTAAACAGAGTGCTCAGTGCACAGTAAAGCTTCTGCTTGTTACTTAGGATGACAGTGTTAAAGCTGGACGGACCGCGAGTCACTCAGTCCATAGTCATCGCATCCTCGTCCTGCCTTGTCCTGAGATTCAGTAACGTGCTCGAGGGCGCTTCCGTGCGGCACTGGGAATCTAGCCAGGCCTGATGCGGAGCGAGTTGGTGATCTTTATTTCTCAACAGCGGAGTGATGGCTGTGCCTTCAGGAACCGCTGCTTCTGACTTTGCCGGAAGGCGGTAGAGGGCGCGTATGAAACAGTGCAAACAGTAGTAGCTGCAGCTGTGGCAGCCTCGCTCAGTGCCAGGCTCTGTGCTTGGCTCTTCCAAAAGTTAGCTCGTGGAACCCTCACAACCGCCAGATGAGGGTGGGTACCGTGACTATCTTTAATAGGGAGGAAACGGGTACCCAGAGAGACGAGGGAACTCAAATGACCTCTGGACACAAGTTCACCAGGGCGGAGTCGTGATACAAACCCCCTCGGTGTGGTTCTGGATCCCGATTCCTTGTCTTAGCCACTCATTACTTGTCCGGCTCACTTCATGGGATCCTCAGGAAAGTCGGGTGAAATAATGTATGCGGAGCACTTCTCAAAGGGACAGTGCGACACATTTAAGGTGAGATCCTAGGATACTCGTATTAATGAAAAACTACGTGGCTCACGGCACCTACCGACAGCAGGAGGAAGACTATGGAGAGGGAGAGGACGACGCGGAGGTCCAGCAAGAATGCCTCCACAAGTTCTCCACCCGCGACTACATCATGGAGCCGTCCATCTTTAACACGCTGAAGAGGTGTGCGAGGCGCTTCTCTGCGTTGGGAGGAGGGTGGGGGTGACTGAGAGAAAGCTTTGTAATAGGCCCAGGAGATATGCGAAAGTGAGAACGATGGGGTGCTGTCCAGGGGCCCCTCCACACTTTAAAAATCGTCATGACCTGGTGTCCTCCGCTCCTCCCTGTTGTCATCCATCCCACGCCTGTATGCGTTCGTTTTCGTGTAATAGCTGCTGTGTTCCTTCTTCTAGGTATTTCCAGGCGGGAGGGTCGCCTGAGAATGTTATCCAGCTCTTGTCAGAGAACTACACTGCGGTGGCCCAGACCGTCAACCTGCTGGCTGAGTGGCTCATTCAGACAGGTGCCGTGTGGGTGGCCCCTGTCCCAGCTGGTCACCACCCCCTCTCCCCCTTCAAAAATAAACACCTTTCGATCATTACAATGCTGATAAATTGGAAAGGTTCTTTGTTTTCCTGGTTTTTAAGACGTAAGTAAGAAAGAACTGAACTTCTTACCCATCTCTGTCTGCTCAGTTTTTATCTTTGATTCAATAACTGAGGTTTACAGACAGGCTGCTAATGTGATTCTCATTGAGCTGTTTCCCTGCCATGCTGTAGAATTATAGGATTATAGAGTGTATGTTCAGTGTGTCGTTTTTAAGAGGTCTGTTATAGCAGGCAGCAAATGATGGACAATTTACGACTGGGTCTGATTATAGCTTTCGGCTAATATGATCAAAGCAGAGCCTTACTGTAAATCACAGAACCGGGCGAGATGACATCACTGATTAAGTGCTGTCCGGAAACCAGTCCATTCGCTGCTGTCACGGTGATTAGGTACAAGTGTCTCTTGGCGGGCATCTGCTCCCTTCTCTGCAAGGGTGTGTCTTTCCATCCTCCTACCTGCCCGTTTTGTAGTTTGTCCTGGTCCTTAGCTGTCCTCTCCACGTTGGCAAGGTAGAATGTCCTCGTGTGTTCTGCCTTGTGCTTCTTGCTGATTCTTACCATTGACTGTGGTTAATACTAATTTTTATAAGAGTCCAAAATTCTAAATTGTCGGAATCGGTTCTGTGATGGCGGATTCACAGACAGCCTTTCGACCTGTCTACTTTTTCTAAAGTGAAACGACAAGTTGAGAGAGTGCCATTTCTTCCAGGTGTTGAGCCACTGCAGGTCCAGGAGACTGTGGAAAATCACTTGAAGAGTCTGTTGATCAAACATTTTGACCCCCGCAAAGCAGATTCTATTTTTACGGAGGAAGGAGAGGTGAGGAGTCTTCTCTCTTTTCTAATACCAGTCGCTGGGGTCTTTTGCTGATTTCGTGTGCGCACTGGGGTGCGGCCTGTGAGGGGAGTACCGTAGAGCTGGGGACTGAGTCAGGGTGTGGGACAGATTGCGTGCTCGGTGTAGCGAGCTCTGGCACGCTGAGGGGCACCCAGGCACTGAACTTGGGGACGGGACGGCAGCTCCACAGCTCCCCTGTCACGCCGACTAGGTGCAGGCTCTTTGAGTCGTGTGGTATATTCATTCGGGGTCTCCGAAAAGCAGATGCCAGGACAGGACTAGGTGTGCAGGAGGTTCTGGAGGACAGCCCTGGGAGGGAAGGTGGGTGGGGGCCAGAGGAGGCTGGGGGGCGCCGATGCAGGTCTGACCCCGAAGACGAGAGGGAAGGGAGGATTGTTGGGTAGGAGGTCTTAGACCATAGTGCAGTTTTCAGAGTTTCAGCAGTGTCTCCGCAGAGTCTTCAAGCCACAGTCACTTGTGTCCCCTAGGAACTGATCTGCCTTAGGGGCCCAGCTACCCTCAGCTGGTGGCTGGGGCAGCCTGTGGGGAGCCCGGCCTTGGCATGAATGGATGGCGGAGTCCGAGGGTGGCCCTGGGTCCGTCAGCCACACGGTATGAGAGCTGAGGCACGTGTTCATGGCCACTCCGCGTGGCGCCGGGCAAAGCTAGCCGTGCTGTGTCCGCTGCCTTTTTCTCCACGTGCCCAGGGCACGCAGCTGATTTAGCATGAGTTAGTTGTGCGTGTGACGTGGCTCCGCTGGACGAGACTCTCAGTGTCTCCAGCAGGCGCCTTTCGGCGTGCTTTCGTGTGGCATTGGATCTTCCAGAAGCTGTGAGGGGGCGCTCAGGGCTCCAGCTCTGCCAGCCGCTGCCCGTGTGGCATCATTAGCTCTGGGACACTTAGGGTGGCGGCACTGTTTCAGCTAGAGCGTCCTGTGACTGTTTATGCAACAGAATCTTCACCGAAGCTACAGCTGGGCCCCTCACCTCGCCCTTTGCTTGTGTGTTGGCAGACCCCGGCGTGGCTTGAACAAATGATCGCACATACCACGTGGAGAGATCTCTTTTACAAGCTGGCTGAAGCCCATCCAGATTGTCTGATGCTCAACTTCACCGTTAAGGTAGGAGGCGTGCCAGGGTCGGGCGAGGTGGAAGTGTGTATGAGCGAGGGTGATTCGGGGTTGGGTGGGGTGGCGTTTTCTTCTGAAAGATCATAGTTACGTTTCTGGTAAAGGCCTTCGTCGCGGCACTTTAGTCAGTGTTAACATTGAGAAGGAAAAGCACGGAATTCGTATCTGTTTCTGCAGCAACATGGACAGTGGTTTAGGATTTGGCACGAACGTATTTATAGAGGCCACTGTGCCCCGAGAGGAGCCTTTGAGGATGCCTAGTCTGTCTCCTTCATCTTGCACACGCAGACACTGAGCTACACGCCTGGTTAGGGGTTGGAGTAAAGGTTCGAGACCTGAGACCAGTGCTTGCTTGTCGCTTCTCACTACAGACACTGACAGCAAGCTCGCTTTCAATGAAACGTGTGGTCCCTACTGTTGACAGTTCGTTGGGCTTCTTATTTTTATATCGTAGCTCATTTCCGACGCGGGGTACCAAGGAGAGATAACCAGCGTGTCCACGGCCTGCCAGCAGTTGGAAGTGTTTTCCAGAGTACTTCGTACCTCCCTCGCTACAATTCTGGATGGAGGAGAAGAAAACCTTGAAAAAAATCTGCCCGAGTTTGCCGTAAGCTCTTTGTCTGTCTCAGATTAGGAGGGGATTTGGGGTCGGGCATTTGCAAACAGGAGACACCCCTTGCCTTCAGAGAATGCGCTGGTTGCAGGGCTCCTTCCAAGACCGGAGCTTCGTGTGGGGGGTGCTGCTCACGTCCGACTCTTCTCTGCGTTGTCATTGTGCCATCCTGAACCCCAAACTCCCCCTGCACCTTTTCAGAAGATGGTGTGCCATGGCGAGCACACGTACCTGTTCGCCCAGGCCATGATGTCCGTGTTGGCCCAGGAAGAGCAGGGTGGCTCCGCCGTGCGCAGGATCGCTCAGGAGGTTCAGCGCTTCGCCCAGGAGAAGTGAGAGGCAGTGTCGTGCTCACCGCCCCCTCGCCGTGTGTCCCCCGCCAGCCCCGGTGCCCCGCCTCCACATGGGGACTGGGTCCTCTTACTTGACACCTAGGGAGGCCGCCCGCAGCCCAGTGGTTCTAAATGCACAGAGAGAGCTCAAGCATCGCCCTGATGAGTGTGTTAAGTGCGCGGTGATTGCCCCACTCACGGGATCGGTGAACGCGTGCTTTCACATACGGGGGTTCGTCGCTGGCAGACAGCAGCAGGTCCCGAACTCGCAGTCTGCTGTGTCGTGTTCGTCTCCGAACAGAATTAGCTGCTGTCGTCCTTAGTTTTGCTAATGGAGTCTTAGCCTGTGAGCTGTATTTGATCCCTTCTTTCCCACTTAGCTCCAGTGTTGTTATCATGGGCCAGTCACTGTACCATCGAGTGACAGACATCTGAAAAAACAAATCCCGACAACGCAAAGCATTAAATGTGGGAAAAGGGAGGAAGGAAAGAGGAAGGGGGGGTTACTAACGTTATATCCCACCTTGCCAACTACGGGATGTGTGGTTTGTTTTTCATCAAGAGGCCACGATGCCAGCCAGATCACGCTAGCGTTGGGCACAGCTGCCTCCTACCCCAGAGCCTGTCAGGCCCTTGGGGCTATGTTGTCCAAAGGGGCCTTGAACCCGGCCGACATCACAGTCCTGTTCAAGATGTTTACCAGCATGGACCCACCTCCTGTTGAACTCGTAGGTTGCCTTTCATTTTTAGAATAAGATGGTGCATCCCCAGTGCCAATCGGAAGGGTTATTTTAGAAAGTCTGTGTTTCTCTTAATTCTCTAAAGTCAGCGAGGGCGGATTCCCACTGAAACGTTTCTGTCCCCTTCTGGGCCCTTGCCCGTCACCCACGGGGTCTGTGCATGTTGGGGCGGGACGGGTGTGGGCGGCACTCCCTCAGCCCCTCGTGTGAGGGCCTCCCTGCCATCTCGCTGCCTTCCTGTCTGGCGGGCTGTGTGTCTCCTCAGATCCGGGGGCCCGCCTTCCTGGACCTGTTCATGCAGTCGCTCTTCAAACCCGGGGCCCGGATCAACCAGGACCACAAGCACAAGTACATCCACATCCTGGCGTACGCCGCGAGCGTGGTGGAGACCTGGAAGAAGGTACCGTCAGCTCTGTGGGTTCCTGGACCCCGTGGGGGACGAGTCACCCCCTCCTCTCTTTGGCATTACTTGGGAATTTTGTCTGCGAGAAATCATGAGCCCATCCTCTGTCAGAAATGTCTTTTTAGTGTTACCCAGAAAACAGTCAGTGCTCAGTGTCTCAGGGAAGTGTGCGTAGCATCCAGTTTGACTAAAGGAACAAGACTGAGTCCCCTGAGCCACAGATGCCTCCTGCTTGGCTTTCCGTTTCCGTGTCCTGTATGAGTACAGAACGTGGCAGTTAACTTGACTGCTGACCTTCGAGACAGGGAGGGGGTTTGCAGAGAGAAGCCGCCAGCACCAGGTGACCCCGACCTCACCAGCGTGTGTGTGTGTGTGTGTGCTTAGAACAAGCGAGTGAGCATCAACAAAGACGAGCTGAAGTCCACGTCGAAAGCTGTTGAAACTGTTCACAACTTGTGTTGCAATGAGAACAAAGGGGCCTCCGAACTGGTGGCCGAGCTGAGCACACTGTACCAGTGCATCAGGTGAGCGGAGCGGCGCTCGCTTCTAACCCTCATCCTTCCGGGAGGAGGTAGCTTGCATTTTCATATTAAAAGCTCAAAAAAAAAACCATGCAGAAATACTTTTTTTTTTTTCCTTTTTTGAACGTATTTAGAGAACCGTAAACTGTTTCAACAGTATAGTTTTTAGGTGTTACTTGGCAGAAATCTCTTCACAAATCAGACTAAGAAAAAGGAAGACCAACCAAAATTAGAAAAATTGATTTGAAGGAAAGGGTCTATTTACAGTAAGAGTCAGACCAGCAAAGTATTGCTTACGTAGAATGATTTGCGGTTATGCCAGTTATGTAAATGAGAATCCACTAGGGAAAGCTTACAAATAGGGCATTCCCTTGGGCATTTGACTCTCCCCTGGTAATTTGTACTGGGGACAAGGAAAGGGTTTTCTGGATGATAGGACACTTCAAGCCAGTCCGCCGGGCTCACGGAGCATTTTGCATGGATGCCCTTTTCCTCTTAAGCCAGGGCAGTGGTTCAGAGCAAGCCGGGAACTGAGTGAGGGTGGTTCTCGCAGTGCACTCTGGGAGGACGCGGGGCTCATCAGGCTGTTGGCACCAGTGAGTGCCTCCCTGGCAGGGCATGTGGAAGGGTGAATTAATGGGATAGACTGGGTTTGTTCTTTAAACGTTTCTGTTTTGGTGTTTGGTTTTTTAAAAGCTTTGTTTAAAGGAAGCCATCTGCCTTCTTTACCTGCAGGTTTCCAGTGGTAGCGATGGGGGTGCTGAAGTGGGTGGATTGGACTGTGTCAGAGCCAAGGTACTTCCAGCTGCAGACCGACCACACCCCGGTCCACCTCGCGTTGCTGGACGAGGTAGGGGCTGCGGGGCCCTTTCCAGCACGTGGGTAGCCTCCCTTACGGTAGCGATAGGTTCTGCATGTCGAGGCGGTGTACGGTGAGAGCGCCGACTGCCGTAGGAGTTAGGTCCCTGTGGCCTCGCAGCCTCCCGCCAGCGGAGGAACACGATGCCGGACGGAGCCACGGCATCGGAGGGCCCGCCACGCTGTGCCTGGCGCCGCGTGTGCTGGTATCGCCAGCGCTTCTGTTCAGTGAGCTCGGATGTTCTTCTCGAGCTAGCTCTTCCTGTCCTCAACAAGCGTTTTCCTTCTAAGGAACCAGTTCCGTTGACTCTGTAGACAACTTGGTTTTTATAAAGTGCCCTGAGAGGTTGAGGGATGGCCCAGAGGCTGGCAGCTGTGACGGTGATGGCGGCTGTGCGCTGATGGTGAGCCCAGACACCCAAGCATATTGCTCAGCCGGGCTCCCTTTGGTCTTTATAGATCAGCACCTGCCACCAGCTCCTGCACCCCCAGGTCCTACAGCTGCTTGTTAAGCTCTTTGAGACGGAGCATTCCCAGCTGGACGTGATGGAGCAGGTGAGCGGGTGGCCCTCGGGTCTGTCGTGCCGCCTGGGGAGGGCCCATTTTAACGGACCTCTCTGCCTGCACTCTGGCAGCTTGAGTTGAAGAAGACCCTGCTGGACAGGATGGTGCACCTGCTGAGTCGAGGTTATGTACTTCCTGTGGTCAGTTACATCCGAAAGTGTCTGGAGAAGCTGGACACTGACATTTCACTCATTCGCTATTTTGTGACCGAGGTCAGCAACCCCCCGTTCGTTTCCCCTTTCATACTGTTGACACTGGCAGGGCCCTTTCTGGCTTCATTTAGTTCGTACTGCACCTAACTCTGAGAACTATGCTTTCTGATAATCGTGCTGATGACGGAGACATAGCAATTTTCCCGGCACCTGCATGCAGGCAGCGTAGTATGTTTTACCTAGGCCACCACCGGGTGTCTTAACCGTGGAGACCGCTGTGGCAACAGGAAGCAAGAAGCAGGGAGGGGAGGGCAGTTTTCTCCGCCCTGTGCGCCACGCGTGGCCCGCGGGCTGCGGGGAGGAGTGACCCCGCTCCCTCCCGCAGGTGCTGGACGTCGTAGCCCCTCCATACACCTCCGACTTTGTGCAGCTTTTCCTCCCCATCCTGGAGAATGACAGCATCGCAGGCACCATCAAGACAGAAGGCGAGCACGATCCCGTGACAGAGTTCATAGGTGGGCGACTGGGTGTCCCTCTGCTGCAGTTTTAAGCGTGATGTTCTCACGGAGTTCATAGGTGGGCGACTGGGTGTCCGTCCCTCTGCTGCAGTTTTAAGCGTGATGTTCTCACCCCGTTTCTAACCCTGTGATTTATGCTGTTTCCTGTAGCTCACTGCAAGTCTAACTTCATCCTGGTGAACTGATTCAGAGCACTGTCCAGG
This sequence comes from Pteropus alecto, assembly GCF_000325575.1. Classification (NCBI taxonomy): domain Eukaryota; kingdom Metazoa; phylum Chordata; class Mammalia; order Chiroptera; family Pteropodidae; genus Pteropus; species Pteropus alecto. Next base: position 37,917,056 of record NW_006442491.1, read on the forward strand.
GCTGGAGCAGAACATTCTAGACCAGTTGTGGAAAAACCATTTTCAGAAACAAGCAGCTCAGCCAGCATCTTGGAAACGTGCCCCCCGGGGAGGAGGAGGATAACCGCGCTCGGCCGGAAGCTGCCGCATCAGTGACGGATGTTAGGACAGCGCCCTTGCCTTCTGTGGGCTGTCCACAGCGTGCCTCCCCGGACACAGGGACCCAGGGTGGCTCACAGTGCCTCTGTGGGTGGGGCCAACTGTCAGCACCACGGGTGGCGAGGCACTTGAATGAACTACTTTCAGAGTCGACTTACGTTTTCGCACAAGTACCTGATTAGTTGTTATTTTATTGTAATTGTTTTAATTTTCCAAGAACAGATAAAAGCCTTTCTAATGGGTTGGAAGGTGTAGATCTTGGTGGTGGTGTTCTCACGTGTAAACAGGCACACTCAGGCTCAGTTCTTGTGTGAAGTTGTGTTTTATTTATCACTCGGGCGATCTGAAATCGTCGTCTCCCCTTCCACCCCCGATTCCAAGGTGACAAAAGAATTGGTGATAAATACTACATTACAGAGCACAGCTGCCACGCGCTGCCACGTGGAAAACACCAGACTATCAACTGAAGAAAATGGAGGTCACGTAACTCATTGTCTTGTGGATCACTTCCTCGACAGGTGGATGGTTCCCTGCGGTCACCAGGCCGGGGTACCATCCTGTGCCAGCTGTGCACGTCACCCCGCGTTCCACTCCCCTGTGGGGAGTGGTCAGCCAGGACCGCAGCCGTCTGCACGGTCCAGGTGTGCTGTGCCCTTAGCAGTCACTAGATGCCACTTTAATTTGTCAGCCCCCAGTTCCTTCAAGCTGTGGTGGTGCCAACCCTGTGCCCGCGACGACACGATCCCCTCTGACGGCTCGTGGTATCGTGTCTTAAACTGCTCTTCTAGACGATGGGGTCCCCAAACGCGCAGGTCTCCTCGATCGCGAGGTTGTAATCGGCACCCTTCCCACCTTTGTAGGCGCTGGTCACGAGCCGCATCCAGCCTCGCTCGCCCTGGGGGAAGGAGCGTGTTAGCTCGCCACTCGGCCCGCGGCCTCCCAGTTCTCCCTGCGCCCCTGTCTCTGAGACCCCGCGTGGGGTGTGTGCAGCTCCACACCAGCTGCTCGCCCCCTCCCCTCCCCGGGACCCGGCTGGAAACGCCCGCTGTGAACGTAGAGGTCAATGTTTGACAGGAGGTGCTGGGCCTGCATGCCGCAGCTAGTTAACAGAAATGGGGACTCCCGGCCAGATGACAGCTTCCCAGTCAAATCTCCATTTGCAGTCATTTAAAAATGGGCATTTCATCACTTCTACATTAGTCACTGCCCCCCATTTCATCAGAATGAATTTCATGTCTCACGCTGTTGATGGTTCACACTAGGTCTCAAATGAAAGTTTTGGCAGTTGACCTCCCCTGGATTTTTGACCCAACTCACAAGTATTTTTGAAAAAAATTCCACAGTATTACTTAGCAAAGCTGAAACCATGACAGGAAAGGAACGAGAGGGCTGCAGGGGAGTAAACTATAAACACGACGGAAGCGGCGTCTCCCCACCAGCGCGATTCCTGCCTGGGACGGCTGGCAGCGTCTGGAGACGTTTTTGGTTGTCACAACTAGGGGACAGGGAAGGAACGGTTGGCATCCGGTGGATCGGGGCCAGGGAGGCTGCTAAACACTATGACACAGCTGCGAAGCCAGTAGAGCCACCGACGAGAGCAGCGGAAACGGCTTACCCACGGTTCACCCCACGAATTGCGGACAATCCAGTACTCGGTGCCCTCGCTGACGCCCCAGCCGGCCACGGAAACGATGTGGTTGATGTAGGCCTTGTCCTGGTATTCCGCGTAGATGCCGCCCATGTAGGCGACCATCTTCTCCGTCGCCATGATCCCGCAGCTGCGGGTGAGCGGGTGGAGAAGTGGCGCTTTCAGTGGAACCAGCTGTGTGAACCCCAGTCCGATCACGCACGCCAGGTGATCCTGCCTAAGCCTGAGTCGTTCCTCCCTTGGTGGCCAGTCCCCGTGTGCCCACAGCCCTGCGTCCTCCACTCACGACCACCCTGAGGGACCCACTGGCCAGTTCACGGGCAGCTGCGTCTCGAGCCCACAGAGCGAAGTTGGCCAGAGGGGACGTGCGGCGGGGACAGCGGTCCGCACGGCCGCGGCGAGGCCCTCACCTGATGGGGCCATTGGCGTAGATCTCCGCCATCATCTTCTCCCTCCCCGACAGGGTGCCGTAGTCGCCCACCCTCCAGAGGGTGTAGTTCTGGATGGCACGGCACTCCTTGAACTCGGTGCATGTCCCACACTGGTTAAACTTGTCACACTCTGGGGGGGTTGCATGGAAAGGCAGCAGGAGACGACTTTCTCATTAGCCTGTGAGCAGAGGCACACCCAGACCCACTCCTCACTCCGCTCGCTTGGGCTAACAATGGAAACCATCTTGCCAGCAGGTGATCACGCCTTCTTCCAGCAGCCCTCCCCGGGCCGGGCAAAGAGAGAGGATGTGGTAACTGCGCATAGTAGGCAGTAACTGTGCATAGTGGGCACTCAGGAGAGAACCTTTCCTCCCGAAAGGGCCTGGAGGAGGGGCCCTTCACAATACCCTACAGCTGAAAACAGTGTGATTAAATTATTAGCTCTTAATAAGACAGTTTATTGCTGGCTAGTGAACAGGCTAATTGTTTGGAAAAAAATAGCATTTTCTAATTACTTTGGTTTGAGGTGGTATCAAGAATTAGGATAAAGCAGAACAAAATGCAGCCCTTAGTTCTGTGAGACCCCACACGCCCCATCGGCTGCGCTCCAGCAGACCCTCCACCTGCCTGTCCACGGCTTCCTGCTGCCCACCTGGCTGTTACAGTTCCCTGTCTGTCCAAATTCCTCCTCCGGGACACCAAACTCCTTGAAGATTAAATTGTTGCTTTGATGTGTTCTTTGGCCAACAAATGCCCAGTGCCCAGTACTGGAAAGTGCTGGATCCGTGGCCACATTTGCTAATACAAAGACCAGACTATTTATTGCAAACAGTCGGGACCCTGCGGAGCTCCATCTGCCCCGTCACGGCGGTGAGAGGGCCTGGCCCAGGCTGGAGGAGACCAGCTCCGGGACCACCTGATTCCTGCTTCCTGGCGGTCACTCCCTCATCCCCTGCATCTGTTCCTCTGTCCCTCTCTCCGGTTCTGACCCTTGCTCCATTTGCCTCTTCAACAAGACTCACCCAACCAGTCTGGGGAGATTCTTTCTGGCTAGGAGATAGGGCCCAAGAGGGCCTGGCTGGGATGGTGCCTGGAGGATGCTGTGGGCCTCAGGGGGCTGGGCTAACCCTTACAGATGGGGGGGTGGGCACCCGGGCTCCCCCCTCAGCCCCGTCCAGTCTCAAAATCATCCAAGCTCTCTGCTCCAGCTACAGGGAGCTCTGACAGACAGGTGACTTAAACCTGCCAATTATGGGTTTGGGGTTGGACATTTTCTTTCCTTTGTCCCAGAGGGGAAAAGCCTGAAAGGAACGTGCCAACTCCAGGGGTTCCAGGCCAGCTTGCGTGTGCTGGTCCATCAGCGGCCCCCTGGCTCCAGACCACCTGAATGCATGCGGCCCAGGGCTGCGGGGCGGGAGCCAGGCCAATGCCACCTTCTGCCACCGGGCCTCCTTGCTTCCAGTTCAGGGAGCAGCCGGCCTAACCTCTCCCACCCCCAGCTCCTGGAAAACTTACTCTCCCCCAAACAACGGTCACCTGTGCCTCGTGGACAACGGTCACCTGTGCCTCTCTTACAAAGGCCCTCGAAAACCACCAAGGTGCCAACATGTCGGAACCCGAAACCACGGCCAGCGCTGGCCACAGGGACACAAGGCTGGAGACACTCCTCCCCAGGCCTCCCTACTGCCATTCTCGACAAGGACTGCGGGCTCCGCTTCCTGCTCCTCCAGACCCACAGGGCCCACGCCTCCCCCGGAGCCCAGACCAGCGTGTGAGGCACGGGATAGCCGGGCTCAGCCACACTCTCCCGGGCGGCGGGGGCGGGGCGGGGCCTACCCTGGTCCTTGGCCTGGTAGTTGTTGCAGGTCTCGTCAGGGATGCCGTGCCTGTTGGCGTACTCCCACACCTCCAGGTCGTTGCCCCCCTCACAGGAGCCGGCCTCGCCGCAGTCGATGACGTGCTGCACGGACAGCAGCGTGGACGGCCACGCCCCCTTCCTCTTGATGTTGATCCGGTCTGCAAGGCAGCACCCCGGTCAGCGCGCCCGCCCTTCGCAGGCCCTGGCACATGTGCCTGCGCCACCCGCCTGTAAGCGCCAGGCGGGCAGGGCCACCCCGTCCTGTCACGCTACGGCAGTCCCACGAGTGCCTGCTGAAGAGCTGGAAGAGGCAGGAACAAAGACCCCGGAGGGCACCTCCACGGGCAAGTGCAGCCCGGGGCCCCCCATCAGCAAGCCGGAAGGCCGAGACCCCGTGGGCAAGGCTGGCACGGACCCAACCCCGTGGGCACTGGCGGTCACAGAGGGAGGGCTCTGAGCAGCCAGCCAGAGGCCACGGATAGCTGCAGACGGCCACCGCGCCCACCCGGGGCCCCCTGATCCGCTCCCCTCTCCGTGCATAAAGAATCCCACAGCGACCCAGGCCCGGCCGCCGTCTCCCCCTCGCTCCCCATCAGCTCACTTCTCGCTGGCCCAAGGTGATCTCAGCCTCCTCTCGTGCTTCGCCCCCCAGGTCGGAAATCACCGCAGCCTCGCCCATGCCGTCCCTGATTACAGGGAGCAGCCAGCCCTCGGCAGCCTGCTCCGCGACCCGCTCCTCCCCTCCCGCCTCACGAGGTCCAAGTGCGGGGAGAGATGAGACAGGAAACAGGTGTCGGCGTGGAAGCGTGAGGCGTGCGGTGCTTCGAGGAAAACGAGGAGAGAACTGGGGGAGCATCGTATCGGGGGGGCCAATGACCTCACCGGGGTGGCGCCCATGGGAGAGGGTCTGGGAGAGCAGGTGCCTGGCCTGAGAAGGCAAAACCTGTGCTCTAGCCCTTGGCATCCACACTGGGTCTCAACACCAAACAGGCAGCAGCTTACGCGGGCTCTGGCAGGTCAAGGAAGGGTTTTGTGTTTTATCTGCATGAAATCTTAGAGGGTTTCAAGCAGAACAGAAACGTGATCTGACCTGGGTTTGAACAGGCTCAGTCTAGCTGTTTGTGACCAGCCGGCAGGGAGGCGAGGGGGCGGCAGGGAGGCCAGTCCAGCAGCTGCGGGACAAGGCCAGGTGCGGGGCGGGGTTCAGGCCAGGTGCCGCGGTGCAGGTGGCGAGAAGCAGAGGAGTTTACAAGGTATTCTGAAGACAGACCGGCAAGATTTGTCACAGGACTGTGTGAGGGATATGAAATGGTATGAAATACATCAGGTGTGACTCTGGGCTTTTTAGCCCGAGCGACTGGAAGTGCGACATTTTCATTGAACGAGCCGGGAAGGGACGGAGAAGAATGGGGTTTGGGGGTGTGGAGGAAAATGGGGTTCTACGGAAAGTAACCTCACGGGGCGACCTGATCATAAATTCCTATCCGGGTAGGTGATGGTGGCTGGTCACGCTCCAGGCACATAGAAGGTTTAACTTTGCCTGAAGCCAGCCCTGTGCTCCGTCCTCGTGCATCCCATCCGGGCTGATGCGCCTTTGAAATGCCGCTCATCCCGACCCCGCAAGAGAAACCACCCTCACGAGAGCCCCGACCTTGTCAACTGTCCTGTAATCCCAACCCCGCCTGGTTTTCTGCCTCCTCAGTGTCATCTGACTGATGTCCCATCGGTTCCCACTGTCATTCTCCGGAGCATCTGAGACTTGCCTCCTTGTAACTGTCTTCCCATTTGGCTCAAATAAACTCTTAGAAAAAAATTCTCTCCCAGTCTGGAAGTTTCCCATGTCGACAGGTGTGAGGGTGATGGTAGGAAGGACGAGCTGTTCAGATCTGAACCTTTGAGGTTGGAGGGGTCAAGTGTCCAAGCGAGAGAGAGTGGGCAGCTGGGTGTAAAGCTGGGGTTCAGGTGAAGGGGTGCAGCCAAGGACTCAGTCCTGGGGAACCCGACATTCATTAGTGAGGTTGGATGGGGAGCCGTGAGGGGGCAGGAGATCGGGGTGCATGCTGAAAGGCGAGAAAGGCGTTACGAGGAGAAGTGATCGAGCACAGGAGGGAGAGGCCCGGGGGCCGACTGCATGGCGGCCCCTTGCCCGTGACCTTGGCAAGAACGATGCCCGTGGAGTGGGTTCGAAAATGGAGAAGAGGAAGCGGGGTCTGCAGGCTCCTCTTGGGGAGTCCAGAAGAGGGTGGTGGCTGGAGGCGGGTGGAGTCAAGCCCCCCGCTCGTCTCCCTGGTGGCCAAGGCTGAGCACAGGGAGGAGGGGCCTCGCGAAGGGCTGATGCTCGCGGCCCCGGACAGGAGGGAAGGCAAGCTACAGCCAGCTGCGTCAGGTGGCAGCTGGGTCAGGCACCTGTGGAAGTCTCCTTCTGGGGGCTTCTATTTTCTCAGTGAAAGAGGAAGGAGGGCCCTATCGCTGGAGAAAATGCTAAGGTTTGAAGAGAGAGAGAGAGAAGCGGCCGTGCGCCTAGGGTGGAAACTCCCACCCGAATCTCCGCTCCAGAACCCTGGCACCGCCGACCTGTCTGCAAAGGGACCAGCGCAGGCCCACCGAGGCCGCCTTCCCCGCCCAGCAGACTTCCTGAATGCAAATCTTGGCGCGTGACTCCCTCCCTAAGCCCTTCCAGACTTCCTGGGGCAGGGCCCCTGGCGGCCCTCTCAGCAGCCCCCGCCCCGCCCCCACACCGGCCTGCTTTCACTTCCTCACGTCACCACCCCCGCTGCTGCTCTGACCTTCGGTCTCTTGGCGGCCCACACCCTGTCTGCCTGCCTGGCCCCTCGTGTCCCAGTGGCTCCAGCGGCTGAGCCCCAGCCCTGTCCATCTCCAGGCCTCGTGGCTCCCTGCACCTTCCAAAGGGGCCTCGGCCTCCCCGCTCCCTTCCTCCGCCTTCTGGAAGGTTCAGGTGTACACTCCAGCCCTCATCAGTCCCCGAAAGAGATGGGGCAGGGCCACCAGGGAGACCCCGCCAGATGCCACTGTTACGGCAGGCCTGCCTAGTGAGCTCCCCGAGTCAGGGAGGTGGCAGTGCCCCAGCCTTCCGGGGGCCAGCTTCCCAGGGGGAAAGTCCCGTCTCCAGGGGACTTCTGGTGTGCCTGGAGATGGCAGTCCCTCCACACCACTGCCAGGCGGGCCTGGGGCTGAACGGAGGCCCGAGGCTGGCGTGCGGTCTCCCGGGCCAGGCCCCGCCGCCTCCCCTTGGCGCCCCTCCTTCCTCACTGGGCAGACGGTCCAGGTGAGGAACGGGCCGGCCTGGCTCGATGCTCGACGACCAGGGCAGGCAACCACCTGAAACGCGACTTCCGCCCCCAAGGCCCCCGTCACCGAAGGCGGGTTGGGTGAGCTTGAATTTCTCGTTCAATCCCAATGGCCGGGGTCACACACATTGGGAGGAAGAAGGCACCTGGAAGCCACTTGTCACTGGGCTCCAGTCCCACTGGCCCTGGACAGGCCGGCCCTGCCAGCAGAGACACGAGCCAGTCTGTGCCACTTCGGCCTTCCTCCACAGGGAAGGGCGGCAGGGGGCACAGGTCGGGTCCCCAGGTCTGAGGCTCGGACACCCCCCTTCCCAGGCTGGACCCTGGCGCGGACTCACAAGGGCCGGGGGACCCTGGGCTGCGGCCGCCTGTGCTGACAGGGACCGGTCGGCACAGGGCTTCCTGGCCCCTAGTCCGGTCTGTGGACCCCACCTACCCGCCATGGCGCTGGTACTGCCGTGGGCCCAGCAGGAGCCGCAGTACTGGGGGATGTGCTGGTTCCTGGTGATGCTGGCGTAGTTGACACCGTTCACGTTGCGCCAGTCCCAGCTCTTGGGCAGGTCCGATGGGGACAGGTACTCATGCGGCCGAGGGTAGGTCCTGTAAGAGACCACCAGCAGCAGAACCATCACAGGCGCTCCCTGGGGCTCCCTCCTCCCCCAAATAAGGGGGAGTGGGAGTGAGCCCATCTCACACCAGGAGACCCCGCCCTCTCAGAATGGGATGGAGGCAGAGCACCCCCAAACGCAGCAGCCAGACTGCTCCCCAAGCAATGCTCCACATGCCAGGGAAGCAGGGTTCGTCAAAGCCAGCAAGCACCAGGGCTCCCCCGGATAGGAACGAGAAAAGTGACCCCCAAACGAAGGGGCTGGATTTGACCCTAAAGGTCGAGGGAGGCAGGGCGCCTTGGCTCCTGGCGCCCCAAGGAGGCTGCAGGGTCCCCAAAGGGCGGGCGCAGCG
>NW_006442491.1:37925813-37931517 GCF_000325575.1 Pteropus alecto
GGAGCCGTGGTCGCGCCCAGGCCCGCCCGACCCGAGACCTGACCGGCCACGAGCCACGTGGCTTGCTGGCTTGACTGAGCACATCGTGGTCAGATTTTGAAGGGCCCTGGGGCCAGGCGTGCAAACTGCAGGGTCTGACCGGCCTTGGGTTCTGGGATCCTCAGTCCCCCGGTGGTGCCGCCTGTCCCCACAGCCCGCCTGGGCCCAGGCCTCCCAGGGAACGGGCGCGCATCTCCCCAAGTCCTGAAGGGAGCCACTGTCCCTGCAGGGCCAGGCACTGGCCTGGCTTTCTGAACCCCACTTCCCAAGGGCGCAGCCTGTGTGGAGACGTGTTCCCCCTCTCAGAGAAGGAAGGCAGAGCCCCGAGGGGCAACCTCGTTTGGCACAGGGGCCGCGGCTCTGCATTCTGCCTCCCAAGGGTGCTAGAAAAGGTTTCTTCCAAATGAAACTCTTCACAGTCAAATACGGAACCCAAAGCAGAAGTGAGACCCCCCCCGGCCCGATGTCGTAACTGAAGACTCGGCCCCTCCCTCAGCCTGCACCCTCCCCACCCCAATCAGAAGCCGGAATGGCTGCCTCCTTGACTTCCAGCAATTTCCATGGCCACCCCTGGAAGCCCTGAGGGGACATGGGATCCCCGGCAGGCCGGGGCAGGCCAGGACAGCCCAGGGCAGTGCCCGGCCGAGCGGAGCGAGGCCTCCTAGGCGAAGGGCATTGCTTTACCGGCCTAGAGGTGCTGGTTCTCGTTCCTGCAAAGCTGTCACCGAGGCCGAGGGCAGTCACGGGCCTCGTCCTGTGATGTGCCTTCCTTCTTCTTGGAAAGTCAGTTCCTGGTGACCCTTAGCACCGGGCAGTGGCAGTTAGCCGTTAGGAGGTGACCTGCACTTGGCGTGACGCTGGGCTGCACAAGGCCCCACGGTTTCATTCCGTCACGGGCCTGCCTGATCGAACGGCCTCCGGGGGCCAGGGCCTCGTGCAGAGGTCAGACGGGTGGAAGGTCACTCAACCCTGTGGAGTGCAGGTTCAGTGGAGGATGTGAGGGTGACATTTCGGGTGAGGGACAGGGCATCCAGAGCGGGCAAGTTGTGGCACATGGGGTTTTTCCGACATAGAAGCAGCTCAAACTCAGGAGGTGATGGGAAGACGCTCCAGGAGGATGGGGGCGGGGGGCGTCCCGACATTCGAAACCACAACTTTCAAGGCAGGAGACGAGTGCAGTCTGATGTGACACGCTCTGCCTCTTCAGGCCTGTGACAGGTCACGCACGGGAGGCTGAGCAGCAGACCTGGGGCCTTCTCTCTCTGTCTGAACCCAGCTGTGGACAGTGGATGCGTGTCTGCCTGGCTGACCGCTCTGAGAAAGGGGTGGCCCCGGACCGCCCCAGGGCAAACGTCGGCCCATGGAACACGGCCGGAGCCTGGGCGCCGAGTGCTCGCACCGGTGGGGGCGTCCGGCCTCCGGAGCTCCCCGAAGGGCGCGCACATCAGCTTAGCACGGAAGCACCCGCACGGCTGCCCGCCTCTCTGCAGAGCAAACGCACCTCAGTGGTGGCCCCTGGCACTTCGCAAACCTGGACGCTGTGTCCCTTCGTGCCCGTGAGGGCGTTTGTGGCGGTGACTCGCGTCTTACGGTCTGGTTGGGAGCGGGCAGGCTCCTCGCCTGAGCTCAGCTCTGGCCGCTCTCTCCTGAGCTCTGTGAGCCCCGCGTCCAGTCTGGGGCGCAGCTCGTAGCTCCTTCAGACTCGGAGGCCCCCTGCAACCACGACACGGCCCCCTACCCGGAAGCTGGCCTTGTGCCCTGGGTGTTTCTTCCTGGACGTAACCGAGTCCTACCGGCTCCCCAGACACAATGACATTCTAGAGTCATCTCCAGTCTGGAAAGCTCGTCTCCAACCCTGTGAGGTGGGGGGCTCAGATGCCATCGCCCCATTTTACAGGTGGGGAGACTGAGGCTCCAGAGAGGTCGAGAGACCTGCCCGTCGAGGCTTGTGGGGGGCAGGCTGGAAAGTAGTCACTCCATAAAGTGTCCGGGCACACACGTGATCCAAGGCCGCGACATACAAACCTATTCATTCATGCCTGACAACAAGGTTGATTTTCCCCCTTGTCGTGCTAAAAAACACACACACTTCGGTCAGGCCAGGGCTGGCCCGCCACCCCAGCTGAAGGACAGGGGCTGAGTTTTTACTCCCTGTGGAGTTGCCTCAGAACCCTCTTCCCCCTCCCTTCGTGCCAGGGCCTGGCCCCCGCCCGGCCAGCAGCAGACACCCCATTATCCCTCATTCCTGGGCTTAGCCACATCCTGGGCCCCCGGCGACTGTTTTGATGGGTGCTGATGGTGCTCGGGAGGCAGGTGTGGTTCCGCAGGGTGGCATGGCCCCCTGGCCACGTGGCCACGTGGCCATTAGTGTGGACGCTCAGGCTGACCCCCGGACTCTGCGGGGCAGGCCATCGATCGGGCGAGTCAGGCGCACAGCCGATCCCGCTGCTGTCCCCGAATCCCATCATCATCGCACCCTCTCCTGGCTGCACGCATTTGCTTGGGAGGGGACATGGCTCCCTGGGGCCACATTTGTGAGGGTGGCTGGTCAGTATCGCCTTCAAAACATGCCAGCCACAGCCTCTGGCCACAGCCTGGCACGTAACATGCAGCCCACCCAGGAGCTGGCCTTAGTCATTCACCTGGTCTAATCTCGTAAGTCAGCCAGTCAGCAGGTATCTGCCGGGCACCTAGTGTGTGCCAAAACACCATCCCACCCCTGGGGATACGGAGCGGCAAGTCCCTGCCTGTGAGGAGCTTACAGTCTGGGAAGGGGACATGTGGACAAAGGAGAAGCGGATCCAGCGGGGCGTGCTCGGGCAGAGAGGGGGCGTGCCCCGGGGGGTTTAGCCTGGGACAGGTCTCTTCCTCTCCGGTGAGCTGGGATCGAATGACGAGGACGTAGCTGCGGGACGAGCTGGACTTCTTAAGCAGAGGGAACAGAGCACGCCAAGTCCTCGAATGCAAACACGCTTGGTGGGTGTGACCAGCTGGACAAAGCCGGTGGAGAGTGGCAGCAGAGATGGCTGGCGAAGAGAGAGGCGAGGTGAGGTCCCTGGAGAGCTCGCAGGGGGCTTTAAACACACCTCCCTGACCTGCAGGCTGCAGGAAGCACAGCCCTGTGTGCTGCCATCCATGGCCGGCCGGTCCTTGGGGTGCAAGGCTCTGCTGCCTCGTCCCCACCCGCCTCTCCTTCTCGCCCCCCCGGGGCAGACCTGCCTCAGTCTCCCCAAGCACCCTCCCTTCTTCCCTCACTGGTGTGTCCCCATCAGCCCTCTGAACCACACATGGCTGCGGTTTTTACCCTGGTTGTAGCGAGTGTCCTGAAGGGTGGCAGGTCAGGTCTGATTGATGTTTTTTGAGACGCCTCTGGTGGCCACGGGGAGGATGAAGTGGAGAGAGCATGAAGAGAGGTGGTCAGGGGCTACGGTGGTTGTGGACGGGAGAGCTGGTGGTGATGGATCAGGGGTGCTGCTGGAGAGATGGTGACAGCGGACACGGGGGCCATCGATCTGGGAGGTAGGGCTGGCAGGACCCAGGATGGGCCAGGAGTGAGGAGGAAGCTGGGATCAGCAGGCCGGGCTCCTCGGGGCCCAGCTGGAGGCCATCCTGCCTCTTGACACCTGGAACTGCACGGCCAGGCGTGGGGCGCGAACATTTGTGGCCCATCCCGGTTCTGCCGTGCGATCCCGTGACGAGAGCTGCTGCTTTCCTCTCCGGGCCGCTGGTTCTTCTGCGAAGTGGGGAGAACCATCCCAGCTCCGAGGTGGCCGAATGAGCCGGCAGAGAACTTGGCGAAGGCCAGTGGGAAGGTGACAGGTGCCGTTAGGTCTCCACGTCCCTGGCGTGCAGGGCTCACGTTCCCTGCTTCTCCTGGGCCCCTCCTGCGGGTCCCCCAGAGAGCACTCAGCCAATATTTGTCGGATAAGTGAATGGATTTCTGAGAGTCGTACGACAGAGATTTCTTGGACAAACACTGGGCTTGAAGAAGTGTATATTTTTGTTTGATGTCGGCTGTGGGCCATATCATGCTTATCTCTTTTTCCGCCACAGAACGCTGCTTATCAGGCGCCGTGCCGCTGGGGGGTGCGGGGGGCACGGCCGCGGAGGTGCGGCTGCCCGGATACCTGTGGCGCCGGCAGCTCCGGGGCGGTGAGGTGCGTGCACGCCTCCTCGCGCCGGCCAGAGAAGCCACAGGCCAGGGCTCTGATTCTCGATGCGCCCAAGGAGATGACACAGCATTTCCAGCGCCCGGCTCGGAGCCAGAAGGTGATGGAGCACAGCCCCAGGAGGCCAGCGTGCCGCCGGTCCCAGATGGCGCCCGCCGGTCCCAGATGGCGCTTTGGCCCGCGGAGACGGCCTGTGACTGCACCGCGAGGCCGGGCAGCCTGGCCTGAGGAAGAACAGCAACGTCGGCCCAGTTCCTTGTCTCTTATAAGTACTTCTTCTTCTTCCCAGAACTTTCTTTTACAGTAGGAGAACACACATCGAAGCAGAAGACAAGAGTGGATCTCGGTTCATCTGATGATCTGCCCACACCCGCTGAGTCACTCATCATGGCCCCTCAGATGTCATTTTCTTGCTAAGACATTTGGAAAAATTTCTGCTTCTGAATCACAAGCAAACACTATAATTCAACAATCTCCTCTGAGTTATTCAAGGAGCTCCGATGTACTCGGAGTGGAACATTAGGGGCGGATAAAATCAATGAATTTTCTGAGTACTGTTTTTCTCCTAATTACATTTCATTTGTCAAATGTGGGGGGGCTCCATCCGACCACTGGGGGACATCTCCTGGGGGAAGTCTGGAAGCAGCCGATTTGAGGTTTCTGGGTGACACTTGGTTTTTCTTATCGTCTTAGTTCTGTTCCCATAATAGACCCAAGTGTCGTCCAGGAAAAGGCTCGCTGCCACTGGACAGAGACGGCGCACTGGAGGTGACATGTTTCAGCTAGCGGCCGGCCGGTTGTACTTAACCATCTCCGTGTCTGCAGGCAGCGGGCACCCTCGCCGTGGGCACCCCTACCATGCACGCTCAGGGATGGTTTGCTTTTGCCTTCTGCCCCCGGGGCGACGTTCGTGGAAGCTCCAGGCTCCAGCGCAGGCAGAGCTAACCTGCCTTTCCCATGGCCCTTCTGGGGGGGTGGTGGGGAGACTGTCATGCATCATGGATGCCACTTTTAATCATTGGCGGCAGTTCAGGGCCAGGGGGTCACTTTCATTCTGGCGAGAGGACAGGCCCTGGGTAATATCGGCCGCTCCAGAGGACCACGACATGTGGTCTGAGAAGGGCAGTGGCTTTTACTAAATGGGCATCAGAGGATGGCTCTCTCCTGGGGGGACAGCTACCTTCATAAGTCAGGACAAAGGACCGGGGGTAGAGGGGATTGCTTTGCAGACCTGCATGTCTTAAATGCAGACAGTGGCCCTCTGTACCATGACTAGCTCAAGACTGACGCGTAGTAGGCACTTAACTCCTAGGAATGAACAGCGCTGTCGAGGCAGCGAGCTATGGCTTCTTTCATCCTGGGAGGCCGACTTGACAAACACTGCCTGCAAAGGCGTGCTCAGTGCTCCCAGCAGACCTGGGACCGTTATCCTGCTTTACAGCTGAGAAAATTCAGAAGGTGGGACGCAGGCTCATGCCCAGCAACTGCCCTTGGCC
>NW_006442491.1:37931691-37935962 GCF_000325575.1 Pteropus alecto
CCCCAGCATCTGCCCTCTGCCCTCACAGCATCTGCCCTCGGCCCAGCACCTCTCCCCTCCCCCCAGCATCTGCCCCCCGGCCCCAGCATCCGCCCTCGCCCCCAGCAGCAGCCGAAGCTCAGCACGCTGCCGAGACGGAGCAAACACAGCAGCGGTGCTGGGAATCAAAGCAAACAGGGTTCCTCCCCCCACCCCCTTTGCCAACTGCCCCATCAACGGAACACCTTTTACGCGCCCATCTGGAGGGCCGGCCTCCCTCCCAGAGCAAACTGAGAGGGCGGGATGAATGTGCCCAGGGCGGGGCAGTGGGGGCTCCCTCGCTGGTCCGGCCCCTCCAGCAGAGAGAGGACGCGGGAGACCGGAAAGGCCCCTCGTGGCCCCCGCAGCGGCCCACACGCGGCCCCTCTCATGCGGTTACTCCAGCTGCAGCCACTCCGGAGGCCCGGCCTCCAGGAACACTTTACGCTTTCAGCCAAGACCACCTCTTAGGGGACGGAGGAAAAAGCCCTCGGGCACTACCCCCCGCCCCCCACTGCCCCCATGAGGATGTACTCATGAATAAATACATTATTGGCTTAAAAAAAACGCTGTTCTGAGCATGGCTGCTCAAACGGCCCAGCTGTCGGTGTGCGCTCGACAAACATGTCCTGAGGCCCCGCCGGGCACAGGTGAGATGGCAGCGCAGCCCGGCTGGCGGGGAGATAAGGCATGCCCGTGAGTCATTAGCAAACACAGCCCGAGAGGTAATCGCAAACCGAAGTGCAGGCGCCACCTGAGCGGGGGTCCTCTGGCCCCCCCTGGGAACTGCTGGGGGAGACCACAGACTCGGCAGGAGGGGACAGTGAGTGCCCTGGGACTGCGTGGGAGTCTGATGGGCGGGGAGGACAGGTTTGGGGGAGGGGACAGAGGGAAGAGGGAAGGGGCCAAGGGAAAAAGGACGGGTGACGTCTCTGGAAGCCGAAAGGTTTATTCTGTGTATATATTTTAATTTGTGCGAAATGCTGCTAGGCAGCTGCGAATTTCTTCCTCTTGAATTTACACTTTCTTGTCTTCACTGGCAGGGGTGGCAGGGTTTGGACCAGCAGCATCTGAGGAGCATGTGGTCACTTCTCTAAGTGTTCGCGAGTGCGGGAAGATGCCCCCGTGGGCGCACGTGCCAGGCTTGCCTCGCTCTCCACCCTGAATGCGTCACCGTACCTCCTTAAAACAGAGGTTTCTATTTTCATAGCCCCCGCCCCATCATATTTAGGAACTAGACATGGATGCAAAGACATTACCCAACACACACAGTCTGCATTCAAACGTCTGCTGCTGTCCTCGCGGTGTCCCTTACAGTGTGACCTTTCTCTGGTCCAGGGCCCACCCAGGGTCACGCGGAGCTCTTCGGGGTCACGTGGCCCATGAGGTCGCTGGACGGTGCCAGTCAGGAGCTGTCCTGGCGGCGATCCCCGAGGGACAAGCCCTTCCCACCTCTGGCTTTCTCCTCCGGCGCCCGGCTCAATCGCTGTGCTGTGTGGGTGAGCTTGTCTGGGAGTCAGTAGAGGCTATCCCCCGCTGTCCCCCAAAAGTCCTTCATTCCGACTTTCCTGCCTGTGTGGCTGACCTTGCGTCTCGGGCCCCCCTGGGGCCTGTAGGCCTGAGGTCAGGAGGGCACCGGGTGGAGGCGGGCAGACCCCGCAGCCCACGCCGCCGTCCGGTCAAGGGCCCGCCCGGGGACTCCAGGGCTGAGACCAGTTCCGTCCTGCCTTTGGATCCACATCCGGGGAGACGATGGTTTCTTCCTGAGCCAGCCAGTCCCACGGACAGCTCAGGGACCTCCGGGGCTGCCCGCACCGGTCTCCAGTCCCGAATCCCAGCTCCCCGTGCATGCCCGGCATATGGCAGGTCCCCGTTGGCAGCTGTTCAGTGAATGGGGCCCATTTTGGGGTGCCTGGCGAACGCAGGAGAGGCCATGGGAAGCAGATGCTTGCGGGCGTGGCGCCCGTGTGCCGAGCCTTTGGGACTGAGACGTGGCTCAGCCTGCCAGGCGCCCGCACCTCCGGGGCCCTGTGCCGCTGGCGGGGTGGGCTGCGGGCAGGACGCCTTCAGGAAGTGCGGCTGGGGGTCCTTTTGGCTCTCGAAGAACCCGTGGTCTGTGAAAGGAAACCAACGGCCAGCAAGAAGCCCCCAGCAACGGGGCAGAGCAAAGGGGACCAGTGCCCAGGACCAGGAAGGGTGCCGAGGGCACGGCCGGGCCCGGGCCCGGGCAGAAGGCTGTGCAGGGCAGCGACAGAGCAGCTGGGGACGAGCGGGGACTGTGGGGCGGGCGCGGCGAGCACGTGCGAGGTGCAGACGGGACGGCACGGGGACAGGCCGTGGCCCTGAGGTCCGGCGCGCAGACGTCTTCCGTGTCCCGGTCCGCTCCCAGCACAGGCCCTGGGAGGACGAGTTTGGAGAGGGGACGGGGCGGCGTCTGAGGCCAGGCTGGCACAGGCCTTGGTGTGGTCCACGGAGCCTAGATTCATCTCTTGGTTTCTCACACTCCTGAGAATCACTTGTCGCCATCACAATTTTGGCCAAGTTCAGAAAGGAAACTTTATCTTCTTACCAGTTTACTATTAACTAGTTATTTTTTTCTATCGACATCGAGGTATGCAACATAAAAACTGTCCACCCACGTCCCCCCAAAGTCACCTGGTGCCACCAGTGGCTTTCAGGCCACTCCTTAGGAAACGGGCTGAAGACAGGTCCTTAGGTGAGGGTGGGGAGATGTTCTGCTAGTTGTGTGACTGTGGTGAGGACTCGTCACGTTCTGGGATATCATGCATGGCCTCATCTGTCAAGTGATGGGTTTGGACAACAGGACTTCTAACGACACCAGTGGCTCAGACAGGGAAGCTCACTGCGGGTGGTCCCGGTCAGCTGTGACACTCCGCACCTCACCAGCTGGGAGCCCAGGGCCCCCCACACCCGGTGGGGACCTCCAGGCACCGTGCGCAAAGGCAGCTTTGGGCCTTGAACTGGAGGAAATGACTGGGCATCTTCTTTATTGGGAGAGGAAAAAACCCCCATCGCCAGGATGATAGGCAGAGAGCAGAGAAGGGGGAGGACTGGGCCTCTGGGCTGGACACACCCTCGAGTCGCACTGGGAGGGTCAGCTGGTCCCATCACTGCAGACCAGAGTTGCACTGGGCTCACACCATTGAAGGGCGGCTGTTGCAGAGGCTGAGGGTCCCAGGGAGACCGTACACTTGGGCGCCAAGCAAGGATGCGTGAAATTGTGCACATTCAGATTGGCCAGTGTGGTAACCAGATCGGATCCAAGGTAAGGACAATCGGGTTACCGGTCCTGGCTGTACCACGGCCATCGGTGCCGCTAGCTCAGAAAACACCCTGGGTTAGCAGGGAAGGCAATGGGCCTAGCAGACTGCATGCACTGGCTAAATGTTTGATTTATTTAAACAATGCCTTTAATCAGAGAGACACAAGACGTGGTAAAGGCTTAAAGGTTCATTTAATTCATATTAATTTCATCCCTGTGCATAATACATATGCATAATACACGTTGACCATTTTTACTTTTATTATGTTAAGCAATGAACTTTTCCTATCTAAAAACAGTAATTTGTCTCAAAATAGTTTTCCAGTGCTTGTTGGGAAACTTCTTACACTATATCACTACGATATCTTTCCCTCCCGTAGTTTGTTATAAAGTTAAAAAAGATCAGCTACTTTTCCACTTAGTATGCAACAGAAAAGTAAAGAGGTAAACCTAAAATTTTCGGGTACGGTAGTAGAAAGAATTAAATATACCTTCTGGAATATAAATGAGCTTTCGTCCTCTGGATGGCAGAGCTCAAGGGCCCCCACCCTCACTTTAAGATAACCAAGTGCTGAGTGTAACAGTCACCTGATTGTTCTCACCGCTATTTTGAAATTACAAGTCTGAGCGATATTAAAACTGTCTTCGGAATTTTTTTTTAATTATAGTAAAACACACAGCATAAAATTTACCATCTTAACCATTTTTACGTGTATCGTTCAGTGTATCTTGCAAAGCTGAAACTCTGTCCCCATGAAACACTAACCCCCATTCCCCTCCCCCAGCTGTGACACCCACCCACTCTCTGTCTCTACGATCTCGACTCCTCGAGGGACCTCCTGCAAGCGAGATCACACAGTACTTGTCCTTTGTGCCTAGCTTGTTCCACTTAGCATAATGTTTTCAAGGTTTATCTCTGTGGTAGCAGGGGTCAGAATAGCCTTCCTTTTTTTCTGGCAGAATAATATTC
>NW_006442491.1:37940916-37952529 GCF_000325575.1 Pteropus alecto
GTCCACGGAGCCTAGATTCATCTCTTGGTTTCTCACGCTCCTGAGAATCACTTGTCGCCATCACAATTTTGGCCAAGTTCAGAAAGGAAACTTTATCTTCTTACCAGTTTACTATTAACTAGTTATTTTTTTCTATCGACATCGAGGTATGCAACATAAAAACTGTCCACCCACGTCCCCCCAAAGTCACCTGGTGCCACCAGTGGCTTTCAGGCCACTCCTTAGGAAACGGGCTGAAGACAGGTCCTTAGGTGAGGGTGGGGAAATGTCCTGCTAGTTGTGTGTGACTGTGGTGAAGACTCGTCACGTTCTGGGATATCACACATGGCCTCATCTGTCAAGTGATGGGTTTGGACAACAGGACTTCTAACGACACCAGTGGCTCAGACAGGGAAGCTCACTGCGGGTGGTCCCGGTCAGCTGTGACACCCCGCACCTCACCAGCTGGGAGCCCAGGGCCCCCCACACCCGGTGGGGACCTCCAGGCACCGTGCGCAAAGGCAGCTTTGGGCCTTGAACTGGAGGAAATGACTGGGCATCTTCTTTATTGGGAGAGGAAAAAACCCCCATCGCCAGGATGATAGGCAGAGAGCAGAGAAGGGGGAGGACTGGGCCTCTGGGCTGGACACACCCTCGAGTCGCACTGGGAGGGTCAGCTGGTCCCATCACTGCAGACCAGAGTTGCACTGGGCTCACACCATTGAAGGGCGGCTGTTGCAGAGGCTGAGGGTCCCAGGGAGACCGTACACTTGGGCGCCAAGCAAGGATGCGTGAAATTGTGCACATTCAGATTGGCCAGTGTGGTAACCAGATCGGATCCAAGGTAAGGACAATCGGGTTACCGGTCCTGGCTGTACCACGGCCATCGGTGCCGCTAGCTCAGAAAACACCCTGGGTTAGCAGGGAAGGCAATGGGCCTAGCAGACTGCATGCACTGGCTAAATGTTTGATTTATTTAAACAATGCCTTTAATCAGAGAGACACAAGACATGGTAAAGGCTTAAAGGTTCATTTAATTCATATTAATTTCATCCCTGTGCATAATACATATGCATAATACACGTTGACCATTTTTACTTTTATTATGTTAAGCAATGAACTTTTCCTATCTAAAAACAGTAATTTGTCTCAAAATAGTTTTCCAGTGCTTGTTGGGAAACTTCTTACACTATATCACTACGATATCTTTCCCTCCCGTAGTTTGTTATAAAGTTAAAAAAGATCAGCTACTTTCCACTTAATATGCAACAGAAAAGTAAAGAGGTAAACCTAAACGTTTCGGGTACAGTAGTAGAAAGAATTAAATATACCTTCTGGAATATAAATGAGCTTTCGTCCCCCGGATGGCAGAGCTCAAGGGCCCCCACCCTCACTTTAAGATAACCAAGTGCTGAGTGTAACAGTCACCTGATTGTTCTCACCGCTATTTTGAAATTACAAGTCTGAGCGATATTAAAACTGTCTTCGGAATTTTTTTTTAATTATAGTAAAACACACAGCATAAAATTTACCATCTTAACCATTTTTACGTGTATCGTTCAGTGTATCTTGCAAAGCTGAAACTCTGTCCCCATGAAACACTAACCCCCATTCCCCTCCCCCAGCCGTGACACCCACCCACTCTCTGTCTCTACGATCTCGACTCCTCGAGGGACCTCCTGCAAGCGAGACCACACAGTACTTGTCCTTTGTGCCTAGCTTGTTCCACTTAGCATAATGTTTTCAAGGTTCATCTCTGTGGTAGCAGGGGTCAGAATAGCCTTCCTTTTTTTCTGGCAGAATAATATTCCTTTGTGCGGATACATCACGTTTTATTTATCCATTCATTCCTGAATGGACTCTCGGATGGTTTCCAACTTTCGGCCATTGTGAATAACGCGACTCTGCAAAAAGTGAAGTCTTTGAATGCAGGTGCTTCCAACCAGGGGCAGAGAATGTTGCTGCTTGAAGAGAAGCCATCCTCCTCCCATGCCAGAGATAAGGCGTCAGCACTGACACTCGCAGAGAAGTCGAGGCTCTGCAGCTGGACGATAACACGGAGAGAGGACGCAAGGGCGTGCGGGTCTCCACAGGGTCTGAGCTCTTACTCCAGAACCGTGTGGCCTGCTGGTTAGAGCCCTGGCGACTGCTTATTATTTGGGGCCGTAAGAAGTTTAAGTCCCATCTAGTCTGTGGTACCACAGAACAACTTTACTCTTCCACAGCCTGGTGCTTTACTGTAGATGGACTTATTGAGGAGAGCATGGCCAGAGCCGTCATGTTCAAGGGCTGGCTGGGACTTCACGGCCCTGTACTCTGTGCTTCTCCAGGGCAATGGCAAGAAGCCACCTCGGTTACTGTTTCCATGCCAGGAGCCTGGCTCACAGCTATGTTAATAAACACTGTATATGCGGTCAGGAGTGTAACCTGTTCCACGCAGTTACGAGAGTGAGCTGTGCACGATTTTGAACCGCGTGCCTCTCTGGTCGGTGAAGACGTACACTGTCTAAATCGTGCACAGATGCCATAGTGATGGGCCTTGGGAAAGCGGCATGAAAATCCATCTCCAAAGTGAAGGGAGACGACTGTGAAGTCAGAGGAGGTGTCAATGCTCACGTCACGGGATCTATGCTTGACTAGCGTGAAGCGCTCTCAGGTGAAGTTAGAGACGCACTGTCCGGTGTGAAAATCTAAAATGACAGCAGAAGTGTACGCAGGGCCTGGGACCCGACAGGAGCAAAACCTAACCAAACAGTCCGTGTTGACTGACATCTCATTTGAGGGGATCGGGTAGGCATAAAATGCAGTCTTCACGTTCATGCTCAGCAGAGGCGCAGTGAACTAATGTCACAGAGATGGCTTTTATGAAAAAGACCAAAAGGGGTATCTCGGGAAGGGTCAGTCAGGGGGACCCAGGGACGCGGCCTGGCTCATGTGCCCTTCTGCTTCACCTGCGAACTTGCTGGAGCCAAATGGCCTTTTTGGGGTCCCTCCCCACTGACCCCCCCTTCTGCTTGCAGTTCTGGGAGGTGATTGGTGAGGAGCATGGGATCGACCCAGTGGGCAGCTACGTTGGGGACTGTGCCCTGCAGCTGGAGAGGATCGGCGTGTACTACAACGAGGCCCACGGTAGGACGTGGGGCTCCGGGCGCAGGGGCATCGTTCCTGGGGGCCACATGGCGTCGTGAGCAATGCCCAGGCGGAGCAACGAGGGACGAGGGCAGGGACTGGCCAGGAAGTCACTAAGTGGGGGTACATGTCTCGGCATGAGCAGGTTAGGCACCAACCCTCCTTTTTGGTTTTAAAGTGAAAACCAGAATTATTTCCAATAGGAGCAGAATCTCTGTTATTGGCAACAGAACAAAACAATGCTAGAAAAAGAAATGTTAAGCTATATTTTATAGGTTTGTGTGATTGTCGTTGGGGCCGATTATGGCTTCAAATCTCCACCAAAGACAGCTTCTAGAATGTTTATTTTTTATTTTTTTGGATCCAGTATCACAAGGTTCTACTGCATGAAACGTTAACTTCCAGGAGAGCAGCAGCTTGCTGACTTCCTCCTGTTCCTCCACACAGGTAGGAAGTTCGTGCCGCGCGCCGTCCTCGTGGACCTGGAACCGGGGACCATGGACAGCATCCGGTCCAGCAGACTGGGGGCCCTCTTCCAACCGGACAGTTTCATCCACGGTAGGTTTTTCCGGAAGGCTCTACCGGGACGAGATGGGGATGCCTCCCGGTGGCGCGCTTCCCTCCCGCCCCTCCCCCAACTCTGAGAAGGTGACAGGAGCCCCGTCTGCCACAGGCCACTCTGGGGCCGGCAACAACTGGGCCAAGGGCCACTACACGGAGGGCGCGGAGCTGCTGGAGCGCGTGCTGGACGTGGTGCGGGGCGAGGCCGAGGCCTGCGACTGTCTGCAGGGCTTCCAGCTGACCCACTCGCTGGGCGGCGGCACGGGCTCCGGGATGGGCACGCTGCTCATGAACAAGATCCGCGAGGAGTTCCCGGACCGCATCCTGAACGCCTTCAGCGTCATGCCGTCGCCCAAGGTGTCGGACACGGTGGTGGAGCCCTACAACGCGGTGCTGTCCGTGCACCAGCTCATCCACAACGCCGACGCCTGCTTCTGCATCGACAACGAGGCCCTCTACGACATCTGCTTCCGCACCCTGCGGCTGGCCACGCCCACCTACAGCGACCTCAACCACCTGGTGTCCTTGACCATGAGCGGCATCACCACGTCGCTGCGCTTCCCGGGCCAGCTCAACGCCGACCTGCGCAAGCTGGCCGTGAACATGGTGCCCTTCCCGCGCCTGCACTTCTTCATGCCCGGCTTCGCCCCGCTCACCGCCCGCGGCAGCCAGCAGTACCGCGCCCTGTCGGTGGCCGAGCTCACCCAGCAGATGTTCGACGCCCGCAACGCCATGGCCGCCTGCGACCCGCGGCGCGGCCGCTACCTGACGGCCGCCTGCATCTTCCGGGGCAGGATGTCCACCAAGGAGGTGGACCAGCAGCTGCTGGCCGTGCAGACGAGGAACAGCAGCTGCTTCGTGGAGTGGATCCCCAACAACGTGAAGGTGGCCGTGTGCGACATCCCGCCCCCGGGACTGAACATGGCCGCCACCTTCATCGGCAACAACACGGCCATCCAGGAGCTGTTCAGCCGGGTGCGCGAGCACTTCTCGGCCATGTTCAGGAGGAAGGCCTTCGTGCACTGGTACACGGGCGAAGGGATGGACGTGCACGAGTTCGTGGAGGCCGAAGCCAACATCCACGACCTGGTGTCCGAGTACCAGCAATTTCAAGATGCCAGGGCGGTTCTCGGGGCGCACGAAGGGGCCGAGGCGGGGGCGGACGCGCAAGCGGAAAGTAGGGAACAGTAGCCGGGCGGGGAGCTGCGTGAGCGGCAGCTGCAGGGTGCGGTGGCTTGCGTCCTGGGCTGCAATCCCAGGCCCGCTCTGCTCGGCGCAGCGGGTTGACACCCACATGGCCACTGGTACCAGCTTTGACACAGGACTGCGGGGAGGGGGCCGGGCACGTAATGATAGGCGTTAGGGTCTTTGGCTGGCACTTACTAACACGAGCAGTTTGGTGTTCAACACACTCTACGAAGCCTTCTGATAGCAAAGCGCATCCCTTGGAAAGCGCTCCCTTTGACGACGTTTGGCGGGTATTCAGCATTGGCACAGCAGTGCGGGCGTCAGGGCGACACGTGGCCGTGCGGGGGGCCACTGCAGTTGTGCTAACTTGACGCTATTTAGCGGCGCCGAGGAGCACCCTGCCTCCTCGCCCCGCTGGCCTCGAAAGCCAGGTCTAACCGGTGGGCAGGGAGCGGACTGTGTGGGCCCCGCACACAAGCCAGCGTGCCAGCGGAAAGGGAAAAGGGACGAAACACCCACCACAAAACTGACCCAAAACGCGACAGGCGCGACTCAGGAGCTGCAGTCCCCCCCTTTATTTCTGAATGGCTGGCCTCTAGCACCCATGTCGGTATGCTTTCAGTTTCTTATCAGTGCCAGACTCCGGGAATTCATCAGTCGCCGTCCGTTGTCCTCGTTGAAGGTCATTTTGAAATGCCCTTTTCACTTCCAGTGATCAGCTTCGGAGACGCTGCTGCTTCGGGAAGGGCACAGCGTACACTCGGCAACCGTTCAAATACAAGAAGCAAGCAGTGTCCTTCCCGGTTACAGAGGACATCATCTCATTAGGGAACTTTTACAGTTCAAATTAATTTGCAGAAGTTGCCATAAATGTTTGCATGATGACATAGCTTTAACCATTACACGATTTTAATCTGCTCACATTACAACAGAAGCAAATACACAAGAGTGTGATCAAATCATCCATAACTTCTTAATTACAGTTTACCTATTTCGGACATACAGCACCACGGTCCCTCCCAGCACCATGAGGGTTTTAATGGCCTTCTAGAATTAGCACTGAGCTGTATGCTACTTGATTCATGGGTTGCCGGCAATGGGAAGATGCTCTGACCCTCAGCGCAGAAAATATTTACTTGTAGGCAACGGGGTTCTCACCTCTCGGTCGGCTTGTGTCAGCTACAATAATGATAAGGTAGAGGAGGATGGATGCCAGTAGCTCATTCTGAGAAATTTTGCTCTTTTCACAAATGCATCATGAGGAAGTAACTGAAATATGCACTAACAGCAAATTAAGTCTTCTTGTTGGTATCGTGGCAAGCCTTCTATTTACAAAATAAAAGAAAAAGTTTTAAACGCTTTCTACCTATTCAAGATTGCAAAAGTAGGTTTAATAAGAAACTGCACCTATATACTCTTAGTTTGAAGTTCCTAACTTCCTTAGATGCTAAAAAGACTTACAACCTGTGGTTTTAAAAGAATTTACACACAAGCTTTCTCCAGCACTTTCCTTCCCAAATCTAAAAAGACAAATAATGCAAGGAAGGATAGAAATCTCAATTAAAAAAACTGCCGATTTATATTACTGCAAAGATTTTTTTGTTTGCTCAATAGTAATCATTAAAGTACAAAAAACCTTAATTTTAAATGGTGAAATTGCTTTATTTCAGACAAATAAATTCTTTTTCTTGGAGTCTAACCACCCAGACTGATTGAGTAGTTAAAAATATTTCAAAATGTATCTTACCAGCCTACTCTTTCGTAGGGTAGAAACAGATTAAAAAGAAAAAAACAAACAAACAAACAAAAAAAACCCATTAGTAACCCAAAGAAATGTCCCGATTCTGAAGGGCCTATTCCTTTAGCAGTATGGTTGCTACGGTGACACTGGCCTCTCAGAGACCCACACAATAGAATCAGAATTTTAGAGCTTGTCCGATCCTTTCACTTCATACACGAGAACGTGGCATGACCAAGAGACTGACGATGCCCTCAACGGTCACCCAGCTAGTTAGTGAGACACCCGCAAGCAGATCTGATCGAGGCCCCTGGCGATCTGGACAGTTCTGCCAGCTACCCAGCAGGGCTGGATGCAGAAAGTTTGTTTCATCGGTTACCAGTTCAGGATTTGTTTTCAATCGCAGAGGAAGAGCCCTAAAGAATCTCTGCTGGCAGTAAACCTGTCTTTTATTCAGTTACTTTAATCCCTGCCATGTCACAAGCCCTGTCCCTGAGTCTCACCTCTAATTATCACATCCGCCTCCCTAATAAGTGACTTAGCTCTAATTACTTGGCTGGAAATAATTTAGCCCTTTGCCTATCACTTACTTTATTCATCTGGAATCAAAGAGGCCTGACAGCCGTGTGACTCATTTACTCCTGTCTGTATGAAAGATGCTTCTTAGTACTCATCCCTTGGGAAGGGAGGACTGACAGACAACTCAGGTGTTTGACTTCAAAACAGGACAACAGCCCGAGGCAAAGGACTCAGGCAGCTCATCAGCGGCTGGCCAGTGCCCAGCGCCCGGCTCCCCCTCGCCCACTGGCTGCTTCTCCTCACATGCCCAGAATGAAACAAAACCGAAAGGTCAGGAAGTCGCGTCCCGAAGCCGAGAACAGGCATTTTCCTGGGCTCCTCCTGGGCATCGCCAGGTGGCCCCGACAAGAGCTGGTCATGTACACAAGCTCAACAGTGTTTTAAAAGCTCCTGTTCCATCTTTTTTCTCCACTCCCCAACAGTTCTATCAAGCAGTTAACTTTGGAATGGAGTTTTACTTGGCCAAGTGCTTCCAAGTTTTAAAGAAAGATAAAAACAAAACACTTGCAACAATTCTTCACCCGTAAATATTTAATGAATAAACGAATCACCCTGCAAACACCATTTAACTGTGGTGGGTTATGGGGCCTGAGACCGCAGTCAAGAACCTTCGATTTTAACTTTGGCTCGGCCAGCTAACTCGAAAAGCCAGCTACTGAACAGCTTTGCCTTGTTGCCTGTTTAGAGAAATGCTCCCAGGACAGAGAGATTCACTTATAAAACAATGTGAAACGCTTTTTGTGCTTAAATTCCAAATCAATAGTTCGTCTCTAAAGGTTTTAAGTGCTTGATAAAACGAATACGATTTAGTCTTTTTTCTTCTAACCTAAGGTTTTAGTTGTTTTCACTTTGGCTCCTGGCCAAGCAGCACTATGTGGAGGCAGTGCCACCTGCACCTAGGGGCAGGGCTGGTGGGCGACAAGCCATCGACCACTGACACAGCTTCTGCGGTCCGAAGAGAAGGGACAATGAGAGTGCCTTGATGACACAGCCTAATTGTGTCAGTTAATGTCACGAATAGAGGACTTGCTACTTTGAGACACTTGCAAACTGTTTTCTGGATCCCTTTGGTCCCTCGATATTAAACCTGTCCCCCCCGCCGCAACCTCGGTTCGCATGATCAGAATCCCGCATCTGTGCAGACGGTTCCCACAAAGAAAGAAGTCCAACGGCGTGCGTGAACCATACTTCAATTTATTGACGTTGTCAATCTATGAACGAGACATGTACTTTTTTCCCCATGAAGTGAGGTCATTTTCGATCTGCCATAACACGTGCCCACACATCTTCTCCTTGGACACGGAGCGTCTCAAGCTGTAGTTGGGGTCTGGGAGGAAAAAAGAAAATGCAAAAGTTGCCAGCCCTTCGTGTTTTCTTCAAATCCCAACGTGACAGGAGAAACCACTTTCTGAGAACGAACTGCGCACTGTAGCCATGGCTCGGGCTCTGGGCTGCAGAGCGCAGCTTCACGGCCAAGGCGCTGACCTCCCCGCTAAGTGAAACCGCACGCCCGCCCAGCAGTAAACCGACCACGCCGGCTCCAAAAGACAGCCCCCCTCCCCCGCCCGTGCTGACGTGCAGAGGCCGCGTCCCTTGCAGGACACGTGGAGGGGCCAATGTTCTGTTTCTGGGAGCTGGATGCTGCTTCCTGACCCCGAGCATATCACGAGGTCAGGGGAGCTGGATGCGGAATCGGGCTCGACTATGCCACAGAGGGAGGTGAAGTGATTTTCTCAAGTTCACTGTTAACAACAAAACCACCCACCAGAAAATCATTACGCGGAATTATGAGATTAGACAGAGAGACCCTAGAAAAAGGGCTAAATTCGAAACACTGCATCTCTAGACTCGTAATAAAACATTTACTAAATCAAGATGAAGTGAAAAGTGCTTAGGGGGAGACAGTTCCAGTAAGAAAGGCTGCTCATGACCACGAGCTGCCAAAGGATTCATATTTCTCACATTTCCCTGCTACTGTGGGCCTAAAGCTTTTTAAAAAGCAAAACAAAAAAATTAAGCTGGAAAAACATCTCTGGTAATGAGCCTTCCTTATCTTTGAAATGACGACGTCGAGAAAGTGGTTTGGAGATCAGATCACTTCAGTAGTTTGGTGCATGAAAGTCTGAACTGGTCAATGGTGCAAAACTGTCTTTTACTGTATAGAAGGTAACTTTACATTGCCAACATCTCTGGAGATGTGAAATGAGCCGCACTGTCTGAAGGGGACGGTGAGTCTGCTGCAGGCTCCCGCAGGCTATGCTGATCGACAGAGCCGCAGGACCCCTGGTGTCCTGGCGGCCCTCACGTTCAGGCAGTGTGATCTGTGAGGACGTTATCAGGTGTGTGGGGGGGGAATAAAAACACAAAGAACTAGAATTTCTCGTGCTCCTGAACTGTTATGTAACTCCGACAGCAATTACCGAAGCGGGGAGCTTATCCTCCAAATTATTTGATTTTGTGCAAACGAAACAGGTTTAATTAAAATAAGATGGCTCTCTAACCAAGCTTTGCCAAATGAGCTGAAAATCAATGTGCCAATTACTTCTGCTTGTCAGAGCCCAAAACAACGTTCTTGTATTATGCCACGGGCCTTCTAAAACCTGCATGCGTTAAATTATCATCCCACTAACTTCCACATCTGCTGATTGACCGAACAATGGCCAAAATGCAAAACTAAAATTACTCTGATTTTTAAAAAAATACTCTAAAAATGTAAGATACAACTCTTCTAAGCGAATGAGAACTTACAGATTATTCCTTTTTCGCTTTGACAATTTTTATGCTGCTCCCAGCAGTCTTCTCGGCATTTGCTTTGAACTCTGTTTTCAGCGCATCTCTCACTGCTTTTGCACAGATCTGGGAGTATCGGATGTAGCTGGGAGAAAATGAGACAATATAAAGTTAATTATCAATGATCCAGGCCAGAGTGGTTGTGTGGCTGTTTTTCTTCCTATATTTTTTTGGTTTGATTGTACAGTATTATAAAACTGGATTTGAAAATGACTAATGCAAAAAAGAAACTCTATACAAAGAAAAAGACTTCAAAGAAATGTACCAAAATCTTAATGTGATCTTTTACTTTTCTACTTTGTACTGTTTCTCTTAGATACATATTACTTTAAAAAATGCAGTTATTTAAAAAAAATCCCATAGTACAGGAAAGGAAATAGACCAAAATGTTCACGAAGTCTGCAACGTGAGTGATTTCCCCCATTGGTCTACTTGCAATTTTTTCTTATATTATGCTTACGAGGTAAAGTATATGTAATTGAAATAGAAAAAACCTATTTTGAATGAAAAGTTCTTCCTCTGATTAATTATTTAAAGGTTTTCCTGAGAACACTGGATTCTGTTTCATAAATCTGCCATTAAAAATACTTCCAATCAAGGTTTCCAAATTAAACTGAAAAGTCCTCAGAGAACATCATCAATTCTAGCAAAATATCTAACAGTCTGCTTCCTGTTTGGTAGATGGACTCCCATCAACATCTTATTTTCCAGAAGATGGCAGCTCACTTTTTACACTTTTTGAAAACAGGAAGGAGTGGGGGAAGGGTGCTGCTGTCTATTTTGTCATGTTTCAGATTTGGGTTTCTTTTTTTTTTGGCCAAGAGGTAGGCGTTCCAATGCCTGCTTCCACTCTTACTAATTGGGTGACCTTCAGGCTGTTCAATCTTTTCAGCTAGTTTATTCACCCAGAGAAACAATAGAATAAAACAGAAGGATAATTATACTTGGCCCACTGGTGGGTGGGAGGAGGAGAAACAGAGTGTGAAAAGCATGAATCACCACGTTCCTCACATAGTAGGTGCTTAATAAATGGTACCGTTACTGGAACAATCATCCTTCCAACACTACAAAACTTTGCTTGACCTCACAAGTCAGGAAACGTGGGTTGCTCGGCTGTCTCACAGGCCTGTGCCCATGAACTGCCACCACTAGAAGGTGCTACTTTATGCAGTGAAGTAATAAGGTGTGTCACCTGGGGCAAGGTACTACGCTCAGCTGGGTGCACGGGCGAAGAAATCAGGTGTCACAGATATTCTAGACCGACGTGTCCCATTAGGTGCTGTGTCCTCAAATGGGTCCCATGTCTGACCTTCCCAGGAGCCACCACTCACCTGTGCGCAGGGCTATCTACTTGTTACCGAGGGCTTTCACCCGTTTTACTGATAAGGAAACCCAAGAGCAACAGGAGTTAATTTAAAAAAAAAACCAAACACGTGTGTACCATCACAAAAGGCCCTTTGATGCCCCAAAGACCAGAAATGCTGACAGTGCTTGTGACAAGAGAACTGTCCTCAACCCTAGTTCCCAAGCTTTACGTAACAGAAACGGGGTGTCATTCAGAAGGACAAAGGTCGCGCACGGAGGAGCCGTCTTTGAGAAGGCGTCGCACCTGCCCGGCGCGGACGTGGCGGCGGCCCGGCCTCGGCACA
>NW_006442491.1:37953114-37962694 GCF_000325575.1 Pteropus alecto
GGCGGCCGGGCCGGAGGGGAGCTGGAGGGAACGCGGGACCGCGTGGCTTCGGGGGCGCGAGACGCGGAGCCACGTCTGAGGCCGGCGTCGGGGGTGCCGGGGGCACCGGGGGCACCGACATTCAAAGAACCTGAGGTCTCCGCTCCCGACTTCCTGAAAAAGTGAACCCGGCCTAACGTGCGACTACCCCGACATTTCCCGGGGTTTCAGGGCAACCCGTGATGTGCCAGGACGGGGGCAAAGGGCAGGATGGCGTGTGGGAATAAAAAAAGGTGGGAACAAGGGCTGGAGGCGCGGGGGACCCACAGTGACACCCACACGCTCGTCCCTGCGTCCGGTTCAGAGGCGCGTCCTTGCACCGCAGAGCCAGCTTACAGTTTACAGCCTGTGGCGATTAAGTGAATACTTAATGAGGAAAATCTACTTTTTTCTTCACATTTAAAGAAGTTGTAATCAAAAACATTATGGTTAAAAGGGAGTTTTTATTAACAAGAAAGGTTCTTAATTCGTATAATTTCCACTTTTAATATTTAGGACAAGACGCTCCATAGTCCAAGGGTCTATGTGAGCGACCTTCCAGCTGAGTGCTGTCACTGCGTTTGCTCACTGGGCACTGCTACTGTACCAGGTAAAAGCCAGGAACTACCAACTACTTAAAACAAGTTAATTACATTGGAATAAAATTGGGAGTGTTTTATATTATTAGATCAGAGTAAAAAACAAAATCAAACGGGATAAACTTTGTTTAGAAATCTTTATCATTAGGGCATTCATTACACCTCTTTCAGAGCAAGTATACTTTACAGAAATTATATAAGGCAACTTTTTATTAAGTATCAATATCTAGCAATGTTTTGTTTAGCTGAAATGTTATTTCAATTGTAGTAGAAACTATGGTTACAAAAAAATAATCAAAAACCTCATTGAGTTTTAACTTGCTTTTACAAATGCCCTAAGAAGTCTTAAGCTAAACAGTATTTTAAGTTGAAAAACAATTTTCGAATCATTTGTTATACTGTTTCTGTGGTTTATATACATGTATCATCTGGTTTCCTTCATAGGAAATCTGATTAGAAGTTTATCACATAAAGTATTGTAAAATAAAGGCAAGAGCTAATCACCTCTTAACAAAAATACTCTATATGCAACAAGTATCAAAATATTATTTACTGGTTGATAACCGACTGCCACAGAACATGAAACAAAACGCATTTACTGCCATTGTTTTTCGGAGTGCAGCTGCCCTTTGGCACCCCCAAGGAGGATTTCCATGGAGAAAAGCTGCAAAGCAATTCAGGTAGTGGTTAGTTCAGGGGTCAATGCTTTTTTCTTCCCTATTACTCTTCTTCTCCCTCACGCCCCCACCCCCACGTGGCACGTTATTATTAAAAACATTAAGTACCTGGGATTTATGCTTCAGATCAAGGCATCATTTGAGTAATTTCAAATGATGTACAGCTCCTCATGTAAAAAAGATGTTTTGTGGTCACAATTACTTCAAAAAGTAATTATATTCAAATAACCTGACATATCATGCTTTAGCAATTACAGAACCATGATTTTGACACATGGCAATTTATAAGTTAGGCAAATGTGAAATGCTAAAAGATGTGAACAGCTGTTCTTCTGTTTAAGTTTAGAGTGCTGCAGAATTCTGGTAATGACTTTATTTTTTCAGTTAACCAGCCCACGACACAGCATACTAAGTCATAAAGTACAAACGCAAGGAAGGGAATACCTTCACGAAGTTGCAAAACTGTGGCAAATCGAGAGCGCTCTCAATACAATAAAATCATAGTTTTTGTTGGTGTTATATATTAGTGATAATTTTCATTCCGAAAACGTCATTTAGGTGCCAAATTAAAACACTGTGAGTTTTAATGGTGGTTTACAGCGGAGCAAGTTATTTTATACAAATTAACCTCTTTCAAAACTATACAAATTCTCCTTTTAAAGTGAGTTCCCTCTTGAAGTTTGCTGCAGCAGGGCAATCGTGTATGTTTAAGAGGTGGCTCTGCTTTGTTCTGGAGTTGGTCCAAAGCCAGGTAGAGTTCCAATGCACGCAAAGCTTTAAAATTCTACCTTAAAGAGACTTAACACGCTAACACCGATTTCCAAGTACTTTGCAAAAACTGTTAATTGTTCACAAATAATAGAACCCTCAAAATCAGTCATCTCAAACACCACCAATTATTTTGGATGATCCCTTTTATTTAGAAGCCCTGTACCTCCCTCTTTGTTTTGATCAAAAGTCACACAGCCTTTCTTCAGCTTATTAAAAAAAATTCTACCTAAAATATAGTTGTATTTTTTTAAATAACAAATAAATATACTGCCCGCTGGTAGAGACCTGGGTACTGGGTGTTGCACGCCACTTTCCATCATTTCTCCACAAGTGCTGCCGCTGCCATCGGTGTCCTTATGCTCCCTCTTGCCGAAGCTGTCAATTCTTCAATTTCAGCGTTTAATTTATGTATGACCCACTCCATTGCTTCTCGGCCCTTAAAAAAAGCCAATGCGTTTACTGTTACCGAGTGAGAGCAAAGGCATGCATCAAATAAACGGCACACCAGGAAGTAACAAGGAGCATTATAAGGATAACCAACCTCAGCAGGATGGATTGTTTTTGTTCTTGCTTTTTCTTCTTGATGTTATTTACCAAATATCAAATGCCTTGAGCAACTGGCTTGATCTATAAGCTGATTTTTATTTTATATGCGAAAGATGTTCTCAAAAGAATCTACACTTTAATGACAGTGATGTTTTTGCTTACTTCATGATCAGAGTGGTCCCCTTTTGGGGGATAAGGTCAAACCCGTTTCTTCTTTTTATGTCCCTTATTTTAAACCAAAAGCCTGTACTCGGCCCTGGTACGTCTGGTCCCTGACTACTTCTTAAGCCATTCTCTCCTTGCACTCTATGTAGGTTCTTGAGGAAAATAAAAAGTGTTGCGTGCTTCCTCTGTCTCGTGCAGCTCCTCTGCACGGAAGCCTCCTGCACGCCCCTCACTCAGCACTCAGCAGAAACACCACTTACTCAACGCTCATTAAACACTCTCATCTTTCTGTACTTTTCCTTTCCTAATGGCATGTTGTGTGATCAACGTCACCTTCCTGTTAGTTCCCCGAGGGCAAGGGCCGCATCTGTTTTGTTCCCCGTGGCATCCCGTCTAGCCTAGCACTTTGCCTGGCACAGAGAAAGCATCTGTGAATATCTTCTGACCGCTGAATGAGTACATCAAATGTGTCAGGAAACAGCACTAAGCGCCTCTTTCTCTAAACTTCCTTCGTTTAAATCACGTATTCTCAATGGGGCAAAAGTCAGTTGGGGGTGGTGATACGAGAAACCTGACTCTTTTTATGTGTAAAGTACAGACACGTCTGTCCGTCTACCTGGCTGTCTGTCTAAAACCGATCTGGCGGTGCCGGGCATGCCGATGGAAAAGGTTGCGAATAGTGCTTTTAACAACCACACTTGGCCACCGACGACTGAGCACTTCCCAGGGGCCAGGCCCTGGGCCACACACTTTCCTATGTTATCTTCCTCACTCTCCATGCCTAAGCCTGTAAGGTGGGTCGTTAACCTCCACTTCACAGAGGGCAAACTGAGGCGCAGAAAGTTAACTGCCCAAGGCTGAAAGGCTGGTTAAGGGTTAGAGCTTGGATGTAGAGCCAGGCGTGCTGGGCCCCAGAGCCTGTGCGAGTAACAGCCTATGTGGACTCTCACTGCACTGTGGCTGAGAGTGGCTTGGGGACACACACACATTCAGTACTAAGCTCTTTCAGAAACGAAACCCAGGAAAAACGGCCATCAGAGAGCAGCTTTACTTACTTTATTAGCATTTGAAGATATTGTACTTGCCATCAGTCCTTCGAGATAACTACTGAGACTGACCCCTTTCACGGTGATTATGGCTTCTTGAGTCAAAACAGTTCTGGAACAAAACAAATTCACACAGTTTCGGAATGATCTCACTTTCAGTCTAGAGAAATATTTGATAAAAAAAAAAAAAACAAAAAACTAAGACACCCTGTAAAATAAGTTTGTTAACACATTTTTTACTCACCTTTCTGGATCCTGAGGATGTGGTTTGTATATAAGTCTCTCATCTACTGAAACCATATTTGTAAAGGATATCTATAGAATTAAAAAAAAGTATATCAAATCATTGTGGAAACCCAAGGTTAAAAGCATTTCCAAACTAATTCATAAATCAAAGTCTTGCTAGCTAAATATACAAAATAACAACAAATAAACCACTTTGATATTACCGTGTAAATAAAACTCAATTTCACTATTCACTGCTTACTTTTTATTAAAAAACAACTTTGACAAAAGCATTACAACAGTAACGACCTTCACAGAATCCCAAAGTCATTTCGTTCAGAGCAGCACCCTGGAGATGCCAAGCAGCTCGCCAGAGCCGTGAGGCGATGCTGCGAACCACAGGCCCAGACAGCACTGCTTGTCAGCGCCGGCTCCCCGCAGCGCCATGAGGAGCGGTCCCCTGTGTCGACTACGAGAGGCAAAGACTTAAGCCGAACCGTTTAAAATAAAAACAAAGAGCTAAAACTTACGTTAGTGGATTTAAGCTCCATCGTTTTCTCTACAGGGTCAACTACAGAATGTTCTTGCACATATGTTTTGGTTCTTGCTGCACCGATAAGCTAAGAAAGACATCGAGAATTAGTAATCAGAGGAGGGTTCCTTAACCAGTGTATCAATATTTTATTTGAAAGTAAAAAGTGTTCATGTCTTGAACCAAAAATCTGCTTCACAAAGAGCAAGAGGCATCAGACGAAGGTCGGGAAGGGGGCCCCGTGAGTTGCAGGGGGGATGTCACACACCAGGACCTCCCAGACCCAGACAGCACCCCGGCCCGCTGAGAACGTGTGCGACACAAGGCGGCACTGAACGGCCAGTGTGCCACGGAGCAGCGGGCCTGAGACACAGAAAGCAGGGTCTCTGGGGAAACGTGGCATCGGGAACAAGGAGAGCGCAAGTCTCTGTCCGCATTTTCCTGGCGCAGCCCACGGGTAGGGGCCCGTGGCTTCACTCTCCAGACAGAGCAGCAGCCGTCTCATGGAGGACAGCACGGCAAGCATCACGGCCCGTGCCGGGCCCCCAAGCCCATGCCCTGATCCTGCTCACTTCTGTGTCCTCGCTGCCTACTGCAGTGTTTGTACAGAGGCAACCGGCACGTTCCTGAACAGACCTGGCTTTTCAATGAATGGGGAGATGAGTCAGAGCTGGGAACGAACGCAGCCAGAGCCAAGTGCACGGGTAGCTGCTCGCGCGGTGCACGAGCCACCACTGACCACGGCCACCGGGCCGTTCCCTCGGAATCTCACTACTGGCCACAGCCGAAGTAGGAAACAACTCCTTTCGATTTCAGAGCGTTCGCTGGCTCCCTTCAGAAGGTTTTATCAGGTGCCTTCATGAAGACTGTAATAATATTTCCAATTCATTATACACTCATAGCTCGAGTTTATTATAATACAATTTGAACGGATGCAAAAATGACATTCGGAATTGGCTCCCACCACCTATTTGAAATTATAATGTGGCTTAGAAAACTTTCCTTCAGCAGTCACATTCCCCCGGGAGAGACACACTTACAGACTTGACAATGGAAGGCAGTCCCCACTCGGTGCTGAGAAGTCTATGGCTGTGCAACTTTCCAGAAGGATCTATGTGTCTGTCCAGTACGTCAACTCCAACCACGCTTGGGTTCATTGGGTTTGGGTACTTCTGCATTGCAGCGGTCGTAACGGTTTCCCATGGGTGGCTGCCAAATAAACCCAAACCAGACACTTAAAAATATGCACGTCAATTAAGTCAGTTTTGTAACCTGTCAAATTATTCTTTATAAATGTAACTTTAATTAATTTGCCTGGGGAAAATGATTTTCCGAAACACTGACTGAAAGAAGAATCTGGGGGCTTCGTCATTACTGTAAACACAGGTAGGCCTCGGTATTTTCCCAGTGCACAGGCTGCATGGTGCCAGTAATGCCCACAGAGCCTCACAGAAGTTTCCTCAGCAGTCTTTCCTACTTACCCGTGTCCACTTTCATCACATTTTGTTTCTGAGAACCAAATTCATACAAATGTTATTTAAAAATTGTTCTACAGAAACAAGCAGCAAAAATTGTTATTACACCATTTATTCTTTTGTCTGACCCGATTCCATGAAGCTATAAAGAAGTAACAAAAAAACTACGCGCACTGGAAAACCTTACAGGGGCTGCGAAGACGCACCGCGTCGCTGAGCTAAAGACCATAATACCGCACGTGTGTTTCCTCACATTAAGGTAATAAGCGGCCTCGCCAGTCAATCTTTTCCCATTGCCCTCCTCAGAGGAGGGATTCTGCTTTGTTCTGAAAAGGTCACTCGATACGATAACATTTTTAAGATGCTCCTATCTAGTATGTTATTTTCTAATATTCTCTCCTAATACAATAAGCACTTGCTTATCCTCTAGGATCGAAATGGTAACAGTATCATGGGACTTGCAGGACCTTCATCTTCCTGAAGTACACGTGCCTGGGTGACTCAAATGGGATGCACATTAGTTCACGACTTGTGTGAATGAGATGCTCATACAAAAGACATCTTTTCAAAAGGGCCCTTCTGAACTATGCAGCACAAAAGGTGACCTAACTTTTTAGAGAACTGAGCATGACTACTTGCCAACAAGGAAAATCTCAACACCATTCACTTCCCAGGACTGTGGACGACCAGCAACATTACTTTTAACGTTTTCATTTCTGCTATAATATTATATAAATGCACCTCATTCTGTTTTTAATCTCAGGTCTTCTTCGGCAATCAGAGCAGGTATAGAAGTTGAGGTACTTTATAAACCTGGGAGGTCCCCACATCTGTGTATCTAGAAGTGATACAGGCCGAGCACTGATTGTTACCAAGGCGACTATCTAGAATGAAACCGGACGAACCCTTTCCCTGCTCCATCTAGTCGCACGCCATGGCTAGCTGGCTTCCTTGTGTTCTTCTTCCCCTCATCGCCTAAAAAACTTAGTAACTGCACAGCTTCCAGGTGCTTAGCATTCTTTGCAATTTAGTCCTTCCCTCCTGAGTCGACCTGAAAACACCAACGTTGACTTCGCTTAGCTTGAACTAAGACTGCTTTACGAAACGTAACTGGCTCAAACGTTACAAAGGCTGCCTATTACGATTAACAGTCTTCCAGCAATTAATTTTAACGGTTTCAAGGTAACTACGTGACAAGACATCACACTGGAAGACATTCAAGGACAGCACCAAAGGGCAGTCTGGCGAACCTGGTGGTGGCCTGCCAGACTGTCCGATTTCCCCTACAAAGCGAGGTGGAGACAGTTAACTCCACCGAAGCAGCAACGACGTCTTGGTTTCTTTACCAAAATGTAACCAAAGAACAGTGCCTGGAACACAGTGGGCGTCCACGTTTGTGGAAGGAATCACTGAATGACTTCAGCTGGATGCCCGCAATGTGTCAGGCCTTGGCAGGAAGTGTTGGAAGGGCAAAGACGGGTAGGACGCAGGGGGATGGCTGAGAGGCTGGCGTCAGACACGACACCCTTAGGATGCGTGCGTAGGGAAATGGTCTAAGATTTGTGAGGGGAGAGAATGACTTCAATTTCAGGTGTGCTGAGTTTGAAGAGCCTGTGGGACAAGTGAGTAGAGACACCTGGTAAGACCTGACGGTCAGGATTGCAAGTTCAAGAGGCTGGAGCCCCAGGCGCAGATGTGGGTGGCATAAATGTGTACATGTTAGCTAGGGCCTTGAAGGAAACGCCCCGATTCCCTGGGGGACAGTCAGGACCAGGGCTTCCCCCAGGACATGTGCAGCATGTGTGTGAACATGTCTATCCCCTGGGGGGAAGGCCCTGGAGCCTTCATCAAATCTCAGGGAGGTCTGTGACAGAACGAGAAAAAAAAGATTAAGAATCACGGATGAAATGCAAGACAAGAAGGCCAACAACAGCCTCACTGGACGCTTATGCTTAAGGGGAAGAACAGAGAGAAATGCTCACGAAACAAGGGCGGAAGCGATGGGGGCAGGGGACAAGCCAGGGAACAGAGTGTTAGGGAAGACAGGAAGAAAGTTCTAAGGAGACGTGGTGCCAAGAACTGCCGAGGCATTCAGACCCACGAGAGGACTGCAAGGTACAAGCCATTCCTGATCTCAGGAGCTGAAATGGAGCAGAGAAGTATGTGCCCAGGTTAAAGAACATCGGAAAGACTACAAAATTTAGGGTCTTCTCCCCAAGAACGACGATAGACTAGGAAGAAAAGACATCTTCCCTCTGATTCTGACATTCTATACTCCAGGATCTAACATTCCATAGTCCAGGATCCAGTGGACTCGTGGATGTGTGTGCTTCACTGAGTCTTTAAAAAGTTTACAGCTTCTTTTAAAATTGCCCTCGGAAACACTGTTTAAAAAATCAAACGGTGAAACTAAAGCATCCTACAAAGCTATGAAAGTTGAAACAGTGTGGCTCCAGTAGCGACATCAGCGGAACAGACTGGACAACTCAGAAATAGGTTCGTATACAAACCGCAAGTGTTTAGGACAAAGGTGGCATCTCAAATCATTGAGAAAAAGACGCATTAGTCAATAAACAGTGCTAGGACAACTGATTAACTATTTAAGGCAAAAATGATTCAGTTACCTCTATGTGTGGTTCTTCTGTGTATGGAATCAGGCAACCAGAAAGGAGTTTAATTCCCAACATCCAACTGGTTTAAGGCCTCTTTGTTACCAAAAATTTCTCGATAACCGAGAGATACTACTGAAGGTGGCCTCAAAAACACCTTACACTGGCAGCCCTGATGATATCATAACCTTCCATGTCTCCAATGAAAATGGGTAACCCAAGGTCACACGGCTTGCTGGCGTCTTAGTGAACCTTGGACTCTAATTCCAAGGCTGTTTCTCACGTCAAGGAGCTGCCATAAAGTTACGTCTCCTGGTGGCCTGAGCTCATCAAATTCACATTCCGAGTTAAGGAACTCCACCCAAACGGTAGTGGGGCGATGAGACTCTCGAGAAGGCCCACGCCTTCCTCTTGGGATCTTCGGGTCCCTGTCCCACGGGTTTCGGAAGGCCGGATGTGTATGCTCGGGGCCCCTCCACGCCTAGCGCTGTCAAGCACCTCGAGCTCAGCGACGCTCCCACCACCCCGGGGGGCAGGCAGCAGGTGTCCCGGCTCTGCTCTCCCACCCCAGCCCTCCCGAGCTGTGACTGGGCCTGGAAGTCGCAGCCTTCTCCGCTGGGGACCCTTTCCTGGGGCGCAGGGCGGCTCGGGCGCCCCCCACAGATCCCCCCGGGGTCAGGCCCGGCTCCTCCCACTAGGCCCGACACCTGGAAGCCTCCTGAGGGACGCCTCGACCTCGCTGCAACTCCAGGCCCGGCCTGCCCCCCCACCCCGCAGTTTCCCGGTGCCCCTCCGCCGCACCGCCCCACGCCCCAAACTTACTCAAAGACGTGTTCCGAGGTCCAGATCTTCATGGTGCCGGCGGCCTGCGCGGTGTCCCGGCGGCGAAACGAGGAAGAGGCCACACTTGCCTCCGC
>NW_006442491.1:37962981-37990965 GCF_000325575.1 Pteropus alecto
CCCGTCCAGCGTTCCTGGACGCACCGGCCGGGTCAGCCTCTCCTGTTCGGTCCCGCCCGGCCCTTGCCCGCCTTGCGTTGCAGACCTGTTGACAGGTGCAGTCCGCCCGCTTACATGGACACCGTCGCGTTTACTTGAGCAAATGTTCATGGTGCCCCATTAGAAAATTCCTCCCACCTCCCATCTCAGCCCAGGTTGGGGGCGGGGAGGGGCTCTGAAGTCACCCAGCCAACAAACCAACCACCTCCCGTCCCAGCCAGGCTGGAAAATTCCAAAGTCAGCCAATCAACTGTGCTTACTCCACCTGGCCTCCCAGATGCTATGACCCTGGGTGGGAAGAAGACAAACAGACAAGGAGAAACTAACATCAGTTTGATTAACGCCCACACAAAGAGTGTAGTTAGGAAGCGTGGGCGCTAGATGCAACAGATGGAAAAGCTTCATGGCCCTGGGTTTGTAGGATGGCTCTTAGCTCAGACGTCGCCCCCGAAGAGGTCTTCCTTCACCCTTCAGCAGATCCTCCGACACCTGTTCCCCCATTACAACATCCTGATGCACTTTTTTTAGTACTTACCACCTCTCAGAGATCATCTTGTTTATTTGTTTAACCTCCACTGTAATGTAAGCCCTTGAAGGCAAAGTTTTTTTTTTTTAATGCCTACAGTCCCTGGTCTTCCTAGATCGTCTCCCATCCAAGTGCTAACCAGGCCCAACCCTGCTTAGCTTCCAAGATCAGACAGGATCGGCTGGATCAGAGTGGTGTGGCCGTAGACTTGAAGGCAAAGATCTTGCCTGTCTTGCTTAATGACGATTCTTGGTACCTCATTGAGTAAGGGTTCACTGATTATTTATTGATCAATGAAATAATTATTTGTGGAATAAGTGACTGAAATCATCTAGTTTATCAGTTAACTTCCACTAGACTGCAAGCCTCTGAAGGCGAGGCTCTTGCCAGACTTGTTTAATGATTCTCAAGTACCTACATAATAGTTATTTGTTGCATGGATGGAATGAATGACCAAGAAGTTGAGGGGGCAGGAGGGAATGGCAGGTGGTTTCATCCACAGATGAGTCTTGTTTGGGAGACAAACTGCTTGGCCCAGCCTTCAGAAAAAGCCCTTCCTCCCCTCCTCCCCTCATAGTCCGCAATCTTGTACCCCCTAATAGGAACAGTTGACATTTAAAATGATGGCTGGCGGTTTAGAAGCTAGTTAGCACTGCTTCATTCTCTTTCTTAGCTCATTTAATTGTTGAAAACAAATAGCCAGGTTAATTTAGGAGGGAGGATAATTTTTTAAAAATAGCTAAAATTCTTTATATAGAAAAACAGAAAAATTACATTAGACAGGAAGGAAATAATATGGTTGAGTAGTTGCTAAGTGCAATTTGTGCTACCTAGGACTTAAAAAAAAAAAAACAAAACCCTACAGTACTTAGAGTGAATTCTTGGGGAGGTAACGCTTTCAGGGTTGCTGAGAGTGCCTCAGCCTTGATCAAGATGCGAAGTTGATGGCGCTGAGTGTTAAAACACTGCTTGGGGAACTGTCAGCACAGAACAGCCTGTGCCTGCTATTCCTGGACCTCCAAGAAACCAGTGGCGCTGTCTGTCCACTCCTTCGCACACCAGCCCTGATCTCAGCCCTTCACCAAACCCTTCCCTGTGGTCCAGAAAGACACTCCGCCCACCATCTTCTGCAAAGGGGCTGCAGGACAGTCGTGGGTCTCTCTGCTCTAAACACCAAACCCTCACTGTAAATATCTTCTCGTTTTTCCTTGACTGTCTTTTAGTTTCTCAGCCAGATGTGAAGGTCCTTTCTGGTAGGACTCACATCTGCATTCCCCCCCCCCCCCCCCCACCACCAGGGAAGAGCTAGGGATCTGGGGATTGTGTGTCATCCCTGGGGCAAGTGCCATAAAAACCAGTCACCTACTTAATTTCAAATTAATGACCTGATAATGACTCCTGTTTCTGTGAGAGGTACCATCAGTGATAACAATGCTTACGTATGTAAAAACCATTCATTTGATTCCTTTGGGTGTTTCTAAATGAGTCTCTATGAGACAAGATACGTGTAAAGGTCTTGCTCTCCCAATCCGAGGTGCTGTTATTTCTGCCTTGGGGACACAGGGAGAAAATAGTCGGGTCTTCGATCTCCACCCTTCCACGCTCTACCCCCCATCACTCCAGACGCAGTAAGTAAGATGGGCTGATGTAGTACGGGTGGGAGGTAGGTGCCATGTAATTTTCACGAATTAAAAAAAAAAACAAAAACTAATGCAGAAATCTTGAACTGGACAGAATAACGTTCTCTAAAATAAACAGAATAGGGATCCTGGATGGTGCGCATTGGCGCTGCCCACGCGCCCTGTATTAGTGGGGCCCAGAGCCAGGCAGGCCTGGCGGGGGCGGGGGTGGGGTGGTGGATGAAGTCGTGTGCTCCAACTTCAGCCGGCCCCAGCTCCTTCTGTTTCCAAACTTGAGTCATTCACTCGCCATCTTCACAGTTTGCCCTATTTTCATACCACCTGTTCCATTATTACTTAATTTTCATATCAGCTTTTTTACAAATAAACTTGAAATGAAACGATATAACTACTGTCAACAGAAAAATCGGTATTTTTTTGATGTATGCTAAATACATAACTATTAAAGTAAAACAATAAGATTTCTACTGCCTTTCCTAGAGTCCCGTAGTGGGCGTGCCCCCTCCAAGGTGCTCTTGACCTTTATCTCTGACTTCATGGTGAGCTTCTTCAACCTTCTTCCCCTCCTCTTCAAAATGTCTTTCATTTGCATTAATCCTCTCTGTATTTCTTTTGGACTCCTTTCTCCTTTCCAATCTATTTTCCTTTGCTCCCTTCATTTATTCATTCAACAAACAGCCACTGATTACCCATTCTCGGTCATCCCTGAATTCACGGAGCTTACGTTACACCAGGGGTTCTCAACCAGGGCGATTTCTTCCAGAGGACGTTGGGCAATGTCTGGAGACCTTTTTGGCTGTCACTTCTAGGAGCGGGGTGCCACTGGCATTTTGTGGGTAGAGGCTAGTGATGCTGCTAAGCACCCTACAGTGCACAGGACAGAGACGGTCCCCCCACAACAAAGAAGTACCCAACTTCAAATATCAGTAGCGTCACAGTGTATGTAGAAGCCCTAGGTCAGAGCTAAGAGTCTGGCCTTGATCTTTTGTCCTTGTAACATCTGTTACTCGCTGCCCGTCAGCAGGCCTCTCTTCCACACCCTGGAACTTTGTGCCCGGCGTACTCCGCTGAGAATGTACTGCCCCTCGATTTGCCCTGAAGACTCTAACATCTTGAGACTGAGCATATATCCCCTCCACCCCCTGCCCGGTGCCTCATGGACTTGGCTTTGCCCCAGCTCAGCTCAGTGCTTTGTTTCTGCTCTGAGCTCCTGTCGGCATTTTATGTTGACCTTATTATCATAGTGTGTGTGCGTGTGTGTGTCCACAATGGCAATTTAAAGTACAAAGTCATGACTTCTCTTTTAGTCTATTGGGTTGCTATAATAAAATATCACAGACTGGGTGGCTTATAAATAACAGAAAGCTATTTCTCACAGTTCTGGAGGCTGGAAGTCTGAGATCAGGGTGCCAGCGTGGTGCGGTGGCCATCTTCTCTCCATGTCCTCACGTGGCAGAAGGGGCCCTGATCCCATTGGTGAGGACTCCTCTTTCATGATGTCAGCACCTCCCAGAGGCCCCGCCTCCTAGTTCTGGCACTGGACATTGAGATTTCAGCATATGAATTTTGAGGGACACATCCAGAGCATAGCAACCTTTGTGTTAGAGGCATGGGGGGATCTCCCTATCTAACTCTTCATTTTTGAGTTGTTGCTGTCATGTGGCCACACAGAATCATCAAAACATAAAAATATTCACTGCAGAACCAAACACACACTCGAGACCCACTTGTCGAGCCCAAGTGTCTGCTGGTTGGTCTCTCACTGGTTGTCCATAGCTAAAAATATACCACAAATGGTAGGAAAGCGCGATGGAAACTCTTGGAAAAGGTGTAGGATTTTTTCAGGTTGAGGAGGGTGATGGTGATACTCAAGACCGCCTCCATCACCCGGGAAACCACGGGCAGATGACTTCACGGAGAATTCAGACAGTTCACAGCTGAGAAGAGAAAATCGAGGAGGAAGAAGCATGTCACGTGTCAGGGATTGGCATGGTTAAGCATTGGGGCAGGCCCACGGGGAGGCTGACCAAGTCCTTGAATGTTTCTGCAAAGATCTCCGTTGCTGTGATTGGGCTGTGAAATTCAAACATATTGTGTAGTGCGTTTTACAGCTTGGTGGGGAAAATTGTGGCAAAAAGTAGCACTTGATTTGATGTAATAAGGATTTGCATAGAGTGACGTTTTAACCTAAGGGGTGTGTGTGTGTATATATCTCATAATATATAAAATATGTGTCATAATATGTATGCATATCTGTATATATATGTGTATGTGTGTATAAATAAACTTACCATCATCGTTTTCTATTTCTTTTTTCAGGATAAAATCTCAGCTGCAGTTTTTGTTTTCCATTATTTACTATGAAATTTTGGTGTTGGTTTTAAGTGAATTCGCTGGG
Source organism: Pteropus alecto (assembly GCF_000325575.1). Lineage (NCBI taxonomy): Eukaryota > Metazoa > Chordata > Mammalia > Chiroptera > Pteropodidae > Pteropus > Pteropus alecto. Next base: position 37,967,585 of record NW_006442491.1, read on the forward strand.
CTTATTGGGCACCAATTATATACTAAAAATGAGAGTTTCTTATACCCCAAGAGCTGGGGCTTCATAGGAAGATCAGTTAGGAAAAAGAGGCAGTAAGTACTTAGAGTGAGAAGCAGCCAGGACACAGGCGGAAGAGAAGGAGGGGGAGTTTGAGGCATTTCTAGGAAACCCTACTGGCAAGTCCTTGCATGCCCTCACCTTTTCACGTGTGCCCCGGACGACCCTTACAAAATGGACAGCCAGAGTCCACGTGGCCACAGAACGAGCCAGACAAAAGTGGCCTCTGCACAACTCGAGTCTGAGACGTTGGCATCCCATGGTCTCTGTCGCCTGTGGAATTTCACTGGGTCAGAGAGCAGGAAGCGGAGGCGGGCGTACAGGCTCCTGCCTGGACCGCAGCCTGGAGCCCACCTGCTCGTCTCTGTGAAGGGGACCGCCCCCCACAGCCCCCTCTGGTCCAGGACTCTCGCACGACTTCTAATTTAACAAGCGTCTCAAGTCAAATTTGATTTTGTTCCCACCAGCGACTGAAGAGTTTGAGTAACTGTCCAGAGCTTCCTATCTAGAGGATCCCATGCCGCCACCACCATTTTCTGTTTCTCTAAGTATCTGACCCAGTTCTCCCTGAATTCTTGTCATAAAAAATGAATCTCTTTTCTTGGGAAGATTTTGACTATTTCGGTAGTTCCTCATCCTGAGAAATTTAAGGGTAATTTCTTAGCGCTAACTCAGTATGTCTTATTAGCAGTTTTCCTATAACCAGGCAGTCCATATAGAAAGTAGCTTTGTTCTTTTCTATGCTAAGAGCTTTGCCATGAAAGTCTCCCTCGCATGTGCTCTCAGGCACAAAGGTGTGAGACCTGGCCAGAAATTCTTGCCTGGGTAATAAAAACGTCACTGCCCACGGGCCTTGAGAGGAACAGTGCTCACGATCCCTTATGTCACGCTGAATGTACTCTGTTTGGTCCCTGTTACCACACCAGGGCGTGGAAAGGAAAAAAGAGGGTGCACGGGCCAACCCCCGAGTGTCTGGGGACCAAGGAGGGCTCACAGCGGCCCTCGTGGCGACGTGCGCATGAGCCTCATTTTCACCGTTTCTCCTTCCTCGTAAAGGACTTTTCTTATCTGAAGTCCCCTGGACGGTGACCTGCCGTTCGTTAACGACTGTGGACACGTAGAGTCGACTGCTCGCCTCTCGTGCCATCGAGGGAGAGGGGGCGACAATCCGTGAGTGGCATCATCATGTTCATGAAAGGGGACAGGACCCGATTCTTCCCCGTCTTCTCCATTTAGCTGCAGGCAAATTAGTTCTCTCTCTTTGCCAGAGGCAAATGGACCGAACCAGAAACAGGCTAGGCACGCAGGGGGCTCCCCTTCCAAGTAGCTCCATTCCCAGGGAACCTTGGACACAGGGAGTGACAAATGCAAGTGTGTACTGGCCTGGGATGGATTCAGACAGCTCCTTTCTGTGTGCTCAATTCTGGCTCGACTATCCTGATGACCTTTCGGATATAACATTTCAGTGGCCAACAGCATGACAGCGAAGGAGAGAACAATTACATACACAAACCACTTCCTGAAGGCAGTTCAGCTGACTACAGTTTCAAAGGAACAAACCATCACCTCCTTCAAACCCCCCGGGGTCCACACCATTCAATCATGAGCCCCCAGGAGTGTTCTGGGATTAATGAATATCTCATCTTTTTCCAAAGCAGCTCAGAGCACAACACATAGATCCTCTCATTTTCCAGGGGGACATCGTGTAGACAAAGGAGTGGAGGCTGTTATTCCTGTTCACGGCTGGGAAACGGGAGCGGAGAGATGGCTTCTCGGCCTTATTCTCATCGGTGATTACGGCGTGGGGAGTGGGGGGCGGGGAGGTGACGCTATAGCAGCATAAAACTTGTGTGACGTGCTCGCCTCGATCGAGGCGGCAAGGCCGGCCGCAGCAGGGCGTGGCTGTTGGAATCACAGAGTGTGACCGGCCGGGTTTCTCTCATTCTTTCTGGGAGAAGGTGCGTGCATTATAATGTTCTGAACATGCGGTAATATTCGTTGGATTCTATTCACAGAATTTGGGGTAGAGTCAGCTTTCTGCTTTATAATGGTCTTCCTAAGAGGTCCACTCTGTAGAGGTGTGACTTTTTTTTTTTGCATTTAAGAAAATGTGTTATAAAGAAGCACAAAAGGATGGAAGGGTGGGGAAAAGTCGGTTTTTCGGCACGAATCATCTTGTAAGGACTGACATGGCCCTTTAAAAAAAAATACATTATTTCATCGTTAAGACTCAGCCCCCAGGACAGAAGGATGGCATGATACTGTGGAGTACACTGAGGAGCTTAACAGCATGTGGGTAGAAGGTTCTTGAATACGGTTCTCTTCCAAGGCCCTGGGAGTCCAGAATACTGAACAACAGGAGCCTGTGGGCCCAGCAGGCAGCAGCCCCCGTTCCCCTGGGAGTCCGTTGCTTTGCATGTGGCCGCGATGCCCTTTCCGGTCGGTTCAGTCAGTTCATGAAAGACGGAACGGGGTTATTGGCATCCCAGATGGAAACCAGAGCATCGGGCGGTCGGCCTCGCTGGCCAAGCGTAGACACAATCTCTGTGCACTGGAGCATCTCGTTGGAAAACCTGTAAGAAGTGATGCAGAGATGTCAGCTTCCGTTCCTATCCTGCGTCTCGTGCCCCCTCTCAAACGGATCAAAACGAGACAAAGGAGTGTGCCCTTCAAACCTTCATGTTCGCTTCTCGACTGAGAAAGCGGAAGGTCTCTTCACATCTGGATGCTCCAACGTGATGTCAGAAATTGGCCAAGAATTTGTTCCATGATGTATAAACTCAAATCACTCCAGGAGACGACGTGAACCCAACCCCAGCACATAGGACCAGAGAGGTCTGGAGGCCAGCAAGACGCCAGGGTTTCGGTCTTCTTAGTCCCAGTGAGAGCACAGGTTGGTGGGGACATTCCGGAGAGATGCTCTGTCTTGTTCACAGCTGTATTTCCAGTGACTACCTGTGACGTAGCACAGTGCCAGATACATAGTCATTGCTCAATAAGCATTTGTTGAGTGGATAAAGGAATGACTAGAAAGCAAGCCAAGGCCTAGCACCGGGTGACATCACACCTCATATGTGGAGGGGTGTCAACGACACTGTGGACAGGCTTATGAAGCCAGACAGTCAGCAGAATTTGGAACTTGCAAGGCGCAAGGTGAAGGTCCCAAAGCCAGAAAGAACACAAGGGTCTTGGGAGAGAATCAGCAGGTGCCTGAGTCTGAGCAGTGCCCCCAGCAGCTCAGTGGGACAATCTAGGGAGACTGGTCGTAGAGGCCAGAGCAGAACGAAGCCGGGACAGCCCCGCAGCGGGTGGCCGGGAGCAGGCCTGAGGGGAAGGATCTGCCCACATCCCAAACTGGCTTCGTCGGAGAGGACAGCTGTTTGCTTGCGCCTAAGGCCGAGAAAAGAGTGCGAGACGCTTGTTCTCGGTGAGTCAGTGCTCAGTGCGTGGCCCTATCAGAAAAGGCGCCGGGACGGTTGTTTGGAAGGTAACCAGCCAGCCCTGCACGCGCGTTCCTATGGTCTGCAAGTGTGTCACTGTCAAAACGTACCCAACCCACCCTGCTTCTCCCGCATCTGCTTTTCCTCAGCAAAACATTGGACAAATGCGTGTGCTGCCCACCAGTGGGGCAGAAGGGAAAGTAAGGCATTTTCTTCAGGGCGAGGACCACAAAGCACAGGGCTGGCTCCGACAGGGAACACCCCCTGTCATGGACTGCGCGTCACATCAAATAACGATGCGGATGTTTAAGTACTTGCCGGCTTACAGATCAGATGGAACGTTAGACCCACACCGACCTTTATTCCAAACTCTGAGACATCTAGCAGATGGGGAAGTAGAGGCAGCAGGACTGTGTGTTGAGAGGCTTCGGGAGGCAGTGAGGGAAGCTGATATCGGTGAGTCTGGGCTTTTTCTTGACTCGACTGTTCTCTAAGAGCAATAGTGTAGAAAAAGCCTGCCGTAAGAAGAAATTTCAGAGGTTTCTCGTTTCTTCCAAGGACATCGACTATATCTCTGAATAAGACAAAATCCTCGAATAGCTTCAGTAATTTACACCAGCCAACTGGTGTCAGAGGATAAACACATTCAGAGATTGATATTTTTATCAGAATTTATCAGCACATAGCATTGATCATATATCTATTAAAAATATACTTTGGGTAATTGTGATTTATTTGAAAAGCTAATATAAAATCTTTTAAGCTTTATTTAAAATTAATTGAAAAGTGCAAAAGTCCATAGCTTTCTTTCTCACTGGCAATGATCGTGTTTAAGCAATAATGGAAAATTTCCATTTAATTTCCGAAATTTCCAAAATAACTCAGAACCTGAAATACCTAGGAAGAAATCTTAAGTATAGGACCTATATGAAGAGAATCATAAATTTTTTTTCGGAAGAACATAGCAAGAAGGTTGACTGAAGGCAGATGCACCATACTCCTGGGCAGAGCAACTGAGTGTTTAATGTTGGCAAGTCTTCCCAAATTGGTTTAATGAGATTCCAATGGAATCCCAATAGGATAATTTTGGAACCTGACACATGATTCTAATGTTCACTTGGAAGGGTAAAGAGGTAAGAATAGCCAAGAAAGTTTTGAAAAGGCAAAGAGAACTTGATCTACCAGATATTACAACAAGCTATTCAGCTACAGTAGCTAAAATAGTGTGATACTGGGCAAAAGGAGGTAGCAAGGAATGGAGAGCCTTGAAACTGACCTTAGCGTGTACTATATTTTAGCATTTGATTTGAATCAGCATTTCAAATCCAAGGGGGGAGGATAGATTGGTAAATAAATAGTGCTGGGACAGTCCGTTAAGTATTAGGAAAAAAAATGAAAGTCATATTATCTCAGGCTATATATCTAAATCGGTTCTAGATTACCTAAAGAGATAAATATTAAAATCTAATTATTCATACAGATTCAACTGCATACATAGTATTGATTCACAAATATAGAAAACATCAAATTCAAAATTAAAAGGAAAATATATGAAAATATTTGCCACAAATATGATGGATTACGTTAATTTTCTTAATATATAAAAACCATTTAAACCATTAAGACCTCATTAAAATCCTTTAGAAAGATAAAAACACCATGAACAATCTGTAGAAAATGTGCAAATGGTTGCTAGATGTGAAAAAATGCTCAACTGTCCCTGTGATCCAGGACATGCAAACTGAAACAGTATAGCATTTTTGATCTATTAAGTTAGCAATGATTAAAACATACGTCTTATTCTGAGTTGGTGAGTGTGAAGTGAAATAGGCACTTTCATACACTTCTGTTGAGAGTACAAATTGGTACAGTCTTTCTGGAGAGCAATTTAGCGATATTTATTCAGAGCCATAAACAATCCCTCTTGTCCTTGTGATTCCCAGTGCAGAAATCCACTGTGATGAAACATTCAGAAATGTGGACAAAGATCTAGATCACAGAATTGTTCGTAGTAATGTAAAACTAGAAAAGCTTAAAGATTCAAAAGATTCAAAAAATGATTTACTGATTGGATCATGAAGGAACAGAAGTAAGTAGTCTTTCAAGGAGAGGGGAGGGGAAGGAAGGAATTCTAGGGCGAGAATTCTAGGGGGATTTTTTTTTTGGCGCGGAGATGTCGAAGTTCACCGCGTGGCCAGTTTGGAGACTAGTGTATGCTTTGTCATGGTTAACGTGAACATATGGAGGGAGTAGGGGGAGGTGAGGCCCAGAAGCTCTTATTCAGTTGTCCATTTCCTTCATGAGGATTTAAGATGTAGAGATTCTGTGCTGGTCATCTTTCTATCCTTCCAAGTTCCTATTAGGTACTTAATAAATGTCTGTTAGTAAATATGTAGATTTTCTTTAGGACGTCCAATGGTTTTGGATTCCATCTTATTGACTCGTGATGTTACTCTATAGCCAATGAAGAGCCATCACAGTTTCTTAGGGAGAAAATTAATGAAGACCTTTCGTAAGTAACTCCTTTGATTCGTTTTTATGACATGCATTAAACGATATTTAAAAACAGACTTATTTGGACTTCAGTCAGTAGGGGGTGCACCGATGCTGGAAATCCTAATATTAATGAAGAATATCGCTTGTTTATTAATCTTATGGTTCTTCATTCTGGTTACTGTCTGTCTTCTCTGTGCCTCTCTCCTTGCCCTGAAAGCCACAATTATTTTTCATTTCTTACTACCACAGACATGCACTGTTAGTAGATAAGTAACGGCTCAAAGTCACCAGTTACAAAACTGAGTTTTTAAAAGTGTTAACTTAATATTGCTATTTATTATAGCTATTAAAGGTAAGTGTGACATTTTAAAGAAATCGGTACTATGTGGAGAAGGGTTTAAATTGTGCTTATCATTTACCCAGGACAAATTTTTTAAATCAGAATAGGCGAGAAGATACTTAAAAATGGTGGTGATATTTCAATGGTCTATGTGGACACTAATACTGTAATTGGAACAAGAATAATAGCGACCTTTAGAGAAAGGATACCTCATAAAGGGATCATGAAAAAGAAGGATTTGGCTATTGGAACATCATTTTTTTAATGAAATAGAATTAATAAAATGCTATGGTTTATTGAAATATCAAAAAAAAGACAGAAAATTGGAGTCATATAGAAGAGTCGAGCGAAAAGTAAAATGAGGTTTGTATATAGTATTTTTGGTACAAAAAGAAACTTGAGCGGCATACTTCAAATTCGAAGATGATAGCTAAAAATATTATACCAGAATAATAAGTCTTGAGATCAAAGCATAAGAAATAGAAATCAGCATTTGGTGGAAGACAAGGGAACAGTTATAGCATCTAAAAAAGCACAACCTGAATAGAACCAGAGAGCTATTTGTGGAGGGGGGAGGGGTTTGGAAACTCGGAGATGCCTACATTTCATCAGACAGTGCCGCGTTCTTCTGGAATGGTGACACGGGAAGATCCTGGCATTTTCTCCCATTCGATTTCTTTAAAATGCTTTCTAAGTGGCTTAAAACAAGGAAAAGCTCAACTATGAAAATGATCACTGAGGTAAATCGAATTCCATCAACAGTTAAAGAACTTTTGTAGAGAAAAAAGAATAAAATTAAAAAGAAAAACACAACATGGAACTCTGACTAGAAGGTAAGATGCTCAAAAAGGATTATAAAAGATATTTCAACATTGTGCTATTCATAAATAACGGACTTGTAAAAAGTCACGCCGACAACTTAAAATGAAAAGTTTCTATAAAGATGTAGCAATGATAATAAATATAGGAAAGCAGAGGTTGGAAATATAGGAAAGCAATAATAATATCAAGTAATTCAAGATAAAACATTAACTGAAATAAATGGGGAGTTATACAAAGATAAACAGTGCATACTTAAGATATAATATTTGTAAATTTATATGCACCAAATAACATAGCAACAAAACACACAAAGCAGAGAATGTAAGAATCTCATGTAAAAACTAACAAAAAATTCAGTTATACAGCATTAAATTCCTTATAATCAAAACCACAATAACTAAAGCAGACAAAATTCTGTAGTCTACAAATGAGATATATTCTTAGAATTACTCAAAGAACACTTACCAATTTTATCACTTGCCAGTTTCCATAAAATTGAGTGAATAAAATTCACCAGAGGTTTTATAGGCTATGTTCTAACAAAAACACAACTAAAAGTTGAAATTAAAAGTCTTAAGAATAAACAAAAAATTGCAAGGTACTTTGATATTTTGAAAATAATCTAAAAATCAACTGGGACAGTGGAAAAATCAAGAACTTAATAAAAGACAAATTTGAAAATAATAATAACAATGATATACATACCAAAATAATGTTTAGAGAAAATGTGAACAAAAGTTTTAAATGTTTTCTTGTTAAAAGTAAGAAAGAAAGTAAATAAATTATTCAGCTTAATATCTTAGAGAAGGAAAAAACACAATGAAAGAAATAAAAAGATAAAGTTGTAAATTGGAAAGCGAAAAATAAAATCAACAGAAGCAAATGCTGATTCCTTGAAACTTTTGCAATATGGAAAAAATTCCGATGTCTAATCGAGAGAAACCAAAAAACATGTAAAAGTAGAAATTAGAAAAACAGAAACGCTATTAAAATAAAAACTGTAAGAAACAAGTATCCATAAGTATGCTACCATATTTGTAATTCTTAAAGAAATGGGTAATTTCAAAGAAAACAAAAATTCCTAAAATAGATGCAAGATAATCTTTGGAGATTGATAAGAGAGGGAAAAATCGGAAAGTCATTAAAGACCTGTTGCAATTCTCTGAATCAGGGTGAATTTTAAAAATATTTTAAGAAATAGATAATATTATGTTACAAAGAGTGCTCCTGACAGAGAAACACTTAATACTCTACTGATAAGGATAAACAACTAGTCGATGTCATGAATGTAGATGGGGAAATCGTAAATAAAATCCATGAAAAGGGCATTGCATTACAAAGTATAATGTAGCTCTGAAATGCAAGGACGGTTCAATTATAAAGCCTTATGTGACATTGATGAGTTAAATAAAAATTCCTACATGGTCATTTCCATGGATACTGAAAAGTAATTTGAAAAAAATCGACACCATGTAGATTTACAAAAGCAAATATATTTTCTTTATGAGACCCTGCCCCCCCAAATTGTATAACTTCAGATGCCACAAGATGTGATTCTACCATGCCAGATATAAAATGATGTTATAAATCTACAATAATTCAAAAGGTTACCTAAATGGTGTAGAAAAATCAATCAAGGGAATAGAAAAACAGCTAGATATAAATCTGCTGGTATGTAAAGCTTAACTATATAAGACAGTGTCACGAGAATGTGATGAAGACATGAATAATCTAATATGGGTACTGGGTAATAATCTAGGTGATATTCAAAATGTTAACAACAGTATGGTATGGGGATGAGAACTGTTGCTGGCCAACCCCATCAGGGGCCACGTACAGGTGGGCATGACTTAATCCAGCCCTGGCTTAAATTAGAAAATTGAGAGACATACACTTTAGATCCGTATGCTATATACTGTGTTGAACTTCAGATGAATCAGTACATTAAACCTAAGATATTTGCTTCTAACCAGATGTTTGGAAAAGTGATACAACTTTCTAAGGACTGATTCAAACATTTGACTATATGTTATATCGTTTTTATAAAATGAAAATCGACGAAATCAAAAAGGAAACAACTATTTGGGGAAAAAGTGGGAATCAAATATGACAAAAGGTTAGTATCTAAAGAAGCCACTTTAATGTAAACCATTAAAATGGAAAGTCTAATGAACAAAGAGACAAAGTTCATAAGTAGAACACAAGAACAGAGACTAAACAAACATTTGAAAAGTGTTGAGCTTCCATGTGAATTAAATAAATATTAAATAAGATAGCAATCGGTGTTGTTAAAACAGTTCACATTCTCAAAAATGTTTAAAAAGATAATACCTATTGCTGGGATGGCTGTAGTTACACTGGTAGCTGTGTATGTTACAGGTAAAATTGTCTTCTGAACAAAAATAAAAAGAATATATTGGCTATAGTAAAAATTAAATAATAAAAATGTTTCTACCTTTTTACTCCATAACCACGTCTGAGAAAAGGCGCAGCACACAAAGAAGATACTCTCAAGCTGAGCGATCCTAGGGAAGTTGTTTAATTTCTCCCTGCTCCTCGGTTTCCTTATTTGCAAAGTTGGGATGGTCATATGTTTCTCCTAGGGTTCCAGTGGGGGTTAAACGCAGCAGCATGCATGTCACCTGCAAAGCCCTGTGTTTCTCTGATACGTTGTGCCTTTGGCCATGAACTTCAGTTTCTTTATCTGTAACATGGGGATAATGATATTTATCTCATAAGCTTGTTGGGATCATGAAATCTGATATTGCTTTCATCATTGCATTCATTCATTCATTCATTCATTCATTCGCTGGGGGCCAGGAGTCATAGGGCACTGTAACCATTCCTGGTGCCGGCCATACTGGGGTGGACAAGGCAAGCCCAATCAGCCATTCCGTGTCCAACTGGAGCCGAGTCCAGGGGCGGGCTTGTCCTAGGGTGATCATGCGCAGGTCTCAACAAATGGGAACAGGCTATAATTAGTTAGCAGTTCTCACTGTGCGGCGCAGACCACACTCAGTGATCCTCAAAGGAGATTTTGCATCTGCGTTTCCTTTTTGTGACCTCTGCCTAAACAGAGGCTCAAATTAATATTCCATCCATTGGGTGGATGGATGAATGCGTGCATAAACGTTTCCGGGATTTAATGAGTAATCTGAAGTCACCTAAATGTCCAATACAAGAGGAGTGGCTAAGCCAGTGGTACTGTAATCACTTAGCGGAAAGGTTTGCAGCCATTAAAATGGGAAATAACGAGGAGCATGAAAGACAGAAAAATGTTTGATAGAATATGACATGAGGAACAAAAGCAGAATATGAAACTGCATGTGCTTCTATGTAGATGTCCAAAGTGAAAGCAGATATTGAAAAACAAACTTTTTATTACAGTAGGGGGATTCTGGGTGAATTTTAAAAATTCTTTTAGTGATAGGAAAATATGCTGTTAGCAATAAAATGACAATACCGATGAGAGAGAAAATGGCTGCCACGCAGAGGAAAAAACCAGATGATTTTATTAATTTTTTGTTGTCGAAATGAAAATTACAAAGTGAAGTGCACTCATGAGTACACGTGATGTATTTCCACATATGTGTACACCTGCCTGGACTCCGCCCAGATCAATTTGTAGATTAAAAATCGGTGATTTTAAATGGGAAAATAGTTTTGGTGTATACGGTGAGGATGGGCAGAAAACTAACAGACAACATCATTCTGCAGAAAGGTATTATGTGCTCCTAAAGGGGCGAGGAAATGTTAGAATGCGCATGCTCAGCAGAGAACCTCCAGCCCACTTCGGAGGGTGTTGAGAAGTTGGCAGATTTTCCAAGGCAAACAATGCGAGCAGACTTTTCCCCCTTTTTTTACACTAAAAGCCCTAAATGGAAGCAAAATCACTTTCGAATGATTACATGCACTATGCATAAGTACAAATCTGACACCACCAAAATAATATGCCTAACCTCAGTTTTTCTTCCGGCAGGATAAACAAAGCAACATAGAAAAACGCGACCGGAAATGTAAGTCTCCAAGGCGAGCCCCCTCCCACGTGGGGCTGGGAAGAGGGGAGCATCAAAGCAGCAATGTGCCAACAGGAAGCCTCTGCCTGTCTTTTCCTCTGCCTTCATCCTTCCCTTCCCTCTCCTCCAAGATGCGAAGACACATTCAGATGTTCCTCTCACAGCTACCCTAACTCCCCAACCACAAACACTGACGTCTTCCCTAATTTCACGGTGCTTTCTTTTTGGTGGGTAATCGATCTGGAGTGTCGCTCGGCTGTCTTATTTTTCTTTTCTCTTCAATGGCTTCAGCCCATCCTCACCTCTCCAGAGACGGGAGCCAGGCACGAAGCTTGCAGCCGGCCGGAGCCAGGCCCTCGGCGGCGCGGGCGTGGAGTGAATGCCCCCTGATGGCGGGATGAGCCACCTGGCGCTGGGGGGCGCCGGGGTGGGGGCGACGCGGAGGAGGCTGAGCCTGCAAAGGGCACTGGCGCCCGAGGGGCCGCGCTCCGCCGGCCGGGCGCCCCGATGTCAGCCCCGGGGCCGGTCTTTAAAAATAGTGAGAGGCTCCCTGTGAATCCAAATGGTCCCATGGGGAGGACACCAAACGGAGGATGGAGGCAAAGCGCGCATTGCTTCGCCCGAGTCATTTATACTCGACCCCACCGCAAGCAAAAGCGACCCATGGAAACAGACTCGGAAGTGCTTTAAGTATTCCGAAACCCATCAGGACCGACGGGGTGGACTCCCCACGCTGCATATAAAAACGACTAAGGAAAGTTGTTTGGAAATATATATAGTGGGAGAGGCTACCTGGCTCCCCTCCCGCCGCAGGAACCTGCGCAGGTGAGGTGACTGGTTTCTGCTTTAGGACGAATGACGTGTGTCTCTGGTGGGTCCTTACTATAACTCGGGATTAGGGTCTCGGTTCAGGATCCAGACCACGGGGTCTTCACTGGCAGTGTGAAGCCCAGAGAAAAATGACCTTGCGCGCGCTTTTATGATTACGTAACACGGCAGACTTCAGCGGTCCAGGAGGTTTCATTCACACGTGGCCAGCAAGCCGGACGCGGCCTACCTGAAGCTCTACCAGCTTTAATGAATTGAATTAGTTTTCTCTTTTTGATAGAAAACAGAAATATATCAGTGAACTACTCCAAATACCCGCCCACCCCGCAAGTCTTCGTGAAATCTATATAAATGAGGTGGTTAAATTCTTTAGTGAATGATTCTATACAAGCATACAATCACGAGAATAATGTTTAAACAACACCAAAGCCGGACACAGAGCTGGCATTTAATAAATATCAAATAACTATTCAGATCACATCAGTAGTTCTAAATTCAAATCAATTCCGTAATGTTAATAATAAAAATAATCACCTGTGGAAATTAGGTTTTTTTTTTTGTTTTCTTTTAGTGATTCACAGGCTTGAGGTAATAAGTGCAAAAATAGAATTTGCCTACGGAATAAAAATGTTCTATTTATAAGAATCAAGCAAGGCCAGTAATTAAACGCTGGGGTTCTTCAAAGTATAGTTTTTAATTTTAGTATTTTATAAAATTAGCTTTAATTTTTTTAAATGATACGTAGTACAGGAAGCCGGAGAGCCTATTGTTTAAAAAAAAAAAAATAATTTGAAGCAACTTAGTAACAAGAACAAACAAGCTCATTTCAGTTTCTGCTGTTAGTCTTTATACATTATCAAGCTGTGGCCATAAAATTGCGAGATGAAGGTAGAAATGGTGGTGGTTTTAAGGAGGCACTTTTAATTTTTCCCGGTGTGTTTCATGTACATTTATCCATAGGACAAAACATCAATGGAGAATTAAATGCTATACTAACAAAGGGATACAGAAGAGAAACATTTTATTTCTCCTTTTATTTCCCCGGCACTTAGTACTATCGATGAGTCGCAATGAGGGACAGCTACAAGTATCACTCTGTGCTGTTGGGTACAGTTCTAATAATTTGCATCAATAAAGCCTAATTACAAATTGTTTCAGAAAATATCCAGCCACAGAGAGTGGCACAAATACAGAAAGGATTATAAAATGTTAAGAGTGTAAAACATAAAAGACTAGGTTGCGTTCAATATTTTTAAAGAAAAGTCATGTGGATATCAAGAAAGGTGAAGAATCTGACTATATAACTGCACATTATGAGTCTAATTCTCTAATTATCACCAAGCTAATCTATAATGGTCTAGCGGGGGTGAAACCGATAATTGCATTTTCAAGTGAAATCTCCTGACCTCTCAGAGGAAGCCACATTTTGTGTTGCACCGTAGAGGAGACAGTCACCACCCTCCCTTTCTAAAAAGATTCAAAAGCACAGGTTTGTAATAAATAGTTATTACACTGAGACAATTTGGAGTCTGCAGTGACTTAGAATAGTTTAAAAACGAAATATTTTAAAGAACAGCCTTGCATTCTTTCCAAGCTATTCTGCACAATTACTTTGATATATTATACGACAATTTTAAACTTTTAATATTACCAGAGGATAAATAACAAGAATATGGGCTCAAAATAAGTAACAAGCTAAATATCCCGCCTGTAGGACAGAGCCATGCTTTTAGCTTCACGATGATGAGACATTAATCAGCAATATTTTAGAAGACATGTTTCAAGAGAAGATAACATAATCCAGAAGCTCTACGCTATTTTCCACAATGTCTGGCATATGATAAAAAAATTACCTGACGTAAGAAGAAACAAGAAACGCAGCTGATAAGCAAAAAGATCAACAAGTCAATGGAAGAAGACATGGGTTATCCAGGTATTGGAGTGAGCTGAAAAAGTCTTCCAAATAGCTATGATTCATATGCTAAAGAAAATAGAGACACATGTGGGCCAAATAGGTGGAAAGACGAAGTATTTAAAAACGAATTAGGATACATTGCAAAGCTGATAGCACTGGCTGTGATCTAGTGCACGGTTGGCAGCCGCAGTCACGTGGTCGTCAGATCTCGCTTCGAGCCTGAGAGCTGATGTTATAAAGGGTTTCGGTAGCTCTACCCTTAAGATCTGGCACTGTGCTCTCTGTACGTTATACCTCAACTGAAAAAAAAAAAAAAAGACAAAACAAATATCTTAGGAGATATTTTTATTTGTGTGTTAAATTGTTCCAAAAGGGTCTAATTTCTATTTTTTCCTCAAAAATTGTTGAGCTGCATCATGTCATCTCTTTCGAGTTGCTGAGACTGTATAGTTTAGGACTCTGATGGTTTCCCTAAGTTATTACTGACCTTGGATTGACAATGCTTAGAAATCTCAAAATTGATATAAAATTTTCGATCAAGGTATTTTTATTGAAATGCTATTGTTTCAAAATGTGGCGGCTGCTACAGCTGCTACCTGGTCTCGCCAGGACGACAGATGCTGACAGAAGTTAAATGTTCAGGGAGCCATCCAGGTGGATTAATTAATGTAGACTTGTTAAGATCCTTACTAGGGATAGTTCATCAACAGGAAGCAAAAACGTTACTCTGTTACATATGTCGGCCCCCAGTTGACTAACTGTCTTGAAAAGTGGGGGCGAGGGGCTGGCTTTGGGTGTTGGTTTGTGACAATCCGACCCGATCTCTATTTTCTCAGTGACTGGACCCCAGAGAGGGGGTGTCTTCATCTCTTACCCCTACAACCCCAAAAGGAACCAAACTCTTCATTTATTGTTGTCATCGGAGACTCAAACATAGGATATCAAACTCGCAAAAAAACATTTTTCACGTAGATTTCCGATGGCTCTCTCCTCCCCGATTTCAATTTCTTGCTCACTGCAGACACTGCCATGTGGGAGTGGCATTTCGGTGGAAGATCTCATGCATTTCGCCCCCAACATCTGCAGCTACCTGACGGGAAAACACGACAGCCCATGCTGTTAATTGGAGCCAGGTATTTATTTCTTTGCTTTTCAATGCTGTCTGCAGCGTTTCAATTTTCTGAGCGTTCTGAGGCTTCCTGACTGTTCTCCCTTCTTAAAAGGTTGTCGGGGCTGCTGCAGGCCTTGGACGCTGACTCTCTGTAAATTGTTTTGTTGGTACAATAGTCATGGGTTAGATTCTTGCTGCCCGATTTGCCACAGGCGTATTTTGGAGTCAACGTACCTCTGCTCACGGAAATCCTGTGGGAAGAACACGTACTGATATGCTTATGCACAGGTGGACAAATTACTTAGAAATAGAGTGTTTGTAGATGACCACGTTCAGATGAGGTCTCTAGGGCAAGCCCTGATCCAGTGTGTCCTTATATAAAGGGAAGACTTGGGGACAGACAGACAATCAGACGCACAGGGAGAAGGCCGTGAGAGGATGAAGGCAGAGATGGGGTGATGCTTTCAGAAGCCAAGGGATGGCAAAGATGGCCAGCAAAGCATGGGAAGCCGGGGGAGCCTTCCCCAATTCCTTCAGAGGGAGGGCGGACCTGCTAACACCTTGGTCTTGGACTTCTAGCCTCCAGAACCGAGAGACAACACATATCCATTGTTCAAGCCACCACTCTGTGGAACTTGCTCTCTCTCGGCAGCCCTGGTAGGCTAATACATCCACTCCAGACCCAAAGGGAAAACATGAACTCTATCCACCGAAAGATGCTCGTGACCTTTTTTTCAGACCGTTGGCTTCTTGAGACTGTCTGATTTCAACCAATGCCACAGCCGGACTTTCCCTTTCCTCCAGGACACCAGCGAAGGGCCACTGGGAGTGACCTGGGCTCCATCGCGGTGACGGGCTCTCTCAGTAACGGCTTCCTGCCCTGCGTGCACGCGCCAACTCCCCACGTGTGACATGCACCTTATTTTTCCCAATAACAAGTGAATCAAGAACTGTCAGTTAAACTCCCACCTGAACCAACTTCTCATAGCCTCCTATTCAGAAATTATAATTTTTACAAAGAGGCTTTCTTCTGAAAGGTAAAACAAGAATGATTGCGTGCGATTTTCTTTCTACCAACTTTCACCAGTGGATGTGCCCAGCAGAATCCCAGAATGTAAAGAAGCTTTCGGATTTTTCATTTTTATACCCCAAGTAATAAAATGAGAAAATCAGTGTGTGGGGCTCTCTTTCAAAAGAGTGTAAGGAGCAAAACCTGCTTTCAAAAGTGGTTTCAGTTAAAATATCTAGTGCGAGTAAATTCCTATTGGGAATCAACAATAAATTCTCATGACTTACGTTTTACAATTAGTTATTCACAGTTTTTAAAAATACCCGTATCATCCATGGATGCCATTTCAACGCAGGTATAAGCTGTGAACATGAAACACTTCGAATATCGAGATGTGTGTAAAAGGTAAGCCAAGGGATGACTATTTGCTTCAACGACAGGGCTTTGGGATTCTTCTGTAGCCGAACTGGTTTGTAAACGTGTGGTCGTGCGTTGCTTTAGAGCAGGGCTACTGCAGAAAAGAAAAAAAAAAGCTCCGATTTCTAATCAAAGGAAAGATTTACCGAGAAGCTTCTGGATGCCCAGGTTCTATTTCTGGCGTTGTGGGGGGAAAAATATACTGAGACATAAACTTTGACCTCGGTGAATTTATGGAGCTCATTTTTAGCCTGCTTGCAAAGATTAGAAAATTATACAGTTAAGGGCTAAATGGACGGAAAGATTTATACGTGCAGCCAGTGTTCGAGCAGCAAAAAGTCCTTGCGGCTGTCCTGAAACCACAGGGGAGGAAGTGGCCGTTCACTCAGCCTCACCTCAGGGAGGGTCTGTGGTCCTCAGGGTCTGTGGTCCTCGGATGGAGCAGTTCCCTGGGCCAGAGCCCGCTCCCGGGGGGCGGGAGCTGTGTGGTGTCCGGGAGCTGGTGCCTAGCACCCCGCTCCATGCGGACATGGGCTCGACACGGCTGACTGCCTGAAATAATAGCAAGAAGCTGGCAAATGAAAAAAAAAATAAAATAAAAACAGACACAACTGGAATGCACGGGAAGTCCCCCACACGCGCTCCGGCTACGTCTTCCAAGGTTATTTATAAGGGTTTCATTTCTTACAGAAAATATGATAAACAGTGGTCTGCTTCCTGCAATAGCTGGTCCGCAGAACTCACTTAATCTCATGATGTCCAGGGCATATGTATTTATAACGACGCAGGAAGCCGCAGAGACAGCGTCGTTCCGATGGGACCGCACTTAATGAGGTCACGAGTCCCAGGGACGGCTGGGGGCCACTGTCAGGGTCTCTCGGGCTGTCTCCATGGGAGCGCATCGCATGTCGATTCTGGAAAAGACAAGGGTGGAGAACTCCGGCCCAGCCAAGGCGAGCCTGGGAGGGCCCCAGGCCACCGAGGAGGGTGTCGGCCGTGTGGGGTTGCAAGACATACTGGGGCTGGCTTCCCCCTCAGCCACCCGTGCTCTTGAACGGAAGAGACAATGCACACTGGCCGACGCGGAGCAGGGGACCGAAGCGTGGCTGGATCCAGGGCTCCAGCGCGACGTCAGCACTGGTTTCTCTCGTCCTCTGGGTCCTGCCTTGGTTTCCCTGAGGCTTATTCTCACTGCAGACTTTCCGCAGCCAGGCACAAGTGGCCCGGGGCAGTTCCCCGCCTTAACTTAGCAGCTCAGCTGCCTCAGCGGATTGGTGACGGTGCAGAGTCTCACCGGACCCGGTGGTGACGGGGAAAATCAATAATGCCGAGTCTGTCTTTAAAACGGCGATCCTTTGTTCATCACGAATGCTTTTTGCATTAAAGCATCATCGACCTCGCGTGGTGAGGTTTTGGAGCTCCTTCACCTTTCGTGCCCCAGCGAATACCTCGTGCACCTCCCCGAGTCCCAGGCCTGGCTGCACCCATGGGATTTTTCTGACCTTTCCAGAACCCAGACCCCAAACTACGTACTTCCCCGCAAAGTGTTTGCTATGAGTTGAATCGTGTCCCCCTCAAAGGCGTGGTGAGGTCCAAAGCCCCTGGACCTGTGAACGTGACCTCATTTGGACATAGGGTCTTTGCAGATGGAATCGAGTTGAGACGAGGTCGTGAGGGTGGACCCGTGTCCATGTGAGAAGGGGAAGATGCCACGTGACACAGACACGTAGGGAGGAGATGGCCACGTGGTGATGGAGGCAGAGATGAGATGATCCATCTACGAGCCGAGTGGTCCGGGTATCGCCCAGAGCTGGGAGAGGCGAGGGAGGCTTCTGCCCTGCAGGTTTCGGAGGGGGCGTTACTGCCGACACCTCGATTCTAGACTTCCGGACTCCAGGACTGTGACAGGAGAAATCCCTGTTGGTTTTAGCCTCCGCATCCACTGTCCGTTCTGCCAGCGGCCTTAGGCCTTAGGCAGTGAACACAGTGCCCACGCTCTTGGCCCCTCTCCTTGGCTTAACTCCTGAGATCCAGACTCCAGAACCAGATGCCGGCTTCTCCGACCCTTTGTCCCCTGCTTGGATGTTGGTGTGCCCTCAGGTTCCATGGTGAAAGCTTGTTCGGGATGGCTCTAGATAATCCCGGTTTCCACCTTGTACTGGCAGCCGAGGGTGCCACCGACCAGGAAGAGCTGCCCGGGGTGGCGGATGAGGTGCTCGGAATAGAGGGGAAGGCAGTTAACAGGCTGTGACACGGATGGAATCACTCTGGAGAGGTCAAGGACGTATTGATGGCAGTGGGTGGCCTGGGGGAGGGGGTGTGGCCGATGAGAGCATTAAATAAGTAATGAGATGTGCGACTTCCAAGTTACCTTTTACTGTTCCCTAGGTTTCTATCCAGGTGATCAATCCTGTCACTGCTCTTTCAAACCATCTTGCCCCTGGGTATCCAGACTGGCAGGCTCAGTTCCTGCGACCCCTTCCTGTCCCTCACATTCGCCCACCTTCTTCTAGTCAGGCGACGAGCTCTGACATTCAAACAGTGACCACTGTTTGAGTTCAGAGACTTTAACGAAAGAGTAGCCAAGCTCGCACAGCTAATGATTGGGGGGTCTACTGGCTCCGACGCTGTTTTTTTTTCCCTGATGGTGCGGGGTCCCCACCACTGGGCCACACCCGGCCTCGCTTGGCGCTGTTCCTGCACACGACATGCTTCCTGATCGTCTCCCCCGCAACCCAGTTGAAGGAGAACGCCTTTTTCTCTGATTTCACTGAGGAGCTTCTTCCGAACAGGTTGTTTTCAGGCTTGGAGGAGTTTCTTATTCTTTGATGACAGAGGGCCTGACCTTCCACATTGCTTTATATGGCTACTTTTAAAGGAATCAGGACATATGCTGAAGTTCACAGCAGGCTGTTGAGTCCATAGAACACTATTAGGAGTTCACAGATCTCTTGGGGAGCCTGGTAGGAGAAGGAAGGGCAGGGAAAGATGAGCTTGGGAAATATGGTTCTTAGCTCAGGGAGCAAGCACAAGTTTTCAAAGGGGCCAAGACGAGGGTACCTTTAAATCGTGGGTAGGAAGAAGCATGGGAATTGGCGTGGGACACGCAGACACTAACTACGGACAAGTCACTTGGTAACATAGGGTACGTGAAAGTGACAAATTAGAAGTGACATGTGCATCTTCCCACCCCCTTAGAGATGCATGGGGGGCGGCCCAGGCCGGCTCAGAAATACTCTACTGAAAAAGTGGCCTTGTCCTCACGCACTCTGCCAGGCGCCGCCGTTATTCGAGCCTCTGAACTCTTAAAAGAGAAGAGTCAAAACTCAAGTCGTCTCGGTGAAGCAGCATGTCGGTCTCTCGCGTCAGGAAGTTTGAAATGCCTGAAAACGAAGGGTCACCCGAAACGCCCACCGCATCGCTCAACACGCGGCAGCCCAGACGGCACGCCTCTTACCTAATGCGAGTCCTCCAGATATGTACTTTTATGCTTAAAATTCAGTATGAGTTTGAAATGTACTTTACTCTGATCAACTTGGTAGCACTTCTGAGATAGAAAAACTTGCCAGAAATCCTTTTAGCTTTCAAGCACCAAGGGGGAAAAAAAAACCCAACTTTCAGAATTACCACGCTGAACTTTGATGCGACTCTCAGAAAGTTACTGCTTAATTCTACATCTCTTATGCAAACTGGGTGGCACACGATTTCATTTTAACTTATTAAGTCAATTACCTGAAAAATAGACACCAAATTACAATGTATACTGTTTTTTTTCCCACTCTATAGAGAATCAAAATGTCACAGGTAGGTGGGATACAACAATTTAAAAAGTTTTCTGCTTATGAATGATACATAATTTCAAATGACTCACAGCACTTGTTGAAATAAAGTATCCAACTTGGCTGACTCATAATAACACTGACACTGGAGTTTCAAATAGAGTTTCCATAATAACAAAAATTGCCCCAACGTATGTATTGCAGAGTTATCTTGACCATAACAAGTCACTAACGATCAGGCTATCAATCATTTAAACAAGCAATACCATCCCAAGATAATTCACTCAATTACGCAACCCCGCCTGGAAGTGGTACAGAAATTGCTTTTATAACTTGGACAGAATGCTGTGGGGTACATTTAAACATCTTTTTAAATGCAGGCTCTATTGTCAAGCTCTAATGAAAAAGCAGGGCTCTTTATTCTCCTGTAATTTTGAAAATGGCCTCATTTATTCTCCTAGTACATTCAAGACATTTGGGATAATTTAAGAATACTGTATTTCTTAAAAACACGGTGTGAGAAACGTCAATGTCTGGGAAGGAAAAAAAAAAAAACCCGGCTGGCTTTATTCGTTTCACCCCCTTTTGTACCTACGGAGTCTGAAGGGGTCACACAGTGGATGCTTCACTTTGGTATCTTTTCAACGAGAGGGTTTTAGAACTGAAAAATAGAGCCCTAAATAATTAAGAGTGATTCACACTTACCAGCTCGCAACCATGTTCTACTTACTAATTTATAACACCTTTATGGAAAGTCGGCTCCCTCTCCATTTCAGCTTCCTATTCCGCTAGAGAAGACGGAGATTTCACTTTAGAAGCAAAACTTCAAAAGGAGAAAACTTCGGACCGCTCTTTGCATGTTGTCTTCCTTTACAAAAGAGGAGAGAGACTAATGGATTTCTGCAAGGAAGGTCAGCGGGGTAGCTTTTATCCAAGCCCTGCGTTCACGTCTTTCAGCTTTGCCGTCATTATAAACACCTTCGCGATGTAAAGAGGACACCTGCTCATCTCCCCCCGCCCCTCAGGAAACTCGGACCGAGGAACTACAAAGTTCTGAGAGCTGATTTTTTTTTTTTAAAGAGTTTTCTAGCATTATGATAGAATCACCTATCCATTCAAGCAGTATTTATTTCCCTAGTACCCAGTGTGAGAGCAGAACGAACATGCAGTGGCGTCTGGCCTCGTGGACTCTACGCGCTACTAGGAGAGAAAGGTGCTTAGCAAGTAAACACTTCACTGAGTACAAAGCCCGACAGAGCGTGAGCAGGATGAGCGTGGTGGGGAAACTGACGGTGTGACACGTGGGAGAGGAGAGAGAGGCAGATGCCTACAGAGACAGATTAGTTCGGATACCTGCAGAGGTGACACTTCACCTGAGATGCGAAAGGTCAAAAAGCCCAGTGGCCGGCAGCGCCAAGAGTTTCCAGGAGAGGAGAGGGGGTGGGGGCTGGATGCCGGGACTGGTCTGGGGGGCCCGGAATCTCTGTGCCTCCTGTGCATTCTCGTGTAAGTTCGTCGACGACGTGAGTGGCAATCCTTTAGACGTGGTGCAGAGCTCGGCCTGCAGGTGTGTGCACAGCTGCCTTGGGGGTGACGAAAGCATCAGAGACGACGCAGGGTTCTGGCCCGCGCCATCACCGAGCTGGGCGCACTGGAGGGCGAGGTGGAAGGAGAAAGAGGAAAAACGCTCTCACGCTCTCTCCTCTCCCTCGTCCCCCAGTGAGTGGAGACGCCCGGGCTGGGCCCCAGGGGTTTGCGGCTTCCAGGTGCCTGTCCTTTTCCATTTTATAAGGTCTGCGTCCAGAGTTGCATACCCATGCTTTCAGGTGGGAGGGCGTTTCTTTAAGGCAAACATTTAAATTTTACCTTAAAAAAAAAAAATCCATACCGAAGAAATCTGAGGTCTTCCAAATGAACGAATTTTAAACACAGAATATCAAATTTTAGAATACAGACTATCGAATACCTCCTCTCGGTCCATGTGACATATGGTAACAATTTGCAAATTATCCCAAAAGATTTTTCTCCTTTGCTATGGGAAACTAAAGTTGAGAAATGGCTTCGCTTTTACCTTGCTCGAATATAAGATGGTCGGCTGAAACGAGACGTTGAGGGCCCAAGAGTCCAGGGCAGTCATAACTAAACTCGAACTTCTCACGTTCTACTTTTCTGATGCTTTCATTTACGTCTTTATTTATTTAGTTTTTGCGTTTGTTTTCCGAGCTAGTAAAGCAAGATGGAAGAGTACTCAGATGTCGGGGGATTCAGAGAAGGTTGGAAATAAACTCAGTGCTACCAGGAAAAAGCAGTCGATGGCACAAGAATCGTTGTTCACCTGTTAACCCATCCTGAGAAAGATCTACGTTTAACCAACTAAATATTTTTTAATGAAGCCACCGCCATGCTTGTAGCTTCACCTCAAGTGCAGAACTTAGTGTAATCTGCCCGGCGATCAGATATATGTGTCTTTGGCTAGATTTCATGTCCAAAGTAGAAAAAAAATGACAATATCGTTAGCCTTCCTTCATTCCTCGGGATAATGCCTTAAACAGAATGGTTTTCCAATAAATAGTTAATGACTTGGAATTTCAAATGTTTTCTCTATGAATAGATTCAGTCGGTGACAAGCCCAAGCTTTGTATCTCAAGTTTAAGTCAAGATAGACGCTCTACCTACAACAGAGATCGATTCCGAAGGACTTAGGAGCAGAGGGATTTATTAGCACATCAGCAGCTCAGAGAACCAACAAGAAGGCTGGCAAAGAAGTCCTGGAAAATGAGCAGGAGCCGCAGGAGCAGGAAGCCGATAAACACCAAGACTGCGCGGCCGGAGGGTCTGGCTGGGTCTCCACTCGTACCTGTCTGTCTGTGCACGGGCCATGGCCACCCCTTGGCTCCCAACTCTGCTGCCGTCATGTTTAATAACCTGTAGGTGCACCTGTTGCTTAGGGACACGCCCTACATTTCAAAGCCAAGGACAGGAATGTGTGATTGATTGGCTGAGCGTAGGTGTATGTCCTCGTCCTGGCTGCTGGGAGGTGGCGAGAGGGTACGTCTGCACCTCGCCGTGCCTCTCTTCCCTGGCAGGAGACACAGGATGGCGGGCTTCTCCAGGACGTGAAAGGTATTATCCGAATGGAGAGAGTGCGGGC
>NW_006442491.1:37991252-37991814 GCF_000325575.1 Pteropus alecto
ATTTTAGAATCAAAACCAGAAAATTAGTTATTAACTAGAGAGTTATTAATTAGGTCCCAGCGGTTGAAAGTGATGAACTGCGTAATAAACATGCTTGCATTTGAGCTGTCCACGGTGTCTGTACCTGGTTCGCATTCTGAGACAGAGATCAGTTGCGACACTGGGGAGTGGAGTAGAAACCAAGACACGCTCGTATACTGGGAGTATGAATAATAAGTCATTATGTGTTCTTACACTAAATCAAAGGTTCTTTCCCCAGGACAGACATGACATGATCATTATAACCATAATGATTGTCTCTGCCATGCATCTTGTCTAAGAATTCTTCTTTAATATCTTCTACTTTCTCTCGGTCTTCATGAATTAGTTATTTTAATGTTCCTAAGTGGTCCAGCTGACTCAAAACTTCCGCACACTTCCCGAGCTACAATAACCTTTTCTTAAACAAACAAACAAACAAACCGGGGCATGGACGTGGTGCCATAGTGTAGCAGCTGGCACGTCTGCTTTACAAGCAGAAGGTCCTGGGTTCACGCCCCAGTGGAGCCCCGGTCCACGGGTT
>NW_006442491.1:37994540-37994799 GCF_000325575.1 Pteropus alecto
AGCTCATTCCCGTCGGAACTTGGAAGCTAAGCAGGGTTGAGCCTGGTCAGTATTTGGATGGGAGACTGCCTAGGAAGACCAGGTGCTGTAGGCATTTAAACAAAACAAAACAAAACAAAAAGACAGGTCCTTGCATTACTAATGCTGGATCAACTTTGTTAAGTCATGCTCCGAAAACACAGAAACCTATTATGATAACATAACAGGCTGTTAGCAAATGCCACCAAGTCATGGCTACTCAGTTTTTCTACAAGTGGGT
>NW_006442491.1:37994824-38010880 GCF_000325575.1 Pteropus alecto
TGATTCATAACATCCTGGAAATAACAAAAACAGATACTTAAAAAATTAAAATTGCTATTTATATTACCCATGGAATATTTTTTCTTCAATTCCTAACCATATGTAGGACTCTCAAGGTGCACAAAAAAGCACGTATTTGGGTAAATAGTGAGACAAGTCATCAACTCCACGAACGACTTCGCTTTACGTTCCACGAAGGAAAATTAAATCATCACCAGAGAAACGCTTTACTGCCCCAATGGTGATGCGTACGTGAAAAATTGTTGCCTTAACCAAAGGTCAAAGATGTCTAGCATTTCGGTGGTCACACAGCAGACGGAGGAGCAGACAGAGGAGCAGACGCCGTCTCTGAAGAAAACAATAAAATCTCAGGGAGTGTCATATGAGGGCATAAATGAAATACCTACGTTGAGGATTTAATCAAGGCAACGAATTACAGCTCAAACTAAAGCACCGGACCCGAGCAATCTGAGAGCTATATTTGACTGTTTATAAATTGAGCTGTCTCGATAGAGGGCTTTTCATGTCCATTTAAGAAAGAGTCACATTGTACTTTCAAAGCACAGTATTGATTGGCTTTTTTTTTTAGCAAAAATAAAAAGGAGGAAAAATCCACAATTGCAAATAAGTGAAAAAGGTTCACACAGGCTTAGGATCAGCAGATTTTAATGCAGGTAGCGATTTTGTTTAAAAGCCTGTTACATATTTTGGCAGGAATGAATAACTTACGCAAAGAGGTCAGTTGTGACCGGAAGTGTAAATCAGACCAATATTTCCTGAAGGCAATTTGTCAATACATGCCCAAAGTCTTAGGTTTATTTTCACTCCGACAAAACTACTTTTAGAGATCTATATCCAAGAGATAATAACGAATTCGTGTAAAGGTTGTGCTAGGTGGATGTTCACGACAGCACTGTTTCTAAAAACAGGCGATTATCATTTAGTGCCCACCACCAGGGCACCGGGAAAGTAAATCACGCACAGCGGCATGCTACACGGGCATCGCCAACGGGGCTGGAAGGGACGTGGAAAGCACTGCCACAGTGAGACGCTGCTTCATACCCACGAGGTTGGCCATGATCAAAAGTTTTGGCGAAGATTGGATATTGCTTGTGGGAACGTAAGATGGGTCAGCTACTGTGGAAGACAACGTGGCAGTTTGTCAAAAAGCTAAACACAGAACTGCTGCCCACAACTCCCTCCCTAGGTATGTGCCCCAAAGAACTGAGGGACTCAAATCCCAGAACACAAAAGCTCATCGCTGTGTTACCCACGACAGCCAAAGCGTGGACACAACTCAAACGTCCATCAGCTGATGAATGGACAGGCGACTGTGGTCTCTGGAGCACAATATCGTTCGTTCATCCATGCAAGGGGACGGAGCAGTGACACCTGCCACAGCTCTGCTGAGCGGCAGGGACACCACACTGAACCCAAGGAGCCAGATGCAGACGGCCACACGTTGGACGATTCTGTTTGTACGACATATCCCGAATGAGGAAATCTGCAGAGACAGAAAATGGGCCAATGTTCGCCGGGGGCTGGGAGAGGGAGGGGAGGGAGGAATGATTGCTTAAAGGGTCAAGGTCTCCTTTTGGGGTGACGAAAATGTTTGGAACTAGAGAGAGCTGATGGTCGCAGACCCTGGGAACGTACTAAGGCTACTGAATTGTTCTCTTTAACATGGTTAATGGTTAACTTCACGTTATGTGACTTTTTCCTCAATATAAAAAGATGTTGATGGAGAATAATATCTTATAATGAGGGAAAATGTTCTCCATATATTTAATGGGAAAAAAAATGTAAAAATAGGCAAGAAAATAGTGGATATAGAAATTTACTGTATTTGCTAAAAATTATATATATACATATGTGTGTGTATATATATACATACATACATATATACATAGATATACACATATACATATATGTATATACAATATACATATATGTGTATATACACATATGCATAAGTATATATATATGATATGGTTATACACAAAAATGTCACCAGTGATGATTCCTGGTAGGGGGACTTAAGGGATTATGTGGTAGAATTATGTCTGACTGAATTCTTTTCTTATCTGTATTTCTGAAAATCTGATGATTAGCATGTGATTCTTTATATTTAGAAAAAAAAGTATAGGTAATAAAATAAAAATAAAAATGAAAAATTAGGATTAGGTCCCATGGCTCACAGGGGCCTCCATAGAACCCAGTGATGACCTGGATAACTTTTTAACATGAGGATAACTTTGTATCACTGGGCAAATTATGTCCCTTGAAACATAATAACACAGTGAGAAGCCGGATGTATCATGCTGAACTACCAGGTCCCGCCCTGCACAGTGCTCGCTGGGCTTCTGTTGGAAGACTTAAAGCTCTTAGTTGAGATAATATTGAGGCAATTTTAGTAACACAATTAAGTTATATGACTTTCGAATGCACTCAGAGGAAATATACTTACAAGAAATATCACGTTACCAAAATAAAACCACATCGCATGCTGCATTTAAATACTCCTTTAATAAAAATATAATTTACTTAAAATCATTACTAAGAGCTCATCCTTTTATTCATAAAGTATTTAAAATATGATCAATTTAACCGGGATGAAATAAAGTATGTTTTATTTACCATTTTTCTGCTAGTCTTTCGGACTGCCGTGAGAATGCTACTCAAATGAAAATACCTGTATTTTCATGCTTTAAGGAAACTCGATAAAAATGCAAACTTACAATACATGGAAATGCAGAACTCCTGATTGCATTACCGAAAGACAGACCGAATTATCGAAAGAATGAACTCTTTAAATGCTTCTTGAAAATCTCAGATTTTCTCTTCGAACAGAGTTATTGCAACTCATTAAGCTTCTGTCTGTATTTACAATGACTTGTCTAGACGTTGCTAATTGTTATCCTGAACGTTCCCCTCCGATCCCATCCGATTTTCTTTCTCGTTGGTGAAGCTGGTGGTCACTCACCCCACGAGGACTTGAGGGCTCTCCCCGATTCCAGGCGGGGCGCTCAGAGGCAGCTGCGCCGGATGCGCGGGCCTGAGCCTCCGGTCGTAAGCGGGGCTTCGGGCGCCTGGACCAGCAGCAGCCCACAGCACGTGCTTGGTAACTGTGTGCGATTAATGCAGTGGCCTTAGGAGCAGGAGTCCAGCGACTCTGAAAAAGTCGGAGCCTCCTCCAGGGCCGAGCTCGCCGCGCAGACTTGCGCATTACGTAACGGCAGGTGGGTGCGCCCTGCCAGCTACTCAGCATCCGCCAAGTTCTGGGCGCTGTTCTGCGCCCTTTACAGTTGCTAAGTGGTTCACTCCTGGGAACGGTCCACTGAGCTAGGGACCATTGTCACCCCACTTTGTAGGTGAGAAAACCGAGGTCCAAGCGGTCTGAACGACTTGCTTGACACCTAGAGATCGCATCCGCTAGCCGAGGGCGAGGAGGGAGAGGAGGGAGGCGAGGACCCAAGGCGGGTTCTCGGGGGCCTCCTACGCTTGGGGAGACCGGATTAAGGGGGCACAGAAGGGGCTTGCTAAGGGTTAGATAAACGCAAGAGATGCTTCGAGAAGGCCGGGCGCGCGCGGCGCGTGCTAAGGAGAGGTCTGGGGCGAGACGGGGAGAAGGGCCGGGAGCACTTGGTGTGTGGCGTTGGGGCCTTCCTGGGAGCACCGTCGGTGTTGTGGGGAGGGGAGGGGGGAGCCCCTGGCCCTCGAAAGGTGCGCAAGAGGTTTAGAGCAGGGGTGGGGGGAAGGTGGGACGGAGGGGTGGGGCGTGCGTGAGCTTGGAAGGACGGTCCCGCAAGAATGACTTCAGGCCAGGGCCAGGGCAGCAGAGGGAGAGGCTGGGGACAGCAGCGGACGTGGAGGAAGGGTGCAGGCCGGAAGAGAGCCGAGGTGACAGGGCGAAGGGGTCTCATGGCCCAGAGCGCGCCCCGTGGGACCTAGCAGCAACCTGGACTAACGAAGAGGCTTCTGAGAGTGTCGGGTGGGAAGTGGGGACGTCGAGCATCTCAGGCCAGAGGCGGCCCGGCGCTGCGGTGACCGTGACGGCGCTGGCCTTGCGATCAGATCGTCCTCGCCCCGGACGGTGAAGCCGTCACACGGGGGGTCCCTGTCATCATTGCAGGGCGCTTTCATCTTAGTTAAAATTCAGGCAACGTGACCTGGGGCAAGACAGGAGATGAAAGGGGTGGCTGCGAATGTCCTCGATGGATGTGACGGGCACACACCTAGGAGTCACTCAGTCATTTCGTGTGGTGTGACTTTCTGTTCCAGGCCGGCGATACTGTTTTTATTTTTTTATTTTTCATTTTTATTTTTCATTTTTTTTCCATTCATGGTAGCTTCATAAAGCTTCTTTAAAAAATAAATCTATTTAGGTAAAACAAATAAATCCATTAAGGGAAAAATGTAAAGTAAATAATGGCACAATAATATAGGGACATGGCAAAAACCGTGATGGCGGGTGAGGGACGACTGGATAATATTGCACTGGGGAGTGTATTTCTTAGTTAAAATCGTTTGAATTTAATGTTTTTTTTTTCTTGTTTTTGTTTAATGTACTGTTAATTGCTTCACCTGCAATGTTTGAAACTGGCCAGGTGGTGCCACATCTCAGCCCAAACCAACGCCTGCACGGGAGAGTCGAGGGGGCTGAGTCCCTGGCGGGGTGTTGACACCGGCACTGGCTGTGAACATGACCGTGAGATGAGGAAACCACCCAGCCCAGCCGGAACGTGTGGGTTTGCAGCTGTGCATCCGTCAGCTTCCATATTATTCTTTTTAAAATGAAATGGCTACCCTAATTTCCATGCACTGTTTAAATTTTTTTTTTTTAATGCTCCTTTTCAGGCAATATATCATTTCATCGCACTCTATATCTGCAAGGCATTACCAAAGAGTGGAAAAATCTTTGCT
The DNA here is from genome assembly GCF_000325575.1 of Pteropus alecto. Classification (NCBI taxonomy): domain Eukaryota; kingdom Metazoa; phylum Chordata; class Mammalia; order Chiroptera; family Pteropodidae; genus Pteropus; species Pteropus alecto. The sequence continues at coordinate 37,999,748 of NW_006442491.1, forward strand.
CTACTAGCTAAGAACCAGATGAAACCAACCGGCAGAGTTTAATCTGACCACGTCTTCCATGGAAGATATTAGTGCTTCTCTTTGTAGCATCCATGACTTCTGCTGGTTAAGAAGTTTCTTCTAGATACCGAGACATGACCAGGATCCAAAGACAAATGCCAGTTTATTAGATGTGAACTGCCCTTGGAATCCTGAGTCGACACATCAATTATTGCCACATAACTCTAGAAAACCAAATAATACTTGCCATGTAGAAATGAGAAGATGGTATGTTCCAGAACTCCTTTCCTCCCCTAGGCCATTCATGGGGTGCATGATCAGCTGTATGTTACAGACGCACGCCGAAAATAAAATTCTAACATAAAGGGAGGGTATGGACCTACCTGCCACATAACATTAGATTTTTTTTGTTTTTTTTTGTTTTTTTAATCCACAGATGGGGTAAATTACCTTTTTCTCCTATTCATTCAATTTCCATTATTTTTTCCCAGCGGGGCATTAGCTGTTGAAAAAAGAGAACCCCAGAAACAAGATGTCTTCTAGATCTCTGGTGGCTGTCACCGGACCGCCAGACCGCCTGTCTGACCGAAAGCAGTGAGGGTGGACCTTGTCTGGGGCAGGATGAACGTACCATCACTTTTAAAAAAGTCTGCTTGAAACACGAGATTACTTCCCTACTCCACCCGTAAGGTTCATAAAGAAACCGGGCCACTCACTAGCGCATAAGTTCTAAAGAAAGACATTCTGACTTATCGTGAGGGAAAACCATGGTTCGAAACGAAAATCTATCTAAATGAAGATTGAGCTAAAAAAAAATCCATTAACCTAAACATTAAAAAGGAAAGTCAAAAGACATAAATCTTGATTTTTGGGGGGTCTTATCCTCTAGGCAATTTTTAAAACATCCAAATGCAGCTACACGAACTGTTTTCAAAAATAAGACCCTTGGCTACTGGTGCCATGAAATGAACAGGAAACAAATTTTGAGTGGTATAAAAACACGAAATCTGATTTCACAGCGCTTCTTTCAAAACTCTAATTAAATTAAATTCAAATAATGTAAGCACATATTAGCCAGAAAGCTTATAAGCCTTGAAATAAAATTCATACAATTCTTTAGGAGGCTTTATATAGAGCAAGACAGACATTAGAAGGAAAATATAAAACATATGGACTTGTCTAAAACTTTGAAATAGTAACCAGATTACATGCCTGGAGAGTAAGAATTTCTATGAGTACAAGAGAATGATGTTTTCATTATTTTAATGTCTATAAGGAGGCTAGCCAGATAATAATAATTAAAAAGTGGGCCGGTAAATTTTTGTCACTAATTTAGAAAGGTGACATATGTACCGCATGACAAGGTAGCTAGCCAATGTGACTTATTAAGATGCAATCACATGTTAAGATTTAATACATTTTTATACATATTTAAAAATAAATAACCAAGTAAACACTAATATAATAGGAATAGAATTGTCAACTCCATATTTTAACTACATATTCTTAGCATGTATATTTCAGAAGTGTTTTCCAAATAGGAGGCACCAATGGAGAAAAACTGTTCACTATAGCAGGGGTTAGCAAATTATGGCCTGCAAGCAAATCTGGCCCACTGCTTGCGTTTGCAAATAAAGTTTTATTGAAACACAGCAACGTCTGTTTGTTTACATATTGTTTCCGAAAGTATTGTGCTGCATAGCTGAGTCTAGTGGTTGTGGAAGAGAATTTCTAGCCTGCAAAATCTAAAATATTTCCTCTCTGGCCCTTTACAGAAGTTTGCTGACCCAGAATCATTCAGAATCGTGATGATCTATATGCACTTAAAGATTCACTGATGATAGTAAATTAGCAAACTAATTAATTTTGCTTTTCTTGGCTTTTCTACACTTAAAACAAATTATATGTTTATTTTAGAACTTGTGGCTGATCAGTGCTCAAAAGCAAATAAGCAAAATCATTCATCAGAACTAAATACTCTGCAAGTTATTTTCATAAAAATAAAAGGGGCAGAGAATAAATAGGACATATAATGGATAATGTAAATAACAAGAAATGAATTCAGAGCCGAAGGCCACTCAGGCTGCCAAGACAACCTAGTTACTTATAGGAAGTGATTAATCTCCCTTGGAATGTACCCACCCTCTTCCCTGTGAAATTATCACTCCTCATCAAAGGCATCGTGACAATGTTAATTTAAAGAAAGCGGGAGAAATTCTATACTGAGTGAGAGATGGGCTTGTATCCTCTTGATTTTTTTTTTGTTTGTTTTCTTATGAGGAACTCATAAGGAGCTAAAATTTTAATTCTATAGGTGCATATTACCGGTTTGTGAACTGGGGTTGCAATCGTAAATACGTTTGTAATAAATGTCCTCTGAAATATAAGATATTGGTTGTAAAGGTTAAGACGAAAATTATTTCAACGATCACAACGTAATAAACATAAAAGAGTTACAATGAATTGCTTGGAGCATCTCAGCAGGTGGGTAGAATGCTCTGGAATGGGTCATTGTCCCTGGTCAGGAGGACCACCAGGGGGCGCCTTGTTTCTAAGATTCCCCAGGGGTTGTTCTTAGGTGCTTGAGGTTCCTGGATTCAGGGTCCAACTCACAATCATCGGAGACACCCCGAAGCTGACTCACCAGCCCTGCGGCTCTTGGTCCGTTCTCAGCCTGGGCCTTGAATGCTCCGACGGGTCCTTGAAGCCCGTGGCATAGTTACGTCCCCGACATTGGGGACCCTTCATCCTACACGGCTTTTAACAACCCACAGTCAAGGGGAGCCCGATGCTGTTTCACACGAGTTGCCCTTAGGTTAAGGTCTGTTCCCCGAGAAACTCTTTGTGGAGAACGGGAGAGTGCATTTTGGGGTTCCGGCCTCCGTGGGCCTCCGCTGTCCCATCTGCTGCTCTGCAGGGCTGGCGCGAGGGGACACGGAGTCATGCCCGCTGGACGTGTGGCACGCAGCGCGCGCTGCACCGTTCACCAAGCCGCCGCTGTCCTTCGATTGCATCGGAGAAAGATCCGGGTCTTTACATGCGCTCCGTGACCTTTCTAATTTATTTTGGTCCCTCTTTACTTGTGAAAGCCCTTCTGGGTCTTGGCGGCGCGGGTCCGGGACATCCCTGCGCTGTCCTCGCTGCGTCGCGGACCGCAGAGTCGGATGGAGGGTCGCTCGCCTCTCGTGCGCTTCTCTCGAGGGGCCGCGGACGTGTTGGGGACAGACAGGCTTTGTCCCTCGCAGCAAGTGCATTTTTCTCCGCCTACTTAGGACCACCGGCTGCGGCGCGCTCGCGAGCTTGGCTGACTGGCCGACCGCAGGCACGCTTTTGATTCCTAAAGTTCTTTAGTTACCACTGTCACCTTGCTTGCAAAGACTTCCTGGCGGTCAACCCAGAGGGCTTTTTAAGGGTGCTGCCCGCGGCCACCACGGCTGCAGTTTAAGCCGCAGCTTGGGGCCTGCTCAGTGCGGGGTCCTGGAGCCTTGCACGCTTCTGAAAATGCCACGCCTTGTGGGGTTCACAGACACTGTAGGAAGTTGGGGCGTCTGGGCCCTTCTCTTGAAGAGACAATGAAAATGTCCCCCACGAGGAAACCCCATGCTCATTGAGCAGTCACGCTTCTCTCCTTCTCGGCTTGGCGACCACTGATCTACGTTCTGTCTCTACGGATTTTTCATTCAGGATATTTCATAGACATGGAATCATATAACATGTGACCTTTTGCGCGAGGCAACTTTACTCAGCATGCTTTTGAGGTGCATTCATCGTAGCATGTGTCAGCAGTTTATTATTTATTTATTTGTTTATTTATTTTAAGCGAGGCAACCTTTGGTTGACCTCACAGATTGCAAGGACCTTGTCAGCTTACAATCCCTTATTTTTTATTTTTTACGCCTACAGCACCTGGTCTTCCTAGGCGGTCTCCCATCCAGGTACTAACCAGGCCCTTCCTGCTTAGGTTTATTTGTTTTATGGCTGAATGATACTCCATGGTATGGAGATGCCATGATTTGTTTCTCCATCCGTCTGTGGGCATCCGTTTCCACTTTTGGCTGTTGTGAATAGTGGCGACAGGAACAGTCACATTCACATTTTTGTTTTAGTTCTTTTGGGTGTATACCTAAGGGTGGAATTGCTGGGTCGTGTGGTAATTCTGTTTAACTTTTTGAGGAGCCACCGATTTTTGCCGATTTAAAAATAGTTGTTTTTCCGATGCTGCACCCTAAGACTCCCGTACGTGCTCTGAAGACTGGACTCTGATTAGATATCTGATTTGCAAATATTTCCCTGCATTCGGTAGGGTTGTCTTTTCGCTTTCTTCATAATGCCCTAATGACTTTTTTTCTTTTTAAAAAGTCAGGTTTATTGAGGCACGTTGACACACAACAAAATTCACCCTACAAAAGCGTTCGGCGCCAGGATATTTGACAGATGGATGCAGCTGTGTAGCCACCGCCACAATCGAGATGTAACATTTTCCTCGCCACGGCCAATTTCTCTCGTGCCCTTTCAAAGTTAATTTATTGCTAAGTTTTGTCATTATGCTATAAACTTTAGTTTTCTGAAAAATTACCGTGGACCATCTAACAAACAGGGCTGGGTAAATGACACACAGTGTATCATTTGTACTGGCGTGATTTAACTTGCAGAATATTAACATTGTATATTTTTAATCTACTCGTCCCTGCCACCTCGCCACAAACGTATCACCTGTCTCAGGTGAGAAGACTCGGAATGTTAGCAGGAAGCTCGGAGCTCGGCTCCTCTCCCGACGGTCATCCGAGGTAGGAACGCAGAGGCGAGTCCCACTGTGAAATACATCCCATCCGCTTACTGCACGCGCGACCTAAAAAGCCACAGGACACAGGGTGCGATATTTCTTTAGTGATGTTCATCTCTAAAAGCAAAGCTGAACTAATGCTTTTCTGGTTTCTCGAGAGACAAAGGGAAATTATTTAAAAATAAAACCGGAATTTGCACATTGGAGAGAACTAGCTTTGACCACCTGTCTATACTTTCGGATGCCTTCCCTCAATTCTAAAATTCCATATTCTTCTTTGGAGCTATCCAGTTCTTTGCTGAAACTGTCCCAGAGGTGTCCTTGTGCCATCTGTCCCCTGCTGAGGGGCTCCGCCATTATCTGCACCCTTTATATGAGGTGGGTTGAATGGTCTAGAGTTTTGAAACGCAGAAGCCTAATCCAGATAGAATGGATACAAAGAGAGAGGTTTTACAGAACAGGCCTAAAGAAGACAGAAGAAATTTGGCTGCTTATGAGGTTCTCAGGGCACACAGCTGGTCGGGTGATAAGGTGACTGCCCTCCATGTTCTATGACGAGAAGTTAGTGTTCTGTGGAGGGTAATAGAACTGATGCCTTGAGACTTGAGCCAGGAGCTGCTAAGTCTCCGAGTATCCAGAATCAGAAGAGCCAGCAACACACGACGATTCCGTAGGCATGCTTGTGGGGCTGGGCGTTTATGTCATCTGCCACTTCGTATCGATACGATCTGCTTGCATGTTTGTCACCTTCATCGGACTGTCACCTCCTCGTGGGCATAAGCCAGTTTCATTTGGCCTTCTTTCTCTAACGTCTCTGTGGTACCTGAACAGAGGTCACTCAGATGGCATCAGGTCATGTCATGTACCTGAGCAGAGGGGTTGCTCAGCACCGAGCTCCCAAAGACTCAGGTGCGCCACCTGCTGTACTCACAAGGGTTTACAAACACTGGGTGCTCAGTTACGCCTTTTGTGGGCTCCTTCCATCTGCTTGACCTTTTCTCTTAATGTTCCTGCTACCTTTTAAGGTACCTTGATCCAAATGACATTCTTAGCATCTTTGAACTAGGCCAGGGGATATTTAGTGAAGCCCAAAATGTCCAGGTTCATAAAGAAAAAGTCATTTCTGGACCACCAGATGCAAGGCATCACATTCTTAGATTGGATACTGGGCCGGAAAGAAAGTTGCTTTGAAGGACACTGTCGTGACAGTCGGGGAAGCGGGAATAGGAAGCGAGACTGCATCATTCATCCGTCCTTCTGTCCTGCCTTTCATTATTTCTCTCCTGATGCTAGCTGCAGATTAGATAAGAGTGTTGTATCGAAGTAAAATTTCCTGAAGGTGATAACTGTATTGTTATTATATTAGAAAATCTTTGTTCTTAGAAAATGTACATGGGATATTTAGGGATAAAGAGATATGATGTACGCAATGTAATCTCAAATGGTTCAGACAGGGAGAGAATGACGGAGGAAACGCAGCAAAACGCTAGCGATCGGTGAATTTGGGTAACTGGTCATGGAACCTCTTTGTACTATTCTTGCCACTTTTATGTAAGTTTAAGATAATTTCCAAATAAAAAGTTAAGAAAATGGTAGTCATTTCCAACATCATTCAATCTTTTCTCAGACACGTTGAGACCAAAAGGCACAGGCCGCAGATAGCCAGGACCTGCCATCTGGGGCCGCGCCTCATTACCTCGTTATTCATCCGCTTCTCTGCCCTCCTCGTCTTCCGTCCCTCCAGCCTCCCACGAGAACCGCCTCCTCTTTTTTTTTTTTTTTTGTCATTTAGATGAACGGTGGGCATGGGTGAAGTTGGAGATCACTTCCTCACTGCCCGCTCCCCTCCCCGCAGAGAAGGCTGGTTTTGGTTTTTCTCGCCATTCAGATCAGTTGCCCCTGGGAGGGTCACCAAGAACTTCTCATTGGAAATCCAGCGGACGGTTCTCAAACGTTGTCACATCGATCTCTTCGGAAGCTGTGTGATCTGGGATAAGAGTCATGGCAAAAACTTACCTAGAGCAGACAGTGGCAGGCCCTGTTCCAGGCACTTTACGTATAATTGCTAACTAAATTCTCTCAGGTCCTAGAGGTGGGTGTTATTATCTGTCTTAGTCCACTTGGGCTCCTGTGACAAAATGCCGCCAACTGGGAGAAAGGGGCGAAGGGTTAAAGAAGTACAAACTAGTAGTAGATAGAGGGTCATGGGGATGGGGAGCATGGCATGGGGAATGGCCGTGTGTAGAGCCAGGGGGTGATATAGTAATTGGGGGGGATCATTTCAAAAACTATATAAATGTCTAACCAATGTACTGGGTACTTGAAACTAATAATGAAATAAAATAAAATGCATATAAAAAAACAACAGAAACTTATTTCTCACAGTTCTAGGGGCTGGGAAGTTTAAGATCAAGGTGTCAGCCTGGCTGCGCTCTGGTGCGAGCTCTCTTCTGGGCTGCAGACTGCCGGCTTTTCCCTGTGTCCCCACCTGGGAAGAGGGAGCTCTCTGCAGCCCCCCGTCATAAGGGCACTGATCCCATTTGTGACGACTGGACTTTCACCGCCTGATCACTTGCAAAAGCCCTGCTTTCTAATAATATTACCTTAGGGGCCGGGTTTCAACGTGTGAATTTTGGGAGGACACGAACATTCAGACCATAGCATCGTCGGTCCCATTTTACAGCAAGAAATTGAAGCAGACAGAGACCGCAAGTAACTGGCCTTGTTTCGTAGGTGCTGGTGCCAGGACTGAAGACTAGGAATCTTATCCACCAAATTAAACCGCGCGAGAAGAGCTGGTCGTGGTCCTTGTAATTCAGCCGGTGCTCAATACATGTTAGCTATCATCACTGTCATTAGGGCTTCTAGATGGATCTGTGCTGCCCAACACATCACCCTACCGCAGGCCGCCATCGAACTTGAAACGGGGTCAGCGCGATTGTGTTTTAAGCGTAAAACGCACATCAGGCGTTGAAGATTTAACACACACACAAAAGAATATATCTTGATAATAAAAAAATTGGACGTAGGAGCATAAATAAAATACATTATTAAAATTAATTTCACATTTAAAAATTTTCACTTTCCAAGTGTATTTACTAGAAGATCTTAAATTGCATATGTGTCTGGCATTGAATTTCTGATGTTCGCCGTTGCCTTAGAGACGGGAAAGAAGGCATGAAGCCGGGAACGTCCAAGGGGCGGAAGCATTAGGCCCTTCTGGGCCGATCAGCTTGGGGACGAGGAGAAAAGCTGGAGGCAGCCTTGGGGTGACAGACCCCGGGGACTTGCACAACTGTCAGCGAGTGAGGGCCACAAAGGACGGAGGCTGGGTAGAAACTCTCAGTGCTCACTGCGAGTGCTCCAAATTTTGAGTGCGCAGCCATGGGCCACGTGCAGCCTCCCATTAGAGACTGGGGCCGGGGCGGGCCGACCCCCACGTTGCCCATCTCCCCTGTACTGGGGGAAGGCGGCTTCAGGCCTCAGCGGAAGCCCCGCCCTTCAGAGTGAGGCCCCGCCCCCTGACTCAGCGCGCAGGCGCCGCTCCTGTCTTCCCCGATTTCTTTTTTCCTGGAAGTCCTGCTCTTCTGGGATCCTCGTAGTTTTTGCAAAAACAAGATTGCCTGAGAACTTACCTGTCTAATGGTTTAATCATTCTCTCCCGGGGTTCGGGGTGCCGGGAGGGCGGGGGGTCTCCCATCATCCGCAGCACACCTTTCCTGCAGCATCCCACCCGGCTCTGCCCTGTGGACACCTCGAAACCCGGCTCCAAAGCGGGTCGCAGGACCGGCCCGGAAGCTGCCTGGCGCGTGAGCCGGCCTCGCCGGATCTCCCACCCTGGTCTCGGCCACCTGGATAACGGGGAGGGTCTAACCATTTCCATTTTGACCTGCATGCCCGCATCCACACTCTGTACGCTCGTGGGTGTTTTTTCTAAAGTGTACGTCTGATGACCTAGCAACGTTTCCATAAAGCCTCGGCTCCTACGCAGGGCTGGCCGACGGGTCGTTTACCAACTGGCTCCTCCCTGACACTTGAGTCTCGTGGTTTATACTTCTTCGCTCGCTTTGCCGTCCAGCTTAGTCTTTTTGCTTTCCTGCTTGAAATATGCTCTCCACCAATACTACCTCTGTAGCCCACCCCACGGCCTACGCTCCAAGAATTTTGCTTGGCGAGCTTACTCTTTCTTCAGGTCTCAGGTTCGCTATCCCTTACTCATCCCCTCCACATTCCCCCCAAAAGGGCACCTTGCGCCTTGATTCGCAGGCTGATTTTGAGCGTGGACTGCTCTTGAGCTCTCTTTATCTTTCTAGCACTAGCAAAGTGCCAGAGACATAGTAGTCGCTCAATAAGTGTTTGTTACGTAGATGAATAGATTTAACACTACTGACTACTGCCAGATAGCAAATAAAATCCAGGTCAGTAAGACTATGTAGCTATCGACAGCCTGATTTCTACCTTCTTATGAAAAAGTATAACTCCCATACTCCTAAAATCCAAGTTCCTTACTTTTTGGCCGGCTGGTGAAATGTCCATCTCTCCAGGCACCGTGGTTACTCCCTGCTCCCCTTTTTGGTTACCGTTTTGAGTGGCCAGGCTAAGAGTGTGTCAGTGGAGGCGGGACTGGGGAGAAACTGGGTAGAAGTGATATCTGCTCAGCGGCGGAAGTGAACTAACTTTTCAACATTTTTAACTACTCCATACTTTTAGTCAGTTTACTCTTTTCAAGTATTGTTTTCAGGTTAAATGTGAATCATTTCGGGACCCAAAATATCCTTCCGAATTATTGGATGTGGCTGTGAAATGTGTTCTCAAGGAGCCCCTTGTAAATTTCCACGAGCCGCAGTCATCCTAAGTCACATGAAGGCAGTAATCTGTCAGTTACCCCATGTGCACAAGGAAGGGCTGTCTAGAATCTAATTTTATTTCTAACTCTATAAACAGCCAAGTGGCACCATTTATTATTTTACATAAATCAGTCCCGAGACCAAATTCTCCTTTAAATATGTCCTTCGGTCCTGTCCAATACTGCTTAAAAAGCCTCGATAGCTTGAAACAGTTCTGTGGCCTCTGCATTTGGGGAAGAGCGAGCGACTGAAGGAGAGGAGGGTCTTGAGAGGGGAGAGGAAGTCACAGCTGTGCAACGAGGCTTTGTTCCCACGGGCCAGAACATCTGGATGGAGAGCAAGAACGAAGTCAGTAATGGGCCTCTTCTCAACTTGGCCAGATGTCTTTTTCTATTCTCATTTAAAATGTCTTTTGGAAAATAGGAAATTGTAGGTTTGCATTAGTCCCCATTAGGAAAACTTGTACAGGAATTTACTCTCTAGTGACTTTACTTGGAGAGTGGCCGGTATCCATGGGTCCTTAATAAATATTAGCAAGAGACCAGGGCACTGATGAAGATGGATGCTAAATGGGCCATATGCTTCCTGTGGCTCTAATGGAAATATCGTCGTATTTAGCATAATGGCGATATGGAAAATCCGCTTCCTTCTCCCAGCCATGTTTTTACTAATATAATATTTTAATATGATTCTCTCTTGTTTATCCCCTTATTTTTTATGGTTAAAATTTTAATTTGGTGTTTAAATGTAATTTGAATACTGCCTAGAGCTCTCCAGAGGCAAGGTGATATCAATTCTGCAGAATGGAACAATTGTAATTTTCACATGGTGTTGGATGGCGACAAGGGACATTCAGTGCCTCAGGACTGGGTATCTGTAAGCTCCTACCATCAGCTTCAAAAGCACCATCATGAGCGAATGAGAAACTGATAACAATAAATGCTTCTCTCCTTCCAAATTCAGTTACCAGAGTGGAAAATCAACTTGTTATCTTTTCTTGCCATACTTTATAGGATGAAAATTTGGTCTTTAAAAAATATTTTGAAGAAATAGCCTGGTTTCTTCTTTGTATTCAGCTATGGGCTGAATTTCTGGGCAGGTAAGTCAACTGTAAAGCTTAATCCCTTTCTGTCTGATTTTGGATGCTGTGCTTGAGGACAGATTCTACTCTTGTTGTTGTTTTGGCTTGTTTGTCATTCTCAGTCCAGTGAATTCTCCTTTCTAACTTCTACCCAGAGTTAATTTACATTCCCAGTGTTCGATGTCCTTGGATGAAATCAGAAATGACAAATGACTTTGAGAACTTTGTGCTCGTATGGTTATAAGTGTTTGACTGTTGGACGGTTTTAGTTTTGGTTCAGTTAGAAGCTGATAGTGGATTTGGAAGAGTCTCAAGGAGATGTCAGGACATAAAAGTCAATTACTTCACAAACATTAATCGAGTGCCTCATACGTCCCCGGCTCTATCTTGGTAATAAGGCTACAGAGAGAAGGGACACCAAG
>NW_006442491.1:38010918-38012397 GCF_000325575.1 Pteropus alecto
CCAGAGATGCTCACAGCGCTACAGACCATGGTGGTTGGTGGTATGGAAAACCAGTAACCTCTCCGGGAAACTGTGGGTACCGGAGCCTTATTTATATGTTCGGATCCTGGTTGTATCACTTAATATCTCTGTGGCCCTGGGCATATAATTTAACTTCTTCGAGTCTCAGTTTCCTCATCTGTACGATGGGGATATTCATAGTTCCAATTTCATTGTGAGGATTAGATGAGTTGCTCCATATAAAGTACTTAGCCCGACGTGTAGTGCATCATTACTGCTCAGAAAATCTGGGCTAGTGTTTTTATTTTTACCAGTAAATTCAAGGTGCTGGGGGAGGCGAAGGGATTACACCAAACTCTGGGGCTTCGTAGAAGAGTTGGTGTCTGAAGGAATCCTGAGAGATGAAGAGTTTACTAAACAGGTAAGGAAGGGCATTATAGCCAGAGGAAATGGCACTTACAACTGCCGTACTAATGGGACACAGGTTAGAATGTTTGTAACTACAAGTTCAAGAGGGTTCAGCACTCAGTGGGTGCCTCTTCTGTGCCAAGCACACTTCCAGGTACTGAGGATTCAGTGGCAAAAACAGATGTGGTGTTGACAGAATCCTTGGTGGCCAATGGGTTAAGGGAGGAGAGAGGGGTCGGCAAGACACCAAGGATGATGTTGCTGGTGGAGCAGGAAGAAGGTGGCGGCTCCAACTAAGAAAGTATCTGGGGTAGAAGTGAGACAGGCTGATATAGAAGATGCTTTAAAGTTGATCAGACAGACCATGGGACCAGCTGGATAAAGGGATGAAGGAGAGGGAGGAACCAAGGAAGATGTCTAGATTTTTGGCATAGGTGTCATCAAGAAGTGAGTATTTTCATGTTTGTGAACTGTTAGGCTGTCTGAGCCAACAATATCGGCACGTGGGCTGATGAACAAGCTTTGGAAGTTAAAGACCTGCAGCCACTGGCTTTCATTCGAGGGGTATTAAAATGAACACCACAGACCAAATTGATCTAACAGACATATATAAAACATTCTATCCACTAGGAGCAGAATACACGTTCTTCTTAAGTGCATATGGACTGTTTTCTAGGACAGAGCATTTGCTGGGCAAGTCTTCATCAATTTAAGATGATTGAAATCATATATCAAGTATCTTTTCTGCCCACAGTGGTATGAAACTAGAAATCAATAATAGAAGGAAAAGTGGGAAATTCACAAATACATGAAATTAACACACTCCTGAACCCCCAGTGGATCCAAGAAGAAATCAAAAGGGAAATCAGAAAGTATCTTGAGAGAAATGAAAACGGAAGCACAACATTCCAAAATGTACGGGATGCAAAAAAAAGCAGTTCCCAGAGGGAATGTTGTAGCGATAGATGCTTACATGAAAAGAAAGTGAGGGTCTCAAATAAACGACCGGACTTTATACCTCGAAGAACTAGACGGAGAAAAAGTGAGCCCAAAGTTGGCCGAAGGAAGGGA
>NW_006442491.1:38012482-38014478 GCF_000325575.1 Pteropus alecto
TTTCAAAAATATGAATAAAATTGACAAATGTTTAGCTCGACTACCAAGGAAACAGAAGACTCAAATAAATAAAATTATAGATGAAAGAGGATATATTACAACTGATATTACAGAAATACAAAGGACTACTATGAATAATTATTTGCCAACAAATGGGATAATCTAGGAGAAATGGATAAATTCCTAGAAACATCCAACCTACCAAGACTGCATTGTGAAGAAATAGAAAATCTTAACAGACCCACGATGACTAAGGAGATTGAATTAGTCATCAAAAACCTCCCAACAGATGAACCTCCTGGGGCCAGATGGTTCCTCTAGCGACTTCCACCAAACATTTAAAGAAGAATTAACACCAGCCCTTCTCGAACAACTCTTTCAAAAATTAGAGAGGACGGAACACTCTTCAATTTGTTGACGATGACAACATTTCCCTGATAACAAAGCCAGTTAAGGACACAATGAGGAAAGAACATGACAGACCAGTATCCCGGATGAATATTGATCCAAACATTCTCCACAAAATACTGGTTGACTAAATTCGATAACAGATTAAGAGGGTCGTACACGATGCTCCAGTGAGATTTGACCGTGGGACGGGATGATGCATTTGTAAATCCCAGCATTTATGGCGGCATTATTCGCCACAGCCAAGACATGAAAACAGCTGAAGCGTCTGCCGATGGGGGAATGGGGGAAGAAAATGTGGCATATGCATGTACATGTATCTGGGAATTTACACAGCCATGAAGAGAAGGGAATCTTGCCATTTGGGACAACATGGCTCAAGCTTGAGGGCGTCATGGTACGTGAAATAAGTCGGGCAGAGAATAACAAACACTGTATGATCTCACTTACACATGCAATCTGAAAAAGTCAAGCTCATAGAAACAAAGAGTAGATCTGTGGTTGCCAGGGGCTGGAGGGTGGGGGTGCAGACGTGCTGGTCAGGGGCTACTTCTAGTGCTAAGATTGTAAGTTCTGGGAATCTAATGCACTATAAGGTAACTGTATTCACAGTGTGGTATCGCATGCTTGCAAGTTGCTAAGGGAGTAGATCTTAAATGTTTCCACTGCCCATGAACAATGTAAGGTGACGGGTGTGTTAACTCACCTTATCGTGGCGGCCATGTCACGCTACGTACACCATGTTGAATCATCATGTTGCATACCTTAAAGTTACACAGGGTCCTGTATCAATGACATCTCAATAAAGCTGGGGAAAAAGGTTATCTCCTCCAGAACTACATACTTGCACTTTGGCCTAGGGACCTCCTCCCCACTCTTCGTGATGGAACTGTTTACGTGCCACAGGACGGAGAGACGTGAGGGAGCAAGGGTTCTCTCCAAGGGGAGGTGGCAGTGTGTAGCCTCCGTACACAACTCTCATGTTAATGATTTTGAGGCAACTCTCCTGCAAGACAGATCCCCGAAGTGGTTGCCAGGGGCTGGAGGGTGGGGGTGCAGACGTGCTGGTCAGGGGCTACTTCTAGTGCTAAGATTGTAAGTTCTGGGAATCTAATGCACTATAAGGTAACTGTATTCACAGTGTGGTATCGCATGCTTGCAAGTTGCTAAGGGAGTAGATCTTAAATGTTTCCACTGCCCATGAACAATGTAAGGTGATGGGTATGTTAACTCGCCTTATCGTGGTGACCATGTCACGCTACGTACACCTGTCGAATCATCACGTTGCATACCTTAAAGTTACACAGTGTCCTGTATCAATGACATCTCGATAAAGCTGGGGAAAAAGCTTATCTCCCCCAGAGTTACATACTTGCACTTTGGCCTAGGGACCTCCTCCCCACTCTTCGTGATGGAACTGTTTACGTGCCACAGGACGGAGAGACGTGAGGAGCAAGGGTTCTCTCCGAGGGGAGGTGGCGGTGTGTAGCCTCCGTACACAACTCTCATGTTAATGATTTTGAGGCAACTCTCCTGCAAGACAGATCCCCGAACACACAGAGTGACATCTGGTTCTGGTTGGGTCCCC
>NW_006442491.1:38014805-38050117 GCF_000325575.1 Pteropus alecto
TGGCAAGGTCTTAGGAAATTTTTTTTTTTTTTTTTTTTGGCTGTCAGAGCTCTGGGGAGGGTGCCACTGGCATCTAGTGGATGAACACCCTACAAGCACACAGGCCGGCCCTGAACGACAGCTGTCCATGTCTGCGAGGTTGAGAAGCGGCTTCTAGATCCTTCTAGGTCCTTCTAGGTCCTGGGCGTGTCCATTATCCAACAGCCTCCTCTTTCCTGCCCCTTCCACGCCATCTTGATGAAAAGGGAAAAGCGACGTAGCAATCACGCCCCACGGAAGGGCCCTCAGCTGGGAAGGTGTGGCCCAGTGACCCCTTGCCTTTGTGACGAGGTTCTCAAGGTCATGTCTCATTCCGGCCTGAGTGTGAGCATTCTATCTGTATGTTTTCTTCAGGAGCTACTATAATAAAACAACAAGGCAGGGTCGCCAGCGTCTTTGAAAATGCTCGGCGGAGGCATGGTTCACCTGCCTCTCACCGGCCCCTGCTGCCTGTCCCACTTGGCGCCTCCTCACGTGGCCTTTCCCAGTGTCCTTTCTGAGAGGGTCCGGCTCTGGCTCCCCCTGTGGCCCCTGCCTCGGCCGCCCGACCTGGTCTTGAGATCCCGCCTGGGGAAAGGGGAACGTCGCGGGGCGCAAACGCGGGTGGTCCGGCTGTGGGCGGAGGCAGAGGTTTAACTTTTCGAGAGCCGAGACCCCTCCACTGGCATGTGGACACGGGCTGTCGGACAGCGGCTTGCCGAGAGCAGGTGGCATTTTATGATTAGTCCAGGATTTCCGCCGGCATCTTGGCCTCGGCTTCTCTTATCACAGACTTTCGGCCATAGTTTCATTCGATTTATTGTTGGCTTAGCTTTTTTGGTTTTCTTTTCGGTGACTGTTATTTCCCTGGGGTTGTGAGGCTTAGGATGAGGGGATCAGGGCGCTAAGCAACAGCTTGGAAACCTAAGAGACAGAGAAATCAAATCTCGAGTCTGGGCAGAATTTGCTGTGACCTGAAATGGCTACCGACCTTGCCCACCAGCTCATTCCTGAGTTTCCTTCGTTAGAGTCAGCGTTAAGAAAAGTCTGCAGGCCAAGAAGATGCTCCAGGGATGCTTCTGGCTTCTTAGGCGATAAGATGCTTCCTACCATCCCTTATTCTAAAGACAAGAAGGCCTTCTTGGGAGCACACGCCAGATCTGAATTTGCTCGCATCCCTTCTACACTGTAATTCAGCTCAGCCCACAAGATGCTCATCAGACCTCTACTCTGAAAGGCTCATTGTCAAGGTCAAAAACACGGTGTGCAGGTGTGGAATCTCTTTCTGGGTTCTCCCCGCCCAGGGCATTGGGAAGGGAGTGAAGTACAGGCACGTGTGGCTCACCCCCTTGCTGACGTGTCAACACCGGTCCCTGGGAGAAAGGCCTGATATCGCCCGCAGCCACTGGGCATGGATGGCAGCCTCTGCCGCAGGGGCTGGCTGCTTCTCCTGTGTTAGTTTCCTCTGCTGTGTAGCAAATCATCACACATTCAGTAGCTGAACAGAGCACACACAGCTGTCATGTGACAGTTTCTGTGGGTCAGGAGTCTGGGCTTAGCTGGTCCCCTGCTCAGGGTCTCACATAGCCACGATCAGAAGTCGGCCGGAGTTGGGGTCCCCTTGCACGCTCACGTGGTACTTGGCGGAATTCGGAATCCATGTCCTCAAAGTGCTGGAACTGAGGCTCTCGGGGTTCCGGAGCTGTTGGCTGGGGACCTCTCCCGGACCCGCAGTTCCCTGCTGTGGTGGGTTGAATCGTGCTCCCGAAAAATGTTGAAGTCTCGGCCCTCCAATACCGGTGGGTGTGACCTTGTCCGGAAACAGAGTCACTGCAGTTGGTCAGGTTGACATCAGTTCCTTAGGGTGGACCCTGATCCCATAGGACGGTGTAGTTATAAAAAGAGGAAATTTGGACATGAAGACAGATATAAACATATTTCTGTTGTTTACACCACCCCGTTTGCGATATTGTGTTAGGGAGACTCTAGGAAATGAACATGGCTGCCATGCAGGCTTCCTGCACATGGCCTCCTGCGCTACCTTTTCTCCACTCTTACATGTCACCCAAGCCGGGCAGTGACCTCCGACCACCTTGGCTGTGTTTATGGGTCAGAAGCAAGTCACAGGTCTCCAGGGGAGAGGATTACTCAAGGATGGGGCTGCCAGAAGGGGTCACTGGGCCACACTTCCCCAGGGACCGAGGACCAGATAAGGCTTTTACGTGATCCCAACCAAATGTCAGCCTTGCTTTTCCAGCCAGGCTGGGGCAGGGCCTCACAGAAGTTGGTGCAAGACCAAGCTCTCACACCCGTGGTAAAGCAAGAAAAAAACGAAAAAAAAAAAAAAAAAGCTCAAGATAGTGTGGGTTTTTCCATCAAGCTAGATTGATTCAATTTAAAGACAGATCTGATTTTTCAGTATGTAACGGGCCTCCTTTTAAGGAAATAATGGTGACAATAGGGCCTTTTATCGGGGGTCTATATTTGGCAAAAGTAATGTTGGAAACTCTATATCATTTCCCCTAAATAAAGAACGAGTCTGACACCAGCCTGTAACTTCGTCAAGCCTGAGCCCCCCTGGCCTGGAGCAGGCAGCTTCGCCCAGAGTAAACAGCACACAGAGGACAGGAGCCTTAGGTGTCGCCCTGAGTCGCTACCCAGAAGGAGTCGGCCCCCAGAGACAGACCTCCCTCTTCTCCGGGTCCGAGAGCCCCCCAAGCCTCCACCGGCCAGAGGGCTGGGAAGAGGCAGGCTGTCTCCAGGCCCTGCAGACGCGCTTCGCACCAAAGACCCTGTTCTCAAAAGCACTGTGATTAGTGCATTGGTCCCTGACCCTCACTCAGAGCCCCTGGGAGAAAGTCTCTAAACTTAGGGCTTGGAAAAAGTTTGCTTTTCTTGGCAAACCTGCCTGTCGTTTTCTTCTTTAGACAATAAGCCTGGTGACAATTAGAACTGTGTTTCTCTTTTTGCCTCGGTTTCCAGGAAGCTTAGAGAGTTTTTGTATTATTATTATTATTTTTTTTGTGTGTGTGCGTGTAGGTTGAATGGGTCCAGTTTTCCACAGCTGAGGTTGGACTTGACCTCCTGCTCTCTGCCCTCGCATCCCCTTTCTTATTTTTCTGGGGTGCTCTTCAAAGTCGTATGGGTGGATGGCGTCTGTGCTTCCAATTGTAAGTCAGCTCAAGTCTTTTGGAGAAGATTATGGGTGTGAATGATTGTCGAGTTTCTCAGAGTTACTATAGGGATTAATAGGTTACGTATGTGCGAATGTTCCATAAACAGTGGCTATGAACACACACACACACACACACACACACACACACACACTCCCCCTTATATTCAATACAATGGAGGAGTCGGAGGGGGCCTGAATAGTAATAGTGGGAAGCCTTGCAAATTTTATGCATGGAACGTACTAGCTTTTCATCATTTTTAATTCGTGGTTCTAATAGTCCGCACCTGTCTGGATCCGCCCTTCCTCTCTGAATAGACGTCAGACTTCTCCACCCCCACGACGTTCCAGCCTCTGGCCAAGGGTTGGCATCTGCCAGGAGGTCGAGCCTGAGGTTCAAGTGTAAGGGTTCGCGTGTGAGCGGTTTATATGGGAGGTGAGAGAATTATGGGACTGTACAGAAATGGCTTGACTCGTGCCCCCCCAAATGACGTGCCCACATCCAAACTCTGGGTTCCTGTGACTGTGACGCTATTTCCAAATTTGTTAATTTAATTGCATATATAATTAACCTAAGACTCTCAAGGCGAGATCATCCTGGATTTAGGGTGACTGCTGTTCTCATACGAGACAGAAGAAGAGGGAGACTGGACACAGAGACGGGGAAGATGGCCCCGTGACCACCAAGGCTGAGATCAGAGTGAGGCCGTAAGCCAAGGAGCCCAGGGGCCACCCGGAGCTGGAGGGGGCAGGAAGGACCCTCCCCTAGAGCCCTCAGAGAGAGTCCGGTCCCGCGACACGTGAATTTGGGTTTCTGCTTCTGGTACTGGGAGAAAATAAGTTCCCGTTGTTTTAAGGCACCCAGCGGGTGGTCCTTTGCCATGGTAGCCTCACCGTACTCGAGAGGACATGAGACAGGGAGGGCGAGGCAGCCGCACAGCGCGTGCCAGCAGCCGCGGGCAAGCGGGGCTCAGGGCGTCTTCAGTGCGTGGGGTGGGGACACACGCCTGAGGCTGTCCCATCCCGGGACGGGAGCCGGAGTGTTTGAGCGCCTCTCCCACCAGCCATCCTGAGGGGGCTCGCGAGGCGTCCTGGTGCTCTGGCATTTGTGGTCCGAGAAAGCCCGACCATGGAGAAATGCGGGGGTGAAGCTCGGCTGGGCCGGGGGCCCTGAGCCCCCCAGGGGGAGGGCGGGCGGCGCAGCGAGGGCGGCCGTTCCCCACGCGCGGTACCCCCGGCCTCAGCCCTCCTTTCCGTCTGCATCGCGGTCAGTCCGAAGGCTTTGTCCGCCATACGCCAGGCTCTTCTTGGACCTGGACACTTGGCTCTCGGTCCCTCTGCCCAGGGCCTTCTCCTTGCTGGCCGGTGGCCTGACTCTTACTCATCCGTGTGGCATGTGTCAGGTAAGCAGTGAGGTGACTGCAGGTGACGAAGCCCACAGAGCAGCCGAAGCACAGCAGAGGTGATGTTTCCCGCAGTGAGAAGCCCGAGGCAGACGCTTCGGGAGGGCGCGGCGGGTCAAGGACGCCGGTGACGGCTGTGCTCGTGACCTCTCCGCCCCAGGCCTCTTCCCCAGATTCCGGAGGCTGCCAGCAACCCTTGGCGTCCCTCGGCTCGTGGCCGCAGCCCTCCGATCTCTGCCTCGACGGTCACATGGCCCCCGCCCCGTCTGCTCTCGTCTCCTTGCGAGGACGGCAGCCGCGTTGGACCGCGGCCCGCCCCGCTCCAGGGCGGCCTCATCTTAACTCTTTACAGCGGCACTGACCTTATTTCCAAATAAAACCACATGCCAAGGTTCGGGGGAGGACACGGCGTTTGGGGGACACTGTCCAACCGAGCACAGGGATCAAGGCCCCTGGAGAGGGAGTTGGCCGTCTCCCCTCAGGGTTTCAGCAGAGCCACCCCTTCCGCCAGCACACGGTCCCTGACCTTGCCCGCGCCGAGCTGGCCGTCCTCTCACGAGGCCCGGAGGCACGTTCTTCCTCCCGGCCTGTGGCTCCACCGTCACTGTCCGTTTCCTTGTCTGGGTCCCTCACATGCCAGAGGGTGGGGAGCTCTGTTTCGGTCCTCTCCCCGACCCCTCATCCTTGGGGGTAGGCCTCAGTGGCTGTCGCTCGTCTCTGACTTGAAGCGACAGGGAAGCCCCACTCATACACTGGCTGAAATGCAGAGCGTTACTTTCCCAACAGGAAGTCCAGGGGTGGGCGAACTTTGGGCTCAGGAAGTTGGGCTGCAACTCTGCCTGCGCCCCCCGCCACGCGTTAGCCTCAGCCGCAGGTGAGGAGCAGGGTGGCGGCCTCGGTTCCAGACGACCGTTTCCCCCGAGATTTCCCCCAGACTCCCCTGCGGGGTCGGGATGAGTCTCATGGCCTGCGGCCAGCCCACCGCTGGCAAGGCCTGGCTGGGACTAACCACTTAGGGATGGCCAGGTGTTGGGGATTCAACCACCACGACCACTTCGCTGTGTGAAGAAACACATCCCTATCGCTCTGCTGTCTTCGCATTGGGCCTGGGACAGTGCTCTGCTTGCAATGGCCTTTTGATGGCATGGTGACTTTGAAAGCTCCAAAGGCCCAGCTCCGAGCCCTAGGGACCTCACGCAGGGTCAAAAGAACCAGTGGAGACGCGTCCCCTCTGGCTGGGGACGGCATCTCCTGATGCCTCTTCGTGCCAGCTCTCGTGGAGGTCAGCCGAGGGGACGACTCGATGTTCTTTCTGGGCAGCGACCAACGTCTTTCTTGGAAAGTTATGTGTCCCTGAGCCAGGTTGCTCTGAGGTCAGGGCGGTGGGTGAGAAGTCCCTGCTGGAGGCCTGAATGAGTGTGGCCTGGCCTGGAGGCCAGGCAGGGGACAGGCAGCTGCCCTCATTAACTCAGGATTTGGGCTGTGGCTTGCGAGCAAAGTAGGTGGAGTGGCGACTGGAGGTGACCGGTGACTTCGGAAAGCCAAGAGATCGCAGGGCCAGGTCACCCTTTGCCGAGACATGTTCCCACAGGGATCGAGAATGCGTTGACGGTGTTTCTTCTTCCCAAGGGAGAGCAGGGGGAACAAACGTCCTCAGGGACCAGTCGCCCGCTGATGTTCCTTCCTGCCTCGCCCGAAGCCTCCAGCCCACCGAGGGGGCGGGCGTCGATGTCGGCCGCATCGCAGGTTTGCCTGCCCTTCCCCTGTGTGGAACAGCTTCCTCCCTCGTCTGGGGCCTCTTAGTTTTGGAATGAAACACTAAAAAATTAGAAAAAACCCCAGGTGTATAACAGGCGAGTTCGCCAAACGCTCTCTCCGTGGCGCGAGCTGTGGGCCTAGGGCGTCTCATCCGGTCCTGACATTTTCTGGACTGAGGCTCAGGAAGGTGCGGCCACCTGCTCAGCACCCCCGGCTGGGGCACGGCGGGGTCGGGGGCCGATACCACGTTCGACCTCTGGATCACAACCCTCCGACATCGAGCAGTCTATCTTTGGTCACTTCTCAGGTTTGTCCAAATAGTAACATTTTAATGGCGAAAACCGGAGAGGTTCCTCCCACGGTGTTCTTCAGTTGAACCGAAAGCGAAGTGATTAAAGTGTGCATTTTTCTTGTGAGACGCAACCAATTTCTCCCCTCCCCTCTCCTCCTCCCTTCTGGCAACCACTAGTCCATCGTCCATGTCCACGAGTCTCTGTTTGTCGTCCTGTTCCTTTGTCGCTTTTAGGTTTCTATCCCACATATGTGATATCACGTGATTGTCAACCTTTTCTGTCTGCTTAGCACCATTTTCTCGAGGTCCGTCCGTGTTGTCGCAAACGGCAGGATTTCATCTCTTCTTCCGGCTGAGCCGTATTCCATTGTGTATTCGTACCACAGCTTCTTTAGCCGATCATCTGTCGTGGGACAACACATTTCAACGTGTTATTTGTAAGAACCAAAGTCGATGATGGGATGTGGCTGGACGAGCTGCGCCAGGTCCCACGGGGAGCACCACACAGTGGTGAAAAATGACACAGATCTTCACATGCTGGTTTGGGGTGACCGCCAGCACCTGCTCCCAAGTGGTTACGATAAGCACGCCAAAGTACAGAATAGTATCAATGATATTTTACTTTTCGTGTAGAAAAGGGTTCGATATACATGTATATGCTAATGTTTTCAAAAAGAATAGTATCAATGATATTTTACTTTTCGTGTAGAAAAGTAAAAAAAGTAAAAAAAATAAAAAAAAAGTAAAAAGAATAGTATCAATGATATTTTACTTTTCGTGTAGAAAAGGGTTCGATATACATGTATATGCTAATGTTTTCAAAAAGAACAAAAGAAAGCATGAAAAGATAAGTCAAAAAACTCTAGTAACGGGACCTATGTGGAAGGTGGGAAATAGGGCATTGGGGCCGGGAATGAAAGCAACATTCGTGAAGACGTGCTCTATTTTATAGAATCGGTTTTGGGAACTTGTGCGTATTTTACTTAATTAAAAATAAAGACAAGAAGTCAACCCCTAAATATTGAAAACAAACTGGAATAAGTGAATCTAAGTGAATTTTAAATCGATACGTAGCCACACTCACAATCAGTCATTTCAAATGATTTTAAGACACAGTATTTGGACTTTCTGTCCTTAGTGGAATATATCTTAAAAGGAACTATAAATAAACCTTAACTTGTATTCGAAAGTCTTATTTTCAGTAATAATATTGGCATTGCTATTTTGAAACTATTTTATAGACAACGTAGGTTAAAGCAAAGGGCAATTGTGTTGATATCTTTAGGAACCAAAAATTTCAGTTTCAAAGAGAAGAGAGATACATCTAAAACTGAAAGAAATAAAACCATCGCCTTAAAACTCGAATAGAAAAAAATATCAGTATGAACTCATGAATTATTACCATTTTGCTTATCTCTGATGAAATATGGATCTAGACAACAATCTTCAAAGCTCTTAAAAGCATTAGATTGATGGGGAGCCCTGTGTGGGATGAACCAGGTTGGCAGCTTGTAAGCCCACTGATCAATCTTAGCATCGCTAGAAACGAGGCACCCCAACTGTGGGCGCCTCCTGAGGCGACGCAACAGGAAGTACCAAACACCACCTGTATTCTTGCAGAAATAACTTGAACTTGAATCCGATCAAGTCTCCAGAGCTTACTGCCAGGCTTCAGGACTATGAGGGACAAGCGACAGGAAACCGCGAGGGAGCAACTGCCTAATCCACAGGGTGGGACTTTCTAAAGGACAAATGGCCCAGTTTCTTTAACAATAAATAGTGAAGAAAAAAAACAAAAAAAAAGAGGCCGGGGGCCAGGGGAGGTGAGATTTCTAGATGAAAAGACGTTTAATTGATAGACGTATCAATTAAACGCAACATGTGGACTATGTCTGTAACCTCATTCGAGTAAACGTATCATAAAAAGAAACTTTCGCAAAAATTAGGACGATGTGACTGCCTGTGAATCAGACGACGTTCTTGCTAAATTTTTAAAGATTTGATTGCAGTGTTGTGGTTATATAAAAAGTATCTTCGACTGATGGAGATGTATCGATAGGTAAAATAATATGCTATTTGGGATTTGCTTCCAAACAGTCCAGAAAAAAGAGGAGTAGATAAAACGAAAAATGGACGAAATCGTGAAAATCACATAATCTGGGTGTGGGTGCGTGGGGATTTATCACATGATTCTCTCAACTTGGCTGTATGCTTGATCACTTCCCTAATAAAAGGTAAAAAAAGAAAAGAAAATAGTTTTTTTATAATAAAAACAATCACGGTTCATTTTTCTATTTCTTCGATTTGGTTCTGGTGCTCAAAAAATGTTCGCTTTGCTTTGCTCTAAGGCCCGGCTGCGATCTCACCTCTTCTGAGAAGCCTTCCCTGAATGCTTCCCTTGAAATGACCTCTTGCCAGTGAAGTTCCAGGAACATTCTTGTCCCTATAGCAGTGTCATTTGGCACCATTAAGGTAGCTTGTGTGTCCTGAGGTCAGGACACGAAATCTAACGGTCTTGGGTCTGACACCTGCTCTGCTCTTCGTCACTCACGTGGCATTTGGGAAGCGGCTGTCTCGGTGGCTCTCTGTAAGGGGACGTGGCGGAGTGGACGTCGTTGGGCGCTCGGCCCGGCGGCTGGCACACAGGTAGGATCCAAAGGATGGTAGGCGTCGCCTCCTCCTCCCAGATGTCCAGGCTGCTGTCATGGGTTGACTTGTGTCCCACAAATTCATATGTTGAACTCTCAGCCCTCTACACCTGAGAATGTGGCCTTACTTGGGTATGTGGTCCTGCAGATGCTTCGAGCTGGAGGGGGCAGGCCCTCCATCCAATACGACCGCCGTCCTCGTAAGAAGACGAGACCGAGGCAGACCGGGGAGAAGGCCATGTGACCATACAGGCGGAGATTGGAGAGATGCAGCCACAAGCCAAGGGACACCGAGGGTTGTCGGCCGCCTTCGGAGCCTGGGACAGAAATTCCCCGCAGCCTTCACAGAGAGCGTGGCCTCCCGCCACCTTGATTTTGGACCTCCGGCCTCCGGAACTGTGTCAGAATACGTTTCGGTTGTTTAAGCCACCAGTTTGTGGTCCTCTGCGACTGCTGCCCCAGCAAACGAATACAGCTGGGGTCTTGGTCTTTGCGCCCCCTCCGGCACCTGCCAGCACCTTCTTCAGATCTCAGCGGGGGGCAGCGAGCTGTTGTTCAGGGTGTGGATGCTTCGACAACAAGGCAGACCTTCGAAACTGCGCTGCACGGCCCCGATGTGGGGTTCCTCTCTTAGCCACATTTCTCTCCCTCCGACAATACTCCTGATTCATTGGATTCGGGGCACACACATGCACGCCATTTTGCTTCTAACACTCTGAGCAACGACATCCAACGATTGGCCAGAATCTTCCTGAGGTAATAACATCCTGGGGAAGGTCGATGAGACCACAGAGAGATGCAAAGTAAGGATTCGTTAATCGACTGGCTCCAACGAGGCTCTGTGAGCCTAGTTGTACCAACATCTGGAAGGTCAGTTCTGTGTGTGTTAATCCCAGGACAGACTGCTCCCTGGGTCCTAGAAATCCATGTCTCAAAGCCCGGGGGTCGTGGGCTAAAGTCCCAGCAGGGCCTAAAGTCCCATGGCGGCTCCGGGGCCCGCGGCGTCTCCACGTGCCCGGTCCTCATGTCGTGCCCGAGGTAACTTTGTCTCTGCAAAGTTATAGCCACAGCCCCATCGCCGAGAGTTCGGGTGGGCCAGCACCTTAACTTGGAGGCCTAGGGATTCCCTGTAACTATGGTAACATAAATCTGGGCATTAAGAAGTCGGGAAGAAAACTGCTACTGTTGCCTTGACAACAGGTAAAAACCTAAGTCTTTGTTGTTAGCAGGAGAGATAATGCACCTTCCATCTCTTAAATTCGTTTACCTGTGGCATGGAGAAGCCGAGCGGGCTCGAGCGCCTTCTGGGAGCAGATGGTTGTTGTTGAAAGCGTTGACTGGGGAGGGGGCGTCTTTCCCGGTTCGCCCTGCCTTCCAAATGGCCAAGATGCTCCTGAGAATCGGACAAAGGGCCAGTGTCCTCGCGCCCTGGGGAAGCGCTCTTTCCCACGCTGTGTGTCCTCAAAGCTCTCAGGCTGTCTCCTGTTCCCCAGGTGACTTGGGGGCGTGGCTCCTTGCAGGGAGCTGAGATCGTATTGTTATTGGGGCAGAGACTTGAACGCCCTTCCCCACCCCATTCCCCCAAACCCTGCCCCTCGAAAGGGCGTGAGATGTCAAGTCAAGTCATGCTGCTTCTGGTGACACAAACCACTCTGAACTCATCCGGCAGCTCCTGCAACGCAGAGAGGGTCACCCTCGAGCCAGCGGATGAGTGGCCGTACATAGTCACAGCTCTGGGCCACATACGGGCTTATCGCCACCTGCCAGCACGAGGTCGCTTTTCTTCCTCAATGGCGACAGGGAAAAGGAAACTTGGAGGCCAAGACTTTCCATTGCCAGGTCCGGGATTTTGGACCCTCTCAGTCTAGAATAAAGTGACAAAGAAGCACAAACCCAAATATTATGACATGGCTGGTGAGACGCACAGGTGGACATTTTCCCCACCTGCCCCTACCCCAGTTCCAGCCTCATCTCCAAAAGTGACGCCCTTCGACACTTATTTTAATACACTATGTTGATATATAGGGAATAATATGTTGAGAAACACAGCAAAGGTGACCCATGGCAGCCCTCGTTAATGGGCTGAAGGTTTGTCTTCTAGCTCCAGCCAATGCCTGGCTTTGTCCCCGTAATCTGAGAAGCTGGCTTTCTCCTCTGGTGGGAGACTTTGGAACAACTCGGCATGGAGGTCAGGATTACCCAGATTTGTCAATGCAAGGGCAACTTGTTACGATATCGAAGGAGTCTTTTAAGGTAGATTTCATCCATTCGGCGGCTCTTAGCAGCCTGCTCCGTTGGGAACACATGGCACATATGTGGCAGTGGCCACGGCCAACTGAGGAACTTGAAGATAAATATCTCGACTCCACTCCCACGATTCCGTTCACAAACGCGGAGATTCACAAATGTATTATGAAAGGTGAAGTATACTTGTATCACAAAATGAACAAACAGAAGCACACAATGCCCACGGAGATGAAAAGCTTCAAAGTGGGTTAAAAGCAACTATGTACTGAATTAGCCAATAAACAGTCCCTGACCCACGAGGGGACCGAGCCTCAGACTGTCTTTTATGAGCCCAATTTCCTCATATTAAACTTAGACAAAAATGGAGCATTGTCATTGAAAGTCGGCACATCGGTGAATCAGAAAGGGATCTGAAACATTAAAAACGCAGGAGATAAATCAATTCTGACATATTGCTTTTTTTGTTGACTCTGTAACCGTTGAACTTCCTGATGATCTAAAGTACATTTCATAAAAAGCTGCTTTATTAATAAAGACCAGACTAAGATTTGCCTCATTACGTCTCGGGTAAGAAGCCAAGCTGCACAGAATTATTTTGGGTGACAATTTCCAACCAATTTCCACACGAGTGCGATCACGTAAATTCATCGTCACTGCCCCTGGATGCCTTTTGCAAGTTTCCTTAAAAGTAATAAAATGAAATGTCTCCAGAAAACCTCATCCATCATCTGTCTTTGACCTTTCCCTTCCACGGTCATGACTTCACGCTGAGATGCTCTTTTGGGCTCCTGTTTAAAACAATCACCTTTGGAAAAAAATAGGCTTTCAAGCTGGGGATTAGAGAATGGGTGACGTGGTGACAAGATGTCCCTGACATTTCGAGGCGTGGGAGGAAAGCGGGAATTTTGAAGTGGGCGCATCACTGGGGGATTAGAGCCGGGACGAGAGCAGCTGGGGACAGAGCCTGACAATGGGTCGCGTGGTTTATTCTGAAACATGACACTGTGCTTCTGCTTTTTGAAGGCCAAACGGTGGAGAATTAACTTATTTCACTGACGCACAGAGAACAGGGGGTGGGAGACGGGCGAGGCGGCAGGCGGATTCCTGCCCCAAGAAGTAGGTTAACCTCCTCGTCCCCGCGGAGGGGATGGTGGGGAGGGGTCTCGGGCTGGGCCGTCCCGGTTCCCGCCTGCCTGCCACGCTGCCCCAGACGTGCTGGCGCACGGGACATTCTTCTTCAGTCTTTCCTTCATTCCCCAGTTATTGTTCAAAGCGCCCAGTAGGTCCTGGGAGGATCGCAGACGTTGGGGTTTCTACAGAGGGGCCGTGCATCAGCTGGTATTTGAGGAGGTCTTTGCTTGTGGTCAGAGGGACAGAGAGAGCTGGGGGCCGACCATGTCGTCTGGAACCCTGACCTGGCCACATCTGAATGAACCGCTGAGCCTGAGCTCGCTCCCTGGGTGACCAGCCAGTCTGGGTTAGTTTCTGTCACTTACCACCAAAAGAATCTGGAGGGACGGGAAGCTGATATTTGCTAAGTGGCGCGCACTCATTAGAGGGTGATTTCCGGTGCGCCCCACCTGTGCCGTGGCCTTGCATTCCAGATCATTCTGGAGCCAGCCCCTTCCCCCCAGCCTTGGCACAGCAGCAGCAAAGCGCAGAGCTTCTGCTGCTGTGCTGGTCTCGAATTAGGCCCGCCGAGATTTCTAGTTTGTTCTCTAAAACAATTCGGATCGGGTTCTGAAACGCTCCGGTGGTTCACAGGTGGAGACTTCTCACCGGGTAAGAACCCACTGCGTTTCTCTTGCTGAAGTGGTAGGTGGCTGCTGACTCGAGGAGATTCCTGCTTCTTGGCTGGCGCTGGCGGGGTGCATCCGCCGCAGCCGTCTGTGCATTTCGGCTGCCCGGCACTCACGTCCCTTCTTCCGGTGACAATGTCTGTCCTTTCCGCTGGAGACCCACCGTGTTCTCAGTCCGTGGGGCTCGCGTGGACTGGTCAACGTGCACAGACGCGGCAGGGCTGCAGGTGAAATCTGAACGCTCACCTGGAGACGTGAGTGTTCTTGGGGTTCCGGCCCGGCTGTGCGAAGGCTGCCTCTCGGCTATCGAAACTTAAGTTTGCATGTAAGGGGTGCCCGAGTCTCCCCCGAGAAGGTCGTGGTGGATCGTCTGCAGAAGTGGCCACAGTTCGCCACCCCTCCTCCGCCCGCCCGCACTCTCTGCAATGGGGCTTTTCAGCTCCTCATCAAAAGGCGGAGTCTTATTTCTTTACCCCTCGAATCTGGCCTGGCCTGTGACTTGCTTTGGCCCGTGGAATGTGCCGGAAGGGATTCTGTGCCAGCTCTAAACCTAGGCCTCAAGGGTCCTTGTGGGTGTCTGGCCGTATTCGCTCTCTCTCTCTCTCTCTCTCTCTCTCCCTGAGAAAGCTGCCGCCTCCACGTGAAAAGACCTGGGCTTGCTGAAGTGTGGGAGACCCTGGACACGAGAGCCCGACTGTCCGAGCTGAGGCCACCCGATCCAGGGGTCAGAGGATCCCCTAAACGTGTGGGAGAGGACAGTCAAGGTGAGCAGGGCCGTCTACCCACCTGCAGCTTGCTACAGATGTGTGAGTGAGCTCGGCGGAGACAAGAAAAAGCACCCACCCAGTGACCTTTAGAGCAATTATAAACGCTTATTGTTTTAAGCCACCAACGTTTGGGGTTGCTTGTTACGCAGGAAAGCTAACCAATATCGAAGTCATTAGTTAGGCTTGTCAGGTACCGAATTGGTTGCTACGGCAAAAAGTTGTCCAAACCTAATTCATCTCTGCAAGTCCCACGAAGCTTTGGGAGGTCACTGACTTTGAAAACACAAGGTATTCTTGTTGCCATGGCAACCCCCATTGAGACGGTACAGTGCAAAGAGAGAAATCTAGTGTTGCCTTGACAACAGGTTTGAAAATCCGAGTCTAGTAAGGCAAGGGGCTATAAAAAAAAAAAGAGGAAGAATCTGGAGGAGACGGTGAAATTAGCCTTAAAAAGCTCCCCCCACCCCAACGACGACTTGGCCCCGCAGCTGTCAGTCTGTTAGCGGCGGCACCGCCTGAGTGGGGGGCGACGGGCGAGCAACAGGAAGCTGTCCCCTTCGGTGGCCCGGCTCCACAGCAGGAAGGGATCGCACAGCCAGGGAGCAGCTTGAAGCAGAGTCGCTAAGCGCTGCCTCGAGGAGTTTGCAATTTGCTCTCAAGCAAGTTGCAGTCCAAGGATTAGAGCTCGCCCGGGCTGGGAGGGGTCTCGTAGCATCCGGGGCCTTGCTCGAGTCCCCCTTCTGCAGAGAGACAAAGCAGGGCCTGCTCCAGGTCAGACACGACGTTAGGATTTTTTTTGGCCTAGAGCAGTGGGCAAGTGCTCCGTCCCCAAGGTCGGCTGGCCCTGGGTGCCGGTCTGAGCACAGCATTTACTAGCTGCGTGATGCTCGCAGGCCGCTGGCCTCTCAGACTCGTGCTGTAAGGTGGGGATCGTAATAATATTGGGCTCAAGGGCTGGTGAGAACTCAGTGGTCTAATGCACAGTAAGCACTTAGCACAGCGTCCAGCCTGCAAGGAGTCTGCAAGAAATCGCTTGCTATTATTTTTACTATTATTATGTCACTCTGCCTCTGCAGAGTCACCAAAGTAATCCTGGGGAGGCCCAACTGGATCTAGAATCTTCTCAGGTGGTGCCTTTTAAGACAGCCACTGCCATTTTCTATACCTTACAGTTGGATGTCACAGCTTATAATTTTCAAAGCAGCCCCATCTTTTTTTATTTCTTCGTGGCAGCCAGGACAGGCAGGCTTCATTTTATTTAAAATTTTTTTGGTCTACTTTGTCAAGGAGGAAATTGCCCAAAGTCCCTAGGAAGCCCCTGCTGGAGGGCTGGAGCCGGCTCGCTGGCCTGACCACACCTCCGCCCCCGCACGTGGCGGCCCCCACACCTGGCGGCCCCCCGCACGTGGCGGCTCCAGCTGAATGCCACATGCACACAGATGGCCCAGATGTGGGGTTTAACTCAGAGCGAGAGGAAGGAAGTTTGGGGCATCTGTTTATGAGAGAAAATCACCAGCCGTGAGTGGAAACTTATGCATAACAAATAAATGACGGCAAATGCCACTTGGATATTCAGAGGCACATTTAAGACCTGAACATCCTGTCCGCCTGAATAATTCCAGCTATGAACGTTTGGTGGCAGGGGACGGGAGGGTCTCTGTGCACGGCCTGTGTGATGATGGAGGGGAGGGTCTCATTAAGGCCCAAGGGGATTACCCTGAGCTGGCATCAAAGCAAGGCCGGGTGGGCATGCTTCGGGCAGGGGTGGGTTTGCAGGTCAAACCAGCAGCCTTGAGTCTGACAGCACCGGCCGGGGGAAGGGGCTAGGAGGCGATTCAGTTCAGGGTCAGTGCGGTGGGCCACCCAGTAATCCCTTGAGGGCAGAGGTCACCCCACAACTGTTGGCGTCAGCAGGTGGCCGAGGGCTCTCACTCGCCCCGAGGCTGGCCTGGGCACCCGCGTAAGAGCAGTGCTTCTGGGTCCTGGCCACGCTCCTCGTTCACAGGACAGAGGCCAGATTAAGTCGCTCTGCAAAGCACCTTCGAAGTGGGTGCCAGTTGAAACAACGCTAGAATTTCGACTTCTACCGAGCTTAGCCAGGGCACACGAGAGCGGGAACCCAGACCTCCCACTTGCCAGGACAGCGTGCCTGCCTTCCCCACCGAGGTCGGCTGTGCTGGTTCCGGGGCCGCGAGTGAGGGAGGGAGGGCGGCTGCTGCCACATCATCTGTGTCGGTGGCAACGGCAGGTGATCGTCCGACAGCCCAGGAAAGATAAACTTTCCTCCCCTGGCTGTTTCTTTTCACGAGGCCCCGAGGGGGAGGCAGGCACGGGGCCCTCCGCGTCTGTGCTCCGCACCGCTCAGGCCCCACGGCCAAGGACAAGGGCTGCTGTGCTGGTGGCCTCGTCTGCTCTCCTGTTAGCCGGGCGGCTGGAAGCGCACCTGGGTACGGATTCCGATTTGGAATAAAACTGTCACCTCTTGTGCCCCCTGGCAATGTCCCCCGCTGCCACGCGGGCTGCGTTTTTGTGGATCGAACGGCCATCTGCCTCAGGATGAGCCGTCTGAGCTCTGCGTTAACTCAGGCCCTCCGGCCATGACTAGCGGTCGATCTGGCTTTTTATTGACGGTCCCTCGGGTAGGGGTACAGATGTCTTCTTGGGTATAGCATGTCGGGGGCACCCCCTTCTTCCAGTGGGCTTCCCATCCGAGCAAAAGGGACATCACACAAGCCACACTGAGCTTAAGGGCTGGAAGTCCGGGCTCAGGTCACGCGCCCCGCCTCCAGCCTCAGCTCCCCCCATGCGGAGGGGCGGCCCCGGCGTGAGGCCCCGTCGTGAGGTATGGTGGCCGTTACCACAGCAGGTGTTGCTGGCCGCCGCCCTTCAGCCTTGCTGCTGGGACCTCTGTGTGGCGTAAGCATCCGCCGTCCTCCAGGTCAGGAGTGTGCTCGGGGAGGGTGACCCCATCCCCATGCAGGTGTGACATTCCGATCAGTGTAGGAGGCTCTGGCTGTCCCAGTGCGCGGACCGGGGCCACTGTTGGGCCGAGCAAGTGTCTCAGGTCCGGTTGACAAGGCGCTCGGTGCTGTCCACTTGGGCTTCTGGAAGAGGCTTCTCTTCTCAAGAGGCTCTAGTCAGAGATGGCTCTCTTTCTGGCTGGAGGTGATACCTAGGATGATGGCATCTGCCATCTCGTGTCAGGCACAGCCTGAGGACAAAGCTCGTACTCCGGGGATGCAAGAGGAAAGGACTCTGGTCGCTGGTAGGAACTGTCCAACCCCTGAATTTGCCATCCGTGACCTTCCCTGCCGGGGGACCTCCCACGTGAGCCAACCAAGTCCTCATCGACTCAGCCTTTTGAGGCGCTGGCTGCTGCACCCAGCAGAGCAGTGTGTCCTGGACGCCTTGGTGCTCCGAGAGAGGGTCCCCAACCAGACCAGCGGCAGCAGAAGGCATCAGACTCCGGCCTGGGCTATTTCATGAGGTCCCAGGCGATTTGTGCACACACTCGAGTCTGGGACGCCTGCCCTAACAGGCACGCTTTTTGTCAATGAGCCCTGTTGTGGTGTCTTTGGTTTTGACAGTAATGGCTCGATTTTCCCCCAAGATAGAAAAATAGGTGTTGGGTCTACAGGTTCCGACCCGCCCAGCTCAGATTTGCCAAGGAGTCGCAGAAAGGCCAGGAGGATGGAAGAGGGGCCTCGGCTGGTGTCTCGCAGACACAGATGAGAGTCGTCGGCTGGTTTCTGCTTTTCCCGGCCATTTTTCATCGACTCGCAGTTGGGTAGGGCATCGATTTTAATCTAAAGCTGTGAATGCAGTAAAATCTCACTAATTCAGGCCTCGCCAGTTTTTGAGTGATAATTTAAAGTGGGGCCGGGCCGAAGGCTGGCGGGAGCAACAGTAGGATAGGAAGCCAACTGTGTTTAGGGGCTTGGGCCAGCCGGGCGGGTGCGAGGAGAGGCTTCCAATTATCCGCGACCCTCGCTGTGTTCGCGTTTAGCAGGCATCGTACTTGAAAATCAATCCCCCCACAAATATTTATCGAGTGTCCCTTCTGCACACGGCCCTGTCTGGCAGAGCACGCTTTGTCAGAAGTTACTTTTAATCCTGACCGGTGCTGGCACACAGCGGATTTCGTTCAGGAGATGCAATTTCTCACACGGTCTCGGGGTCCTGTCTACGGCCCGCGCCCTGGCGTTGTCTTCTCTCTCTGTCCTGTGACATCGGCCCCGCTCCCAGCAAGCTGTCTATCACGTGATATAATTTCCGTCTTCTTAAAAAAAAAAAAAGGGCCAGTCTCGACGCCGTGTCCTCCTCCACCGGCGCCCGATGCGTTCTGTTCCCTTTTACCCGAAATTTCTTCGGAGTCGATGGTCCCCCTGCTCCTAGCTGGCCACCATTTCCATTCAAATCCGCTGAAACCCAGCTGTCCTCCCGGCACGCCATGAACGAGGCGTTTTTCATGCCACCGAAGGCTGAGGCGGCCAGATGTCCGGCCCTCGCGCACGGGGCTTCTCTACTGCTCCGGGCCTCAGCCGTCCTTGCGGGCCGCCCCGTCCACCAGCCCTCGGTTCTCTGCCGGCCTCACCACTTCCTCCGGCTCTGTCTTCTCTGCTGGAGCCTTCCTGTCTTCTGGTGCCTCAGGACGGGTCCCCGGCCCTTTCTTGGGGGAGGAATGAAAGCGAGGCTTTGTGCCAAGAGACCTGAGTTCACGGCTCTGCCTGCGCCCTCGCCCTTGGCTGCCAACCCGACTGCCCGTCTATCCCGAGCTTCCTCTTGCTTCCTCGCCTGAGGACGCTGCTCCCAGGTGCACTAACTCCGAATTCCTCTTGAGTAAATGTCGAATCTCTTCTTCCTTAGCTCGGGGCAAAAGTCTTAGGGTGGCCCTAACTCTCCCCTGTATCTCGCGCCCCAAATCTACTCCATCGGCGCGTCCCGCCGGCTCTGCAGGGTGCATCTGGAATCCATCGCTGTCTCCTAGGTCCAAGCCACCCCCGCGCTGGGGGCCGACCCCCCGCATCTCCCTGCTCTCCCCGCCTCAGCCCCATGTCTGACCGTCTTTCCTTTGCCCAGCAGTCCACGGGAGCTGTTAAAACCCAGGTCAGATTGTGTCACTGTCCAGTGAAATCTCCCTAAGGCTCTTTTTCGTAGGGTAAAACCCCAAGTCCTCATCATGGCCTCGAGGCCCTGCATCTTCCGTGTCCCCGTGGAACAGGGGCTCCTTGCTCTGTCTGGGTTGTCCCACCATTGTCTCGGCCGAGGTCACGGGCACCCGCTGTCCTCCGTGCCGGACGCGCTTCCCTCGGGCCCGTGCCTGCCTCACTCATTCCTTCATCCGGCCTCTACTCAAGTGTCTCCTATTTGCCTGGCAGCGAGGGGCCGATGTGTTCAGCATCTGTCACCCCTCTAGAGTGGGGGACCTGTGAGAGCCGGGCCTGGGCTGTTCCGGTCACTGCTGCAGCTGTCAGCACTCGGCGTCTGTCACACGGGCCCGTCTGTCTGGCCTGACCTTCCAGCCCAGACGAAGGAACTAGGCTGTGAGGAGGACACAGAGGGGTAAGGACCACAGCCCCTCCCGGGCGCCCCGCACCCTGCGCCCGGCGTGGGAGAAGCCGACGCTCGCTCACTGTGCCCAGCCAGGCGCCGAGCTAGATGCGGGACGCCAGGCGTGCCTCTGCCCACCAGGATGGAGGGTTTGCGGTTGTGTGCGTGTGCGTGTGCGTGTGCGTGTGCGTGTGCGTGCCAGGGAACCGACAGTAAACGAGGAAACACACGAATGAAAAGGCGGGCACGGACCGTGACATTGCCGCCGAGAAGGTGCACGGGCACGGGGACGCCGGCAGCCGAGGAGTCTCAGCCACGTGTGACCGCGCCGGGCGGGGCGCGCAGGTGGACGCGCGGGTGGGGCGTGATCGCGCCGGGCAGGGTGCGCAGGTGGGGCGCGTTTACTTTGTTCTTTTTTCTCGTTTTTCCCACCGCAGGCCGCACGGGAGCCCGCGTCCTGGAGGAAGAGTCGCAGCAGGAGCCCAGAGCGGGTGGGGGGGGCCGTGGGGGCCCTAGGTCCCCCCGAGACCCTTCCCCAGACCTCCAACCTGCCAACTGCAAAGCGTCTGCACCCACATCACCAGCTTCCCATCAGGGTACGGAATGCGTCCGTCCCTCGGGGCAGTCCCCCCGTGTCCCTCCACTGTCTGGCCTGGAAGGGACCCTGTAGCCGAGGGGTCAGGGACCTGAGGGGGAGGAGATGATGGCCACGGGAGAGCCAGGGCATGAGTGCGTCCCCACCGGAAGGCCGTGCGGCTGGTGGGGAGTGGACGGGGTCGCATCAGGCTTGGCGGCCACCGATGCACCTGGCGCTCATTCTCCCCGGGGTGGGGCCGCTGGGGAGCAGTGTGGCGGAGGTGGCAGGTGACGCTCCTCAGACCGAGAAGGCGGGGAGATGCGATTGCATTCTGGGTGCGTTTTCTGAAACTTCGTGTTGCGAAATAATTTTAGACTCACGAGAAGTTAAAAAAGTAGCACGGAGGGTTCCTGTGGATGCTTCCGTGGCTCCCCACAGTGACGGCGCCTTCCGGGACCACGGCTCATCAAAGCCAGCAAACCGACATGCGTCCCATGGTAACAGGCTACAGATCTCACTGAGATTCACCAGCGTTTGTATGCACTCGCGTGTGTGTGCACGTGTGTGCACGTGTGTGCATGTGTGTGTGCGTGTGCAGTTCTATGCATGAACCTCACGTGTGGATTCAAGACACAGACCTGTCCAGCTCCCTGTGCTGCCTGATACGGTCCCATCCATCGTCCATCCCTAAACCCTGGCCACACGACTGTTCTCCACCTGACGTTTTGTCACTTTGGGAATGTTATACCAATGGAGTGTACGGGATGCACGCCTGTCTTTTTTCACTCGGTGGGATGCCCTTGACATTGGAGTCTCACTAGCTGTTGGATATGTCGATAGCTGGCTCCTTTTCACTGCTGCATAGTGCTCCGTGCTCTGTGTCTTAGACCGTTCGAGCAGCTGGAACAAACTCCCACGGGCCGGGTGGCTTAGACCTCCTCCTCGCAGTTCTGGAGGCCGGAGGGCTGGGCTCCCATCCCGTGCTGGCAGATCCGGCGTCTGGTGACGCCTGCTTCCTGGTCGGTGGGCGGCTGTCTTCCCCCGCGTCCGCACGAGGCCGAGGGCAGAGCGGGGAGGTGGCTCCCTGGCGTCTTTCCTAATAAGTGCACTAGTCCCATCGTG
Source organism: Pteropus alecto (assembly GCF_000325575.1). Lineage (NCBI taxonomy): Eukaryota > Metazoa > Chordata > Mammalia > Chiroptera > Pteropodidae > Pteropus > Pteropus alecto. The sequence goes on from NW_006442491.1 coordinate 38,036,159, forward strand.
GGGACCCCACCCCCGTGACCCCGTCTACTCTGAATTTCCCCCTAAAGGCCCTACTTCCTAATCCCCACCCTCACGCCAGCGTCACGACCTGTGGACTTTGGGGACACAAATGTCCAGGCCCTGGCACTGTGGACGGAGGCACCGCAGTCTAACCGTTCACCTGCCGAAGCACGTTTACACTGTTTATGTGGTAACGAGACTCGGGAGGTTGCCGGACTCGGGAGGTTGCCGGACTTGGGGGGTTGCCGGACTCGGGGGGTTGCTGGAGGTGGAGCTGATGGTACGGGGTGGGTGTGTGGATGGCGAGAAGGACATGAACCACAAGTCGCGGCCTTAGTTTCTTCACCTGTCACGTGGGTGCAGTAATGGGGCTTCCACGTGGCTGGTGGGGAGCGAATGTGAGCTGGGAGGGCGTGGCGTCTGGTCGGAACCCACCGTCGTTTGATATTAAATTAATAGCGTTTCATCTGGTACAGAGAGGGCCGTTCGAGGTTCCTCCGCGACCAGCCGTGAGGGACGTGGTCTGGGGCTGGGCCGGAGGCACACGCCTGGCGTAGGCTTCTCTCCCCTCCCTCCCCTCCCCATGTTTTCCCAGCAGGCTGTGACCCATCATGGCCGCTGGGGGACATGTGGGGTCCGACGTGTGGAAGGTCCCTCAGTTTCCAGGCGTGCTGAGCTCCCAGTGTCCTGCTCTGGCATCCTGAGCAAGTATCACCTGACACGTGTCCCTTCATCCCACGCCTCGTAGGGGCTGGAAAGCAGGTCTGGGGCCTTTGGCTCCCTACGTGCCTCACCTGTAAGGCGGGCTTTATAGATGAGCCCTGCGAGGTTTGTGTGCTCGTGCTTGGGGCCCTTCTGAACATACAAGGACACTTCTGGAATGCAAGGTGCTCTGGCTGGGAGCTTGCTGTGCAGCGGAAGCACCCGTGTCCTCGGGGCAGAAGGGCGCCATACGGGCTGCTGGGGCAGCGGCTCCAGGAGTGCGGGGCTGCTTTTGGGACCCGGGGCCCAGGGTCTGAGCTGAGCTCCTGCCTCTGCTCTTCCCTGTGGGTACGGCTTCGACTGTCACTCAGCTCTGTGAGCTGCGGTTTCGTCATCTGAAGTGAGGGCTGGCAGTGATCCCATTGAAGGTGGTTGGGAGGCCCAGATGAAGCAAGCGGGAAGGTGTGGAGCGCATAGTAGGTGCTCAGCAAGTGTGAGCTGCTTCCGAAAGGGCCTCTGTCTGAAAGGCTCTTTTGTGGGCACGAGGGAGGGTGAGGACAGGCTCCAGCCCCAGCTGGAACCTGCCAGCATCTGGGGGCTGCTTCCTGGTCTGGGGTCGGGGAGGCCTCTGTCCTCGCCCCTCCCAGACCTCGATGCCCACGGCCACCAGATACGTAGAGGTCACCTCCAGCCAAGTCACTTCCTCGGAAGGCAGGGACTGCACTCCTGACAATGACAGTGATTCACACGTACGGCTGCCCCCGCTGTGAGGTGCCCATGCCGTCCGGAGGAGACGGGCTTAGCCCTCTGCCGCATCAGCTTGGGGGTCCCTGCATGGCCAGGCACCATCGTATCTCCCTGGACAGAAGGACTGGGGTCTCTCTCCTTCACTGACTCGCCACCGGCCTGTGTGTCTGGCTCCAGAAGCACCATTTAGTGACTTGCTGCCCACTCTGCCCTGCACGCCCAGCGGTGGCCTCAGTGGTGGCCTTTGCTCTGTTCCCCTCCACTCCTCAGACCCATGCGTGTGTCCCTCTGGGCGTCTTGGGGCCCTGGGTTGGAGCAGGGAGGCCTGCGTCTTGGTAGGGATGAGAACCTGCTGGCAGACGGGGGGTGACAGGTGGGGGGCTGGGCGGCTGGCGCAGGCGTGGGCGGCCGGCCTGGCAGCGTCCTCGCTCCCCAGGGCGTGGGCGGGTTCCTCATTTACTTTTCCTGATTATGAAAATGACACGTGATTGTTTTTGTAAAGAATTCAGGCCACACAGGAGAGCATAGAGATGAACCGAAGCCCCTCCAGGCCTCTTCGTGGACGGCGACTGGGTCCTCGTGTCCTGCACAGCGTCTGGCTGTGCCCGGCACACACGTGCCCTACTGGACCAGGCGCTTCGCGTGGATGGAACGTCGTCGCGTGCTGTCTGGAACTTGCTGCTTTTCTGCCCGATATGATAGAGACATGTTTCTAAGTCAGAAAACGTAGCGTTAGACTAGCTCTTAAGATGACTGCGTTGCATTTCACTGTGTGGACATCCCGTGGTTTAGCCGGCCCAGCTTCTCCTGTTGGGGATGTTTCTTTCTTTTTTTTTTTTTTGGCGGGGGGATTCTCTGGCTTCAGCAAACCGCCTTGTACCTGCAGATTGTGAATTTGTCTGATCATGGTGTCAGGAAAAAATTCCTAGGTGGTTCATTGCCGTGTCATAGTTGGACTCCAAAACGTTGACCATTTTCTACGTCCGTCGGTGGGTAGGCGTCTCCCAACGCCTCGGCAACCCAAGTGCCAGCAATCACTCACTTTCACGTGCTTTTCTCCTGGCGATCTAGGGCAGAGGCGCCCTGTCCTCCGCTCCTTGGACATTTGTGCATCTTCTGGAAATATTTTTGCCCACTGGGGGCTTGTTCTTCTTCTCATGGTTCTTTGTAAACCACTGGTGCTAAGCTGATGAATTAACTCAAGCCATCTGCAAACCCTGAACCCTGTCTCAAGCATCCCTCGCCTGGAAGAAGGTGGCACTGTTGGCGGCTGCAGCGGGGTGAGGTTCTGCTTCGCTGAGGGTCCCAGGGGCCCCTCGTGCTGCTGACCGCAGCTGGAAGCTTCTCAACTGAGCTCTTAGGGACTATCCGACCTCTGATCCCACGTGACCGCCAAGGGTCGCCTTGGGCTATTGCTCTGCTTGCTTTTCTGATAGGAAAACACACCCCACCTGTCAAGCTCTCGCCCAAAGTCAGCTTTTGAATCGATTAAAAGCAACGTGCTCACGCAGATCCACACACAGGCACCTTCGTGCAGAACCAGACAGCCCTGCCTGGAGCGGGCCAGGTGGCCCCACGTGTGGCTCAATCTGACAGTGCCAAGCGGGAAGAGGAAGCGCAGAGCGTCGATTTATAGTTATCAGCGCGGGGCTGCGCACGCAGCGGGCGGGGGACGGAAGCGAGTCGCGTGGCTGAGGAGTGAGCACCCGTCACGTCTGGGAGTGGGAGGAGAGGGTCCACCCGCCTCGTTCTTTCTGGAGCTTGGAAATGGAAGCTCAGAGAGTGGGGACAGGTCAGTGGCCACGGCCGGTCTGGATGGACGCCTCATGCCTCTCCTCCTCCTCGTTCTCCTCAAGACCCCACCAGACGCCCGTTCTGCTCACTCTCGGTTCCAGGGTTTAGACTGTCGTCCACGACGTGTGGGTCACTGACTGGGAGCAGGAAAGGCCACTGTCCTGTTGTGGGGCCAGGTCGCAGCGTATCTCTGAGCTGGCTCCCTGCCCACTTCCCGGGACCCTCCGACACGGACGGCGATGACCACGATCCTACTGAACAGTGGACGGAGGGACGGAGGGTAGTGGCGGCCGCAGCCATGAGCTCCCTCTAGCTTCCCCTACAGCCTCAACGTAGCAGGACTGAGCCCGAAGGGCCCCCTCCACCCACAGTGACTGCTTTATTTGCCTCTTGTCCTAATCTCGTCACAGGGACTGTGTCCGTCTTACTCACCAGTGTGACCCAGCACCAAGGACAGTGCCTGGCACCTACAAGCCCAGAGATGGCTGAATGGAGGAACGCTACCGGGCTTGTTGCCTGCTTCAACCTCTGTTGGCCTTTGAATAGAGGTGGTTGTGGCCTTTCTCTTGGGGGTTCTGCCCTCGGAAGCTGAACAGTGAGGCGCTGGACTTGGCTGCAGCCTGGAGAGCACGAGAGAGAACCTCTGGCTGCACCGCGGGCCATGTGGTCATCACTGTCTCAGCCCGAGACCCGCGGCGTTTACGGAGCTTGGCCCTCTGCGGGCTGCCCGGGTGGCCCCCGCGCTCCCAGCCTCTCTGCTCCTCTGTGCCGTGGGGGCGGGGTGGGAGCGGCTGCAGCACCCCCCTCTGAACTCCAGCCCCACGTGGCGTGGGCTGGAATCTCCACTTGCCTCTTATCAGCTGTGTGACCTTGGGGAAATCATCTGACCTCTTTGTGCCCCAATTTCCTCTTTTGCCAATGGGGCTCACGAAGATGCCTGGCTTCTCCGGTCGTGCTGAGGACTGAGTGGGGCCGGGCGCGCGCAGTGCCCACCTCCACTTGCACCTCGATGGCCCCATCGTCCCCAAGGCGGAAACTAATCACCCATGTTCTACCAGGAGCATCCGCTGACCGTTTCCTGGGCCTCAGCCACCTGAACTGTCTTCCTTTGGCACGTGCGACAGCCCGAAGGAGTGACTATTATTCTTGTGGGGCATCTGGGGGCAGGAAGTGAAATCTTTAGAGTCCTGCCTTCCACAGTGACCCAGGAGGGAAGTGGCGGAGCAGGACTGTCCTGCGACCCTGGGCCCCGTGCCACCTTCCGCCACCCAGCTGGCCTCCACTCTCCTGAGTTCATGGGGAGCCTGTAAGTCTCCTTTGCGGTAGATACGGTGGCTCCCTCTTAATTTTAGTCCCCAAACTACCCCCTCCTTGAGCTTCCATCCTAATAGCCATTTGGCCCATTCTAGGATGAAATGTCAGGACTGCTATATACCAGAAAAATAAACATCCATCTTGTTCAAACCACTGTTATTTTTGGGTCTCTATTATAAAGGTGAAAACTTTGATCTCAAGATAGCAATATATATATTGCCGACATGTTATAGACTCTGATGTGTCTTTAATATGCTTCCAATATGCTTTCACCCCCTTTTTGGAGTGAACCAATGGAGCATAGTGTACAAGATAAAACATCCACCGTTTTTCTATTATATGTGCTCAGTCCTTCATTTCTGTTCACCGGTGGAGTTGGGATGAAGGACTAGGAGTTCAGAGATGTCGCTTGATATCTCTGGGCCCCAAGACGTGGTCAATCTCAACCTTAGCCTTTTTAGGTTCTCTTGGTGGTTCAAACTTTACGGACAAAGCCGGGGTCCCCGTCAGCTCTCCGCCCCCGTCAAGTGTCCGTTAGCTCCCTGGATGCTGAGCTGCGGCAGGGCCGGCGTTCCCGTGTTGAGGGGGGGCCGTGAAGTCCCCCCGCGTGTCAAAACCTGTGATGTTCAGCCACATCACAGCACGCCCACATCCTGGCCAAGTCTCCAGGCACGTGGGGGCAACCCACAGTGCAGTCACCCAAGCGATGCCGGGTGCAGGCCCTGGCAGCAGACGCAGGTCCCCTGGGGCGCTCTCTGACGCCCGTTGCAAGTCCCGAGGCCTGTGTTCTAATGCCGTCTTCATCTCCGCCCCTCCCCCCATTCCCAGAGCCAGGCCCTCCCTCCCTAGCCATGCCAAAGGCACGTGCTGGACGCTACCTGTGGCTTACTTTCAGAAACACATTGTTTTAGATGTCCTAGGTGCCAGGTGTTCAATGCGTATCAATTACTCGACATATTTAATTGTGGGATTATAATGTGGAGACACGGTAAAGTATTTAAGGGCTCATTCAACGTATTATTTTAAAACGGCGATTAACACCGATTTGGGAGCATTTTTGGAAGACCAATTCGATGATCGAAAACCACATTCTGGCACGGCGGCGTTTGCTCAACAGCAGCGTTTGTGGAAATTAGGAGTGATTCAACTACCTCGCTATACAATTAGTTGCTTAATTCTGTCCCCAGGCGTCCGAGGTCAGAGTAAACCGAAGCCGTGGTTTCCAGAGCGTGGCTGGGCTTTAGGACAGGACCGACCAGTCTCCGGGGTGCTGCCTTCTTCTGCCACCTGTCCCCCCTCCGACCTTCTCCCCGTCCCTGATCACCATGCTTCTGTGCACCTCACTGCATTTGTGGTTGCTCCCCTCCCTGCCCGTGTGGTTATGGTTACCGTGGTTTACCAAGTCCTTGATTCTTCTCACAAACTCCTGGCACACTGCCTCTGCCCCCCGCCCCCTGAAGGCGGGGCCGCCCTGGCGAACTTGCTTTCACTCAGGTAGCATGCTAGGGCGAGGGACACGCGTCCCTTCTGGGCAAGACCCGCAGGGCACTGGCCTCATTCCCTTTCCCTCTGCAACTGGAAGTTTTCCAAACGGTGGCTGATCCATCAGCCTTAAGTCTTGGAGTGAGAGGGATACTTCAGCCTATCTGCTACGGACACAGGGCTCAACTTAGAAACAAATCTCGATCGTCTTAGGTCACTGAGACTTGGAGCTTGTTTTGTCCTGCAGCGTGACCCAAATTCTCCTGCAGATACACTTCCTCCTGATTGTCCTTTGGCTGATGCCTCCTTATTTTTCAGACTTGTCTCAAATGCTCTGTCCTTGGAAAGGACTTCCTCCCAGCCTCCCTACAGCGCATTCTCCCGCTTTATTTTCTGAATCAAGCACAGAAGAACATCTGATATTATTTGGTTTATTTGTCAAGGACAGCTGATATTATTTGGTTTATTCGTCTCCTTATAGCATTTTGTTATTTTGAAGGTAAACATTTTTTCACATGGTCGAAATTCTGAAATCAGGATGGAGCTTACGGTCCATGGTGTGATACAGGCCATGGCATAGCCGGATGTCTGTGCGTCACGCATGACGCATGCGTGAACATGAAAATGACAGCATTCACATCTGCAGGTCTCTTCGGCAGCCGACGCGTGTAACTAACACACAGCCGGTCAGTGTCTGCACACAGGAAGAACATCTGGATTGGACGTGGACCCTCTTTTAATTTCTGTGAATGGCACGGTCAGAGGACTTGAGCAAATCATACACACTTAGGGACATTGCCGAGGTGTGGACCAAAGGAGAAAAACTATACAGTTCAAAGTCTGCTTAAGAGTCCAGCACTCGTGGCCGTTAATCCTTTTATGGATTCTTTAAAGAAGTGCCACATCATTTGTGCTATGGATCAATGCACAGAGGATGAGTCAGTGTGGAAAAAACCCAGACACTGATGAGTCTGAGTCAAAATGAGATTCAGAAGAGTTGGATCCAGTATAAAAAAGTTTGAGGAATAACAACCAATCTATTCCACTCGTATTTTCATTTTTATGTATGCACGATAGTAATATGTGATAAAAATCTGTCTAATTAAGTCTCAAAGAACTCTTTCAATAAGTAAAATTAAAAATTCTAAGTGATAAGAAAGCATTGTGTCATGGATTAATTGGCAGTGTGTTTTTCTTTCACAGTGGACCAAAAAATGATGGTGCTTCTTGCAATCGTGTGCCTCCGAGTTGATGAAACGTGGTATTTCTGTCTGAGGCTGATCTTATCACAAAGACATCTGCTGTGTCATTCAACTAAATTTCAGTTGTGTTTAAGTAAGGTCTCTGGTCATTTAGAAAGTTGGTTCATTTGGATTCGGAGGCCGCTGTGATTTTAAACTTGACCAGCTCAGAACTGGAAAAAGGCTGGCGTTTTGCTTCTGACACCCATTGGGTGCTTAAGGCTTGGATGTCCCCAGGTTCTGTTCCTGGGTGGGACTAGGTCCCTCACAGGACCTTGGGCAAGTCTTGTGTCACCATCGAAATTATTTTTGCTGAATTCATGAATCGCCCATACTATTATTTAATGAATAGTTTTCTCTTTTGAAAACTTATTTTTCCGTTAAGTATAGACTCAAAGCTAGCGCAGAAAGGCCCTGTTGACACTTTACCCAGTTTCGATGGTGACGACTTCAGCTTCGTAAGTATACTATGGTATCAATAATAGGAAAGTACAATTAATTAGGCGGCAGACCTTATGCAGATTTCACTGGCTTTGCGTGAACTCATTTGCATATGCATGTATAGGTCTATGTAATTTGCTCACGTGTGGACACTATCCACTATGAAGACACAGAACTGTCACCCTGGAGGAGCTTCCCGCGCTGCCCCTTCACGGTCTCTCCTCATTCTCTGTCAACAGCCCCCCGGCGACCACGAATCTGTTCTCCATCACTATAATTTTGTCATTATTACATTGAGTCATACATTATACACAATTGCTTTTGTTTTCACTTAGCGTAATGCCCTTGAGATTCATCCAAGTTGTTGAGTGTGTCAATAGAGTGTTGTTTTAAATTGCTGAATAGTATTCCATGGTATAGAAGCACCGGTTTATTTAATCGCTTGTCCGTTGAAGGACATTTGGGTTGTTTCGAGTTATCGGCTGTTGCAAATAAAGCACCGATAAACATACACTACAGGTTTGTATGTGAAAATAAATTTTCATTTTTCTGGGTGAGGTGCCCCAAAATCCAATTGCTGGGTCGTCTCATAAGTCTATGTTTAATTTCATAAGAAACTGCCAGACTGCTTTTAGAGTGACTGCCCCATTTTTCATTTAGACCCCCCCATGTGTGGGGGACCCAGTTTTTCCACGTCTTTGCCAGTATTTGGTATTGCTGGTATTTGTAATTTCCGCCATTCTGATGGGCGGGCAGTGATAACTTGTCATGCATGGTTTGATTCGCGTGACCGATGCCTGATAAAGCTGAGCATCTTCTCACGTCTTGGCCTCATGTCAGGCGGTCCTCTTGGTGGAGTGTCTATTCACGTCTGTTGCCCATTTTCTAACTGGATTATTTTTTTCGCTGATGAGTTTTGAGAGTTCTTTATATATTCTGGATACTAGGCTTTTGTCAGATATGTGGTTTGCAAATATTTTCTTCCAGGTTTTTTTTTTTTTTATAAAGACAAAATTTTTAGAGTAGTTTTAGACTCACAACAACTTCTGCAGAAAGTACAGCGTGTTCCCATGGTGCAATTTTTACAAATGGTGAATGTACATCATTATCACGCAAAGTCTATAGTTTCCTTTAGAGTTCGCTTTTGGTGTTGTACGTTCTATGGATTTAGAAAAATGTATATCTGTGGATCCACAATTACAGTTTCATGCCTGTTCATCCCTCCCTCGTCTCCTCTAGCGCTTGGCGACTGCCGGTCATTTTTTACTGTCTTCAGGTTTTGCCTTTTCCAGAACGTCACATGGTCAGGATCATACGCTTCGTACCTTTCACACTGGCTTCTTTGACTTAGCATTCAGCGTTTAAGTTTCTTCTGTGTTTTTCATGACTCGATAGACATCTTTTCATTTCTTTTTAACACTGAAAATATCCTGTCGTTTGGATGGACTGCAGTTTATTTACTCATCCATCTACCAAAGGACATCTTGGTTGCTTCCAAGTTTTAGCAGTACGAATAAAACTGTGAACATCCGTGTGCACGTGTGGACGTGTTTTCAACTTTTTTGGATAAAAAAAACAAGAAACATGATTGCTGGGTCATGTGAAAAGAGTATGTTTAGGGTAAGTTATCATCATATCCAAGGTCATCTAGGTTTTCTCCTAAGTTATCTTCTAGAAGTTCTATAGTTTTGCATTTTGTGTTTAGGTCTACGATCCGTTCTGAGTTATTTTTGTGTGTGTGAAAAGCGTAAGGTCTGTGTCTAGATCCATGTTTTTTCGCACGTGGATGTCCACTGTTCTAGCACCAGTTGTTCAAGAAAGCTTGTTTTTCATCCTCGTAACAGGGTCTTTTGCAAAAGATTTCATATGATAAAATCTAATTTAGTGATTTTTTTTTTCTTTTACGGATTGTAGTTTTGGCATCATGTCTGAGAACTCTTTGTCTTAACCTTAGGGCCCAAAGCTTTTCTCCTATTTTTTCTCCTCAAATTTTTGTAGTTTTACATTTTACATTTAAATCTACAATCTATGTTGAGTTACTTGTGGTCTAAGGTGTGAGGTTTAGCATAGTTTCTTCTTCTTCTTCTTCTTTTTTTTGCCTGAGACACCCAATTGCTCCAGCATCATTTGTTGAAAAGATTATTTGCTTTCGCACCTCTGTCAAAATCATTCAAGCGCATTTGTATGGGTCTATTTCTGGGTTCTTTGTTCTGTTCTATTGATCTATGTGTTTTCTCCGTCAATATCACACTGTCTTGATCACTGTCGCTATATAGTAAGTCTCAAAATTAGATAGTGTGGGTTCTTCAGCTTCACTCTTTTTCAAAATAATTTTAGCTATTCCAGTTTGTTTGGGTTTCCATATAAGTCAGAATAAAATGAATATTTAATTTCAATTGGCTATTAAAATGTATTTAAAAGAGAAGCATGCGAATCAGATCTGTTAGCTACAGCTGTACTGTGACATTAAAATAAAAATATAACTACTACAATAAAAAATTCATATGTGAACCATGTGAAATGATCTTATAAACTAGACTGGCCCAGCCCCTCATCTCCCAGCTCCCCCGTATTGGGAGGGGGCTTTCTGTGGAACGCGGGCTATGTCCCCTGCGGAAACTCACGACTCTGTCGTTTGTCTACAGCTGGCTCAGTGTTGGCTGGTGACCCTACAGCAGCCATCTGTAGGGTGGCGCATGGTTTGTAGGCTGGCCCAGAGGACAAGCTCTGACCAACCGCGCCCTGTAGGGACTGAGTGAGCCAGTCGGGTCCTCCTTGGCACCTCGGGTGTCAGGAGTCGGCAGTGGGCAGAGGGTGGCAGGCAGGATGTGAGGGGGACACCGCCGTGCAGAGGAGCCAGGTCCCCACGTGGAAAGTCCTTGTCCTCCTGCTCTGGCGTGGCCGTGCCAGGAGGGCGGGACATGAGGCAACGGGCACTTGAGAGCTGTCCCAGGTTCTGAACAGCCTTCTCCCCACCCCAAGACCTGAAGTCCATGAGCGGGATGGGTCTTTTTTCAACAACTCCGTGTTTTAGGCAGTGTTTAAGCTCGGGGTTCACAGCAATTATGGAGCACAAGATGACGTCAGGGAGCACAGCAACGACGTGTCACCGAATGGGGTGCTGCTCCCTTTCCAGCCACCTCGGCCTAGGTCTGTAGTGCTTCATACCGGGCCCCGCCCAACCCCGATTAGGATTGAGAGGCAGCCTTGGCTGAGAGCTTTCGGTGAGCAATGCTCTCCAGCTAGAGTTCCACGACGCTGTGATTTTCGGTAATTTGCTTACACATTTCCTTTTTCTCCTCAGATAGTGCCTAGTTCATAGTAGAGGTTCGAATTTTGAGCCGACGAATGACTGAATGAACTGGATGGTTTTTCATTATCCTTGGATTTTTGTCTTTTTACCCCAACTGACGATGAACCCCACGTGCTTTCGTTTTTCTGTTCTCGTTTTGTTCCTAGAGCCAAATCAAGAGCCGGCAGGGGAGGGTCTAAGATCATCCCTTGTCCCGGTTGGCACGCAGATCGGTGCATGAGGAAGGCATGGGGAAATCAAACTGACAGTTGGGCCTCACTCCTGATTTTGGCTCCAGAGGAAGCTGACACACTGGCTGGCGTGGGCTCGGTTTAGTGTCCACGTCGGAAACTTGGCCTGTGACTCTTCCCTCAAAAGCCTCTTTGCAAGGCGCTGGTCTCTGCACACACACCCCCGCTTCCCTTCCCCCGGGACAGGCCTCCCCATCATTCCAGGTAGCAGGCCTGGCGCTACCTGCCTCTCCTGGATCCACGTCTACCTGGGACCTTCTCGTCACCCAGGAGGAAGCCTTCTTCCGGGGCCTGCCTTGGGGTTCCTACCGGAGTGGGGACACAGTGACACGTGGCCAGCTCTCTGCTTCCGGGCTGGGCAGTCTGCTGGAACACGAGTCTGAACTTTAATTTCACTTTCTCTTTTTCGTTGGCCTCTAATAATTTGTCACGTGCCGAGGAAGGACCTTATTGCGAGTCCGGCTGAAGATTTCTTTAAAAGAAAACCGCCAGGCAGGCCGGACGCACCGGGGTGCGGCACAATGTTTACCGTCCTTCGGAGGAAAGGTCAGCAAATCGTTTCGGCGTTGTTTAAAGCCTCTTTAATGGATTCCATAAAACGCTCTAATTACCGATAATTATCCGTCGAAGCGCTTCCGAGCTTTTTAAAGCTTTTCTACACCATTTCACTTTGTTCACAGAGTTCGAGTTCTCAGATGCACTTGAGCTAGAGGACCATCGCTCTCCTTTCCTTTCCTTATTTATTCATTTATTTTAAATCGCACGCTCTGGAGCGTTTATCGGGCAGGCAGGCTCGCTCTTTTTGGGCTGAGGCACGGAGCTTTTACTCTCTTTTCTATCCGTCTCCATCTTGTCACCCAATAAGACATTCGGTGCCGTCTAAATGATACGAATGTTTCTTCCTCACCAACTACAACATAACCGGCTTCTGGGTCACCGAGAATCCTCACGTGCATTGTGTCATTTGAGCCCTGAGAGGGACTTGAGGGCCACCTAGACCAGGCTGCCAACTTCTGCTGCAGTGTCGACATTGGGGTCATGTCGTTCTTTGATGGGGGGCCGTCCCGTGCACTGTGAGATGTTTAGCAGCCTCCCTGGACTCTACCCACTGGATGCCGGCACTGTCCCCTAGTTGAGACAACCAAACATGTCCCAGACATTGCCAAATGTCCCCTGGCAGGGGAAAATCTCCTGTGGTTGAGAACAGCTGTTAGATGAGGAGGGCGTGGCCCAGAGGGTTCGCCCCAGGGCCCAGCAACTGTGGCCTGTATGTAGAGCTAGACGCTGTTGGCACTGACAGCCCACGGTGGCCCGCAGCTCAGCAGGGTGAGCCACCTTGTCCTCTCTCGTCCACTGTTCCCCTTCGGAGCCTGTCCCCCGTCACGGTCATTCCCAGCACGAGGGCCTCTCTTCAGCAGATTTATCTCCCGGAGTCTGTTCGTTCACACTTCTGCTCTCCCTCCTCCCAGGTTGTAGATATGTCATCTGATTTCGTGTCCGGCAGAAGTCTCTGAGCGGGGCCACCCTGCTCACCGTGGAAGTGAGGAGGGGATCCCCGGGGTGGCGGGGGAGGAGTGCTGACAGCGCCCCAGGCCCCGAGGAATCGTCTGGATCCCTCATGTTCCCTGTCCTGCCGGAACCACAGGCTCAAGTTCATGCATAACCATTTGGGACATTGTGTTAAGACCAAGCTGGGCGTGTCCTGAGATGGTGAGCTCCGACCCGCCTCGTTCCGGTACCTACCTTCACCCGCCCTCTCCTGCTCTAGTCGAAAGAGCTGACTTGGGTCAAGTCCTCACTAGGGGGTTGGGAATGTGTGTGTGTGTGTGTGTGTGTCGTCGCTGGCGGTGGCTTTGCTCAGGAAGAGGGGAGTCTTTTGTCTAAAATCTCACGCGTTTTGGAAATGTAGAATTTAATGAAGTTAAGCGGAACTCCTTCCTGCAGGACTTCTCAGAGCCTTTACGCGCTCACGGGCTCTGTGACCCTCCGAGGGCAAGACGAGGTGTGACCGCTCCCTAAGCAATGTGACCACAGGACTCTCTTTCTTTTCCTGGACTATCTCATGCCACCATTCACAAAATATCCCTGGGCAGAAGTGTCAGCCGGATGTGAACGTGCACCTCGCCGGCCTTCCTCGGCCGGTCGCAAGGTGGCTTTGACACGAGGGAGGATGAGAGGCGGCCAGTTACGGAAGCCCAACGCCAATCTGGCTGTGATGGCTCTCAGTGGCCGGACTCTGAGCGAGACCCTGGAGAAGAAGAAACACCTCCCGAGCCGTGACGGTCAGTCTGGAGGACGTGGCCTGCCTGTCCACGTCGGTGGCCACGGGGAGGCTGGAAGGGACGGGGTCGGGGCGCTCAGATGGCGATGTGCCCGCCGTCACCCTCCTCCTCCAAAACCCAAGAGGGGACGGGAAAGGGCAGACAGCATAGAAAGAGAAAGGAAAACAGAAGTTTCCACTTGCACCGGATGGTTTTGTTTTTTTATCTGTTTGCAAATGTTCAGTGTAATGGTTTGAAACCCCGCCGTGTAGCTGCCGCCGCCCACACAGAGCTGCAGAGGCGCTGAGCCTCGGCAGGCGAACCATAGCACCAGCGTCGGCCATTAAACCCGAAGCCACCCCAGGGCAGGCTGCACACCTACCCCCGGCGGCCCTCTGCCTCCCACACCGCCCCACCACCCCCGCCACCCGCCA
>NW_006442491.1:38050220-38055437 GCF_000325575.1 Pteropus alecto
ACTCGGTTTCTCTAGAGGAGGCATAAAGAGAAGCAAAGGCAGACATGGGACGAGCAGGGAGAAACCTCCTGCTTCATCGCAGACTCCGGGGCTCGGGAGGACGCGGCAGCCCCACCTGCCCGTGGACTGACCACTGAAAGGTGAGCGCGGTCTTTGTGATTTCTTTATGCACCTGCAGGTCTGGGAGGCAAGGCCAGAGGAAGGGACCTTAATCACTGAGCCTGGTCTCCTGCCTCCCGAGTGACTGTGTCAGGCAGCATGATGGACGCTCCCTGCCACGCACATGCAGCCATCGCTACACGAGCCCCGACTCAGGTCCCCGCGAGAGCTTTCGAACCAGGGGGCGTCTAATCCCCCTCCTCCACCTTTCAACACAGCCTCCTAAGCCGAGGTGTGGATTAAGGTCGGATCCTGCCTTTGGCTTGACCTGTTGATTTCCAGCCCCGGCTGCCGGCCCCTCCTCCCTGGGTGAGCCCTGACCCATTGCCTTGGGCCAGATGGAATGGCTCTCTGTCCAAGGGGCTTTGGGAACCTGTTTCCCCAGTGACCCCAAGCCCGGTAATCAGCAGCCATCAGACCCAGCTGTCCAGCTAATCTGTACGAAATAGGCTTCCTTCCCAGTCGAAATCAGCAAAGTTTAAAATAGAAGGGGCTGGAATCGGAAAGAGGGCTGCGGAGTCGTGTGTGTGATGCAACAGGCAGGAACATCCGCGTGGAAAATGCTAAGTGCCAATGACATGGCCCCCGACCACGCGGGGCGGGGAGAGGGACGGTTTCCTTGCTTATGAAGCATGTTGGTGGGTCGGAGGGTAGCTGAGCGGGGAACATCTGTTCTGGAAGGTCTGAACCTGTCGACACGAAGGAGAGAAATGAACTGAGGACGACAAAGATGGAGGGAAAGAGAAAAGGCCACGGAGTAACGTGCGTGCAGGGCAGACGCAGAGGCAGGAGCCCCGAGCTCCGTGCAGTCAGGGATGCATCCGTTGGCACAGATCTATTTTTAGTTTCCAAGATCTGCTGTTACATTTTGCCTGGCATTAATTAATGTCACAGGCATGTTTCATCCCAGGCTCTGAAGGGCCTTCGCGTGTCGTTCAGACCGGGAGGCGTCGCCCCCCCACGGAGGGGCACCCTCCGTCCTGCGGGGTCTGGGCTGGACGCAAACACGGGTCCAGAATGTTCCGCTTTCTGGCCTTGCCCTCCCCGGTGCATCCGTTAGTCTCCTGGCTCCAGCCCTTGGGGGTCTGGCCGTTGGCCAAGGGAGAATTGCGATTGTTAGCTTTGTTTTTCAAAAAGGAAAAGCTGTACACACTAAAATTAAAAAAAAAAAAAAAAAAAAAGACATTGGATCGTGGTTTGGAATAAAAAAACATGGCGTTGGGGGCAACTCCATCATCACGGTGAAGAAGGACGATGAGGGCCCTGATCTCCAAACAAGGCTGATTTGGGCCACGTAGATTTCGCGACCGGGGGCATCTTCCGGTGTAGTTCGGACCAACTGTGACCTTTTAGCGGGGACCGACCACCGGGCTGGGGTCGACAGGGTGTTGGCTGAAATCGCGGGGGAGGCTAATTACCCCCCGAAGCCTGTTCAGATGGCAGAGCCGAGGCTGTGAATCCGAACAGAGCTGAAGTGCGGGAGTTATCGTGAGCGGGGCGCCTCGCGTCCCAGGGTGGTCACGAGATGACGGCCGGCTCACGCGTCGGGCGAGAATGAGAAGCCAAGGCCAAGCGGCAGGGGACTGTGGGGACGGCGGCTTCTGCACATTTGCCACAATTATTAGATCAATAAGAAGCTGCGACTATGTCAGGGCCTCTAATGAGGAGCCTTCTCTGTCTCCATCTCAGAGTCAGCCGGACCCGCTGACTAACTAGCTGTCCAGCGCCATTTGTCGGGGCCCATGTGTCGTCTTCATGTACTTCCTAGGTCGTTTACAGAGAGGCCACCTAAGACCAGGGCACGGACAAGCTCTTGAGCAGCTGGGAGAGTCCCCATGGCGCGTGGCCGGCCTCTCTGTCGGGCGGAGAACCACGAGGCGTGCACGGCCTCTCTCACGAGGCGTGCATGGCCTCTCTGTCACGAGGCGTGGCCGGCCTCTCTGTCACGAGGCGTGCACGCGGTCTCTGGTGACCGTTGGCAAAGTCAGTTTTCAGGGCCTCGAGAAGCATCGCTACATTTCTGACGTTCTGAGGCAGAGGCTGAGCCACCCGAGGGTGTGAGCGAGGAGGCCACCAACCGTGGGTGTTATGTCATGAAGCTCATTTTCGTCCTGTCACCCAGACACCTGGCTCAGGCGTCCTGAGCTCACGCGTGTCTGAATGAATGCTGTCCGGAGCACGCCTGGCCCCTGGCACACTGCTGGCCACACACTTCCCCAGGGCCTGACCGCCCTGGCGTCCCCAGCAGGTGCGACTGGGCTGCTCCGGGCTGGGAATGCCTGTGTTCAGCCCTGGCAAGGGGTCGGAGGGGGCGGCCAGTGGAGGGTGATGAGGACCTCTGGCCCCTTCCGGACCCCATCTGTGGCCACACAGGGACAAGATGGGTGGCCCTCTTGGCACACCAGACACTGCAGGTGGCTTTCAAGTTCTTGTTCTGTCTGAGACCTGGCCGGAGGATGCCATCCCAAAGCCCAGTGAAGGCGTCCTCCGGTGCCCCAAGTCGAGAGCCCCCGGTGGCTTTGCGGCTTTCCCGTGCTCGCGGAGTTCTGAGTGGCAGGACCCGACGAAGGGGTTTGAACCGGGACGTCGACTTGGGGAGGTTCTGACGGGTGGTCTTACGGTTGCCCGGTGCTGCCCCGGGGAAGGGCTCACCGCGTGTCTCGATTTACTCCTTGCGATGGCCCGGTGAGTTCGGTGACATCCCTGTCCCCACTTTACTGAGGAGGAAACTGAGTATCATAGATTCCGTGTTTCACGTTTTATCTTGAAAATTCTGCATCGCGCACTGTCGTGTATCCGCTGAGCGTACTGTAAAAATAACTCTTGCCCTAAAAAAAAATCCCCAACTTGAATGACAGCTGTCGCTCCTGGGCGAGGTGCGTGTTGACCTGTGCTGTGAACAGGTGACACTCCTGTGGCCCGCGGGCCCGTTCTGGAACGGCAGAGTCGCACATGGCCATCGGAGGGAGGGAGCCAGGTGCTCCCCACGCACCTTGGGTCCTGTGCCTCCTGTGTTCGATGGTGACTGTGGGTGAGGGACAGCGTCTGCGACCACTGTACCTGCCCCGCTACGCTCCCCTCACCCCCAGCGTAAGTCAGGAATCGGGCTCGCTGTCACACGATTCTGCAAAGGGCCCCTGTCGGCTTGCGTTGCAGAGCTGGGCCGAGGGTAGGGGGACGCTCTCGTCACGTGGGAGCCCCCCGGAGCGGGACCCTCTCTCCCCAGCAGGCCCTGGCTGCAGGCCCTCCCCGCCCTCCTCGCCTCTTCCTCTGCAACCTGCCACGAGCCTCACATCCTGAGAGGAGCCTTAGAAACGGCCCCTGTTGATGAAAACACACGTATCCTTCGCCACAGGAAACGCGGCCTCACGTGTGTGGTGATAACCGCCAGGCTCCACAGAGGAACAGATTTTAGATTTTTCGCTAAATTAGGAAACACATGTTCTGCCTCCCTCCCTCTCTCCCCTCGGCAGTTCTCAATTTACCTCACCCGTGACCTCTGCCCTCCCTTCCTCTCCCACATGGGGAAGCTGGACACAGAGGAAATAAAGTCCGTGACCCTCTGGCATAGGTAAAAACTGTGAGAAAACAGGATGTCATTTACGACAGGAGCCAGTGGGCCTCGGTCCCAGGTAGGGCTGTGGGATGGAACACAGGATGCCCAGTTCAAACTCGAATGCCAGGTATGCGACAAATACTTTTTTAAAGCATAATCATGTCCCAAATATCGCACAGGACATACTTATACGGACCCATTCTTCATTGTTTCTTCGGAATTCAGATTTAACGAGGCTTCCTGTAATTTCATGTATTTGCTGCACGTGGGGGGCCACCACGCGAGACTCGGGTGCTCCCCCAGAAGTATCGGGGCCACCTTCCCCCTCCAAGCTTGCTTCCTGGGCCTCTGACAGTAAAGAGCGAAGCAGCCTTTGTGATGATAAACCCAGCGAATCTTCGGCTCTGGGCACCCCCAAACGCGTTATGTGGGAAGCCGTGTTTTTATTTGTTGTCCGGGGAGACACTGAGGCCCAGGGAGCTGGTGTGGCTCAGGGCGCTCAGCCACCCTCAGCCTGTCTCCCTGAAGATCGCTTGCGGGCCGTGGGTGGGTAGGCAGCGTGAGCGCTGGGGAGAACAGGCTTTGGGGAGCAGTAGTACCAGGTTAGCTTGGAAGTGCTCTGCACCAAGGTGGGCCTGGCCCGGCAACACATGCAAATTATATGCAAATACCCTTGGCCGCCTGCAGGCTGCCCCGCCTGGATGGGAGAGTGAGCGCGGCCCCCAGCCCTGGGTTTCTGGCGGGGCAGGTGTACCTGGCTGAGCTCAGTGGCCCCCCGCAGAGTGCCTGTGGGTCCACGTGGGCTGGAGCGGGAGGCGCATATGCGCGTGTGAGCAGGTGCACGCACACACACACACACACGCACACACACGTGCGCGCTCTCTCGGCTGGATGAAGATGCAAGGGCCCTTGCCACCTTGATCCGTGCGCCCCCAGCAAGCCGCATGGCTCGTGTCTCCTGGGATCAGCTCTCTCTGGAGAGGAAGAGGCAGTCCCTTCCTGTCGTCCTGCCGTCCTGCCGAGCTGCCCGGATTGGGAGACTATTGACGAGGACAGTCAGACCAGGAGGCCCCCAAATGCTTCCGGGTCTGGAGGTCCTCCTGAACTGGCGAGCACTGTGTCCTCCATTCTCACCAGGGCCTGGTGTTGTCATTGTCCCTAATGGACAGACGAGTCCCCTCAGGCTTTCGAAGGTAAAGTAACTTGCCCACGACCGGTGAGACGCCGAGCTCGGGTTCAGCCCGCATGCCCCTTACTCCCTGGCCGTGTGATTCGGCCAGGTGAATCGCTGCCAGGTGAGTACGAGGGAGCTAGAACCTGGATGCTGCCCTCTGGAAGGTCCTTCATGGAGATGTGCGGCAGTGTTAGCCCACGCGGTTTCGGATTGTGCTCTGGCCTCAAATGTCGCCGCCGACGGAGCCCCGTGTGCTGGGAGGTGTTCTCCAATGGAAGAGCTGAGCGCAGGGAGCACTTGTGGGGAGTGGGCTGCCCCGGCCCCCCTG
>NW_006442491.1:38056231-38060200 GCF_000325575.1 Pteropus alecto
GAGCGAGCTAAGACGTGGCGCTCAGGCTGGTGGCCGTGAGGCGCAGAGGGAAGGAGAGAGGACTCGGCCACACGTGTGGCTCCCGCAGGGCGCTGGTCACAGTGGGAGCGTGAGGGGCTGAGCGGCCTCCTGGGAGCAGGAACAGGAAGTGGGTTTGGGGAAGGGCCGGGAGGGGGCTGAGGCCGGTGCCCATGGCATCTTACAGGAAGAGGACGTCACTTAAACCCAAGAGCAGCGGGGCCACCGATGTGACGTAGCGCGTGGGGCTGCGCCTGTGTGGTTCTGTTTTGGCTGAAGGATGAGTGTGTGAGGGGCGAGGGCGAAGGTAGTGACCGGATTTTGGTGATCTGTGACCCGCACGATTTGATCAAAATCCCTCTTGTCTACCACCACCGTCCCTGGCCCAAGGGGCTCAGTGGCTACTCAGAGGCTGGACCAGGGTCTCCTCAGACCCTGTTCCTGAGTCCGCCCCCGCCTGCTTCCCTGCCCATGTGCATCAGCTCCTGGCCCACACTCCGAGTTCCTCCTCTCTGAGCCGAATTCTGCACGACTGGACCGGAAGAAGAGGAAGGTGTCAACGAGGCCTGAAGCGTGGTTAAGACCCGCCGCCTGGCTGCTGACGAGGTCAGGCCTGACTTCGATTTGGCCCTCCTTGCTGCCCGGGCGCATCCTCATGGCTTGACTTCCTGGGGAGCAGAAGGCTTGGCAGGCGGAGCGGATCACTTCACCATGAGTGAGCTCTGAGGCCCTCGAGGTGAAGTGCTTAATTGTCCTGGCTGCTGCCCAGCAGCTTGGGGCTCCTGGCTGCCGAAAACTGATGGGAGACTGGATGAACATGAATGACTGTCCCAAGGGCCCACGAGCATCCTCTAAGAAGGGCATGTCAGAGGTGGGGTGTCCCTAGCATGCTGAGCTGGAGAGGGACAAGGACCGAAGGATGCTTGGCCAGCATGGCCCTGGGAGGGCATTACTGCCTTGCTATTCTGTGCTGGAGTAAACTCTCTTTGAAAAAGCCACCAGCATCTCGACTCTGCTAACGCAGCTAAGAGGCTTTGTTCAGCCATTCCTTACCCAGGATCCACTTGGGGCGAGGCTGAGAAAGCTAGATTTTTGCCCATGTCTATAAGGATTGCATAGGCTAACGAGACAAACTGACAGGTCCATAGAGCAGCACCATGTGCTGTCCAGAAGCACGAGGAAGGAAGGGCACGTGGCCAGGGGACCCTGGAGGTCCCCGCTGCCCGGGCTGGTCGGGCCTCGCCCCGTGGACACACGTTCTTTGCTTGGATTTCGCCGGCAGGTAGAAGCACCACCCACAGCATCCAGTGTCTCTCTCCTTCAAACTCCGTGAGAGCTCCCCTAAAAAGACCCCCGCTCCCAAGCTCCTGGGCCACGTCCTATGCCACTTAGAATGAAATTTCTCCTGTGGCCTGAGAAGTGCGTCATTTGTCCTCTGCACGCCCCTTAGCCTTCTGCTGGCCTAACGTTGCCCGGTGAGGACTCACCCCAGGGCCTTTGCACTCGACTCGCCCCCGTCTGGAGCCCCTGGCCCTGGGCGCCCCCCAGCTGAACCTCGCTTCAGTTTCAGCTCCGTCCTTGGGGATCCCTCCTTCCCTGTCCCCCTCACCCGTCACAACCCGTTTTCGTTTCTTCACTGCACTGATTTCTACCCGAAAGCGCCTGGCTCATTCGCGTGTCCTCCCGTCTGTGAGGACCCCTCTCCCTGGCACGTCAGCCTCACGAGGGCGAGGACCTTCCCTGTCTTCCTCTCCCTGATCCTCTGGCCCAGAGCAGAGCTCGGACCTGCTTGGTACCAAGGAAATGTTCGGTGAGCGATAAGTGACTTGAATGCAGCTTCCCTGACCGCTGGGCGGGAAAATGGCCTCTTCTTCCATTGCTTTCCTTGTGGGTATCTGCCCGATTGGCTTTTGTTCTGATTTTCTCCCCAATTATCTTGATGATGCGTCACGTGAAAAAGCAAAGAGCCGCGTAGTGGAGAAAAAACCCTCTCAAGACATGAGACGTGAAAGAGCAGACTGGACGAGGCCAGGCACTGTCCGGCGGGCGGGTAGACGGCAGGCTGGCACGGCACACTCGCGCATCGTGCGACAGGGACAGGTGTCCCTGTCCGCACACCTGCACATGCGTCCGCGTTTGCACGTAAATGCATAGGACGCCAGGACGGACAGAAACAGGAGCAGCCACGGTCTGGCGTCAGGGGCGATGGCGTGGGCTCTGGTGAGAGGTGGGCTCTGGCGCTGAATCTTACTGGACGTCATTTCCTGAAGGTCCGGGCGGAGAGGCCTCTGACGCCAGCCCCAGCGGGGAGACGTCCTCGGGTGCTGGAAGGGGAGGTGAGGTGTGCGCCTCACTCGACATCGCTGAGCTAGATTGCCCCCGAAATACTTTTAGCTCTCGGTTCCAGGAGCCCTCATGCTTTGGATTGGCAGGAGAAGATGAGCTGGGCACCTCACGGAGGGACAAATTCTATGTCGGACGCCTTCGTCCTCAGAGCCTGGCCTTGAGAGACGCGCGAGGAAAACCCTCCCGGAGGGGAAGACGTGACGGGCACCCTTCAGAGGGTGGGGATGAGGCGTGTTCTTCCTGCTGCTCAACCAGAGACCCCCAAATTCCCGGCCCTTAAGAGCGAGTCCTGCTGGGGACCGGAGCTGCTGGGCTCTTCCCTGTGGGTGCGGATGGGATCCTGAACTCGGCCTTTGGAGGACATCGGGCGGCTTACAATCCGAGCTCCCCTTCCTTCCACAGAGGATTTGGGGTGTCTTATAGTGAGGACACAACGAGAGGATGAGACAGTGGGAACTACGGGCAGAACGTGAGATCGGAGGCCCCCCGGGGAGGAGAAAGCCCGTCTCTGGGCGGGCGGGCGGCTCAGGTTGGGGTGTGGGCTCCGGGAGCCACAGTTATTCAGTTCCACAGGGGCGAAAGGGTCGTTGGCTTGGAGAAGCAGCTGGCAGAGGCCGATATACAAATCTGTGTTTTCACCTGTTTATCGAAATGTTTAAACGTGTTGTTTTCGTAGATACATCCACGAGACCCCGATTAGCCCATCCCCCCGGCAGCGGTGGAGGGCGGGGTCCCGGCCCCTCCATTTCGTCCCCCACCTGGACCCGTGAACTCTTCCCCTTAAATAAAAACGAAACAAAAACTCAAGCTCCTTACATAGGAAACCTTTGCGAGAGGGAAGAGGGTACAACCAGTTTTCCCCGTTATAGCTGGAACGCCAGCCTTCTTTTTCTTTCTGGTCTAAAAACTTAATCTACGAAAACAGCGTGTGATGCCGACGCCATCCCCAGGTGCCGGCAATGATGTCTCTTTTACACCCCGCGATTAAAAGTCTGAGAGCCAGGAGCTCGAGAGCCACGCCGTGTCCTCCTCGAGAGCGACAGCGTTTGCGGGGACACCAGATGCCCTGCCACCCCCTCGAGTTCTCTGTCACTCAGCCACTCGCTTTACATGTGACGCCGTGAGTGCCGCCAGGGGCGACGGTTTGGGGCAATGAACCGCAGACAGAGGCCGCGATGGCTGGGGTAGCGCGCCTTCCCCCCAACACGGCACGGTGCTGCCTGGGTGGGGGGGATGGGAGCAGCCGGTGGAGTCGCTCCGCAGCGAGACAGAGTGGTCCGCAAAGGGCTGCGGGCGAGCGTTTATTTCCCAGACGGCCTTGGCTGCCCGGGGGGGAGGAGGGGTGAGGACAGTTCTGGGGACTCTCTTGTGAGTCGCAGGGAGCATCGCCTTGGTGAACTTCTGCCCTCTGCTCACTGAGCCGCCGGTTTTGGCGACAGGTGTCTTCGTGCCCTTCCCTGGGCCGTCCGTCCGCAGAGGCGTCTGGGCCAGAGACCCCCACTGGAACCCAGCCCGCCCCGATGTCAGAAGAATCCGAAAGGCCGAATGGGGTTTGGTCCGCCATTCCTGATGGCCCGCTGTGCAGACCCCGGGGTGGGGGTCGGG
>NW_006442491.1:38060224-38061855 GCF_000325575.1 Pteropus alecto
TCTTCTTCTAAAAAGCCCTTTTTAACTCCTTTAACTTCAGGTGGGACTTTTTCTTTCTTTTTAATAAACGTTTCCTTTCGGAATTATTTTAGGTTTATAAAAACGTTGCAAAGTTAGCACGGGGAGTTCCCGTGTCTCTCCCCACCGGCCCGAGAGCGTCTTTCACGAGCGGGGGGCAGTGGCCACGACTGAGGAGCGGACACTGGTACCTGACTGGGACGGAACCGATTTTATTTGGATTGGAACAGTATTTCCCTGAATGCTGTCTTTCTGCTCTAGGAGCCAAGCCCGGGTCAGATGCTACATTTCCATAGACCTTTTTAAAAATAGTTAATACTTAGGGAGTCATTTCAACGGCTATTACACAGACACACTGTGACCATGTCAACTATGACGATAGCCGGGGGCAAACTAAGAGACAAGAACAAGTCACTTTGACAAAATCTATAATAAATATCGATGACGATGACGCGCAGCTTGGTGGGGAGGGAAAAGGCACGCGGTCTTTCTCCCCTCCCACCGGAGGGAAGGGCGGCGTTCAGCGTCCCCCACAAAGCCGGCCACGAAGCCTGGGCGGGGCGGGGGGCGATGAGGCCGCTTGCACAGTCCGCTGGCGCCTCTTTCCTGGGCGGGAGCGGGAAGGGGGCGGAGGGGACAGTGGTTTCCGTTTCGATCGTTAAGCTGCTCTTTGACCCCCCATCACCGTGGTTAACTGACCGGCGGATGCGTCATGTGCTCCGTAAAAACACCGAGAAGCCCGGCGGACGCGCGGGTGGATCATCGCACGGAGCCCTCGTGCGTCGACATTTGGGGGGGGGGCGCACACTTATCTGTCTGCACAGAATGAGCACAGCAGCCTCAGCGCAATGTCACATGATGTCTGTGAGGTGCTCCTTTCTCCAGGGACCCAGCGGGCACGACCTCATCGCTCATCACACGTGGACTGTGATCGCAGCCCTGTTTTGACAAGGAGGAGGGTGTGTGCAGGAGGGAGCTGAACCCCAAGAGGGGACGGGCTTCAATAGACGTCCGAGTGCGTGTGTGCCCAAGGCGTAGCGGTGCCAAGCCCCAGGAGAGGCCGTGTCCCCCCGCCGGCCCCCGGGCAAGGCCTTGCGTTTGATGAGAGGCCAGGGTTGGGTGTCTCTGAGCATTGCCATGCCAGGCATGTCCCACCTAGGTTGTGACTTCGCAGTCTCTCCAGGCCACGTCTGGCTTTGCTTGGGGAGAGAATGATTCGGTAGGTTCATCGCTTGGCAGATGTTGGCCAAGGGCCGATTCAGTGTCCAGCACCGTGGCTGGTGTGTGGGGGTGTGTGTGCAAGGGCCTGGCGGGGAACGGAGAGGGACGTCCAAACGGTCACTATGACACATGGGACATAACCTGAGAAGGGTGGGGGGCGCGCAGAGCCAGGGACGTGCCGTGAGGGTCCACCTCACTGTCCCTCGGGGAGGGGTGGCAGCCATCTTGGCTGGTGTCGTGTGGTCTGGGTCCCCCCAGATCGCCTTCCGTGGTGTGCACGCGAGAGTCGAAACAAAGAAGCGAGCAAAGCGTCCACCCGTTGCCAGCCATTTACTTCACACACGCTCGCGGGAGCCTGACGCTCCGCCTGGCTCGGCTCGGCGCGTCGAGGG
>NW_006442491.1:38062398-38073368 GCF_000325575.1 Pteropus alecto
AGCGATTGCATAGTTTTCGTTTGTTTCCTTGGGAATAACAGGCCCGAGGAAGTAAGTTCGCTTTCTCTGGACATTGTTTTCCTTCTTCTCTGGTGACGACGGCCACGCGCTCCGCTCGCCGCTGCTCTGCCGCACGCTCCGGAGAGCTGGATGACGTCATGGTGCTCAGAGGAATCGGAAGGGGAGCGATTCATTCATTACATGGAGATGTAACTCACGCCATAACATCTATCCCTTCGAAGTGAGCCGTTTAGTGGCGTCTGGTGCATTCACAAAGTCGTGGAGGCATCGCTGTTGCCGATCCCAGAACATTCCCTGCACCTCCAGCAAGCTCCACACCCGCGGGCGCTCTGCTCCCCTCCCCCTCCCCCGGGCCCAGGCGGCAGCCAGTCTGCTTCCTGTCACTACCGATTTGCCGCTGCCGAGCGCTCCACGTCCATGGGATCGCGCGATCTGTGGCCTTAGTGACTGGCTTCTTCAACTCGGCACCGTGTTTCCAGGGTTTGAGTGTTGTCACGTGTATCAGCCCTTCATCCCATGATGTCCCAGAGCATGAGGAGACCCGTGCGTGCGCGTAACCGGTCATCCATTGATATATTTATTTCCAATCGGCTCCAAAGGCATTCGCGTGTGTGTGTTTTTAAAGTAGTTCTTACGCAGGAAACGATTCCATTAATTTATCTCAGTGGAGGGCGTTCACACTGCAACTCGGGAGAAAAACTAGGCAAATCAAGGTCTTTTTCGGATACGGGGACACGCTTGTCCTGAGGACCGCCACGGGTAAGCCTGGGGCCACCCAGGGGCCTCGCCCATCCTATCCGCTCCAGCCTCTCCTTTGCCACAGCTGTCTGCTCGGAGCTCTACGGTTTCCGAGCTTCTGGGGGTTCTCCCTGACGCCAGGGCCTCTTCGGCCTGGGAGTGTGGGTGTCTCGTTGGCCAGCGCCGCCCCCTCCCCACATCCCTGGCTGCCCCGCGGTCCCTCTGTTTCAGGGGCGATGGGGCGATCACGGGCCTTCAGATTTTGTGCATTTTCGGGCTTCCCAGCTTAGCCCTTGCTGCTGCTTCTGCCCATCGAACTCCTTTGCCACGCCCGGCTCGTCTGTCATTCCCCAGGAAGCCGCCCGCCCCAAGCCCTCTTCCCCTGGGCTCCCACGGAGCTGTGCTCCCATGTGCCGTGGCCTGCAGTGGCCGTTACAATATTTTACGAGATGTGAGTACCGATAAATCAGGACGGACGCTGGTGTCAGTGTCTGGCAGGCATTTACTCCTTGGTAGCTGGGTGCCGCGGGGCCCCGGGCAGGGGAAGGGACGCTGGAGGTGAACTGTGCCGTGCGTGCCAGTGAGCTGAGGCTCGCTCGCACGGGCGAACGGCACGGCGGCTGGCTCTGCATCTCTCTCTCGTCCCCAGCCGCACGTCCCCTGCCCC
Source organism: Pteropus alecto (assembly GCF_000325575.1). Taxonomy (NCBI): domain Eukaryota; kingdom Metazoa; phylum Chordata; class Mammalia; order Chiroptera; family Pteropodidae; genus Pteropus; species Pteropus alecto. Next base: position 38,063,825 of record NW_006442491.1, read on the forward strand.
CTGTGGCTGTCACACGCGTAGGGCCTTGCCCAGCCAGCGCGGTGCCTGCTCCTTGATGCCGGGGTGTGAGAGTGGGAGCCGTGTGGATCTGCATAGTTCGGTTCTTTCGAAGCCCAGCTTACTGGGCCAGATGAAACCGAGTCTAGCTGACACGAGGCTTAGATATAGGACCAGCCGGGGATTCCTGAGGACAGAGCGGGGTGAGGAAGCCTCCCTCTCCCCAGGGCAAAAATGGCACATTCCAGAGCATTCGGGAAGCTGGCCGCCGGCCGACCGGGGTTCACACACCACCACGCTGCGAGGCCAGCTTTGCCTCCGCTCTGCCCCGACTCACTCCAAATGCGTTTCTTACTGTCGGCTCCGATTCCGGTTTAGAGAACCATTTTGCCTGTCAGCCTCTGCCATTTAGAATAATTATATTTTTCACCCTCCTGCCCCCTGTCATTCATGTGCTCGATCCTTCCACAGTCAGAGAGGGCAGAGCGGGGACCAGGGTGGGAGAGAGAGGGGCTCCCCATGGGTGCAGAATTTCAGGGGCACCCAAAACTCAGTCATCGTGGTAATATTTTAGTGCAATATCTTAAAAATAAAAATTAAGGCAAACGATTATGGATTAAACCAAATATCAAAATTTCGAATAAAGACAGCATCACAGAGATGACGGCCCCCACCGTCATCACCTGCAGTGGCGATAGATACCCCCTAGGGTGCTCAAGAAGCTTCAGGCTCCGCAGATGCTCTTTCCAACCCCATATCCAGGAAAATAACTACACTGGCCCTAATTCTTACTAGCCTGTGCAGGACAGCCTCGTCTATAATGCGACGGATTGCACACCTGGGTTCCACCCCAGGCGGCCGTCTTCAGGTGTGGGTTTTTAGATCAATAGCCACACTTACTAAGCTGTGAGCGGTGGCTCTGATTTCTCTCCTCTCCGTGTCTACCTCTTCCTGTTTTTTAAGGGGTGCTCCCAACATTAAGTCACGCCCGGACAGTAATCGACTTCCCATTTCCAAAGCAGCTCAAGTTTCATCTCTGCCTGAGCCTCCTCCAGGTTGGGCAAAATGGTGCTTTTCTCAGTTAAACGCAGAGTCGACTCAGAGGGCGCCCTCTCTCGCTTTATTTTCTACGATGCGGGGAGCATCTCTCTGGCCTCCGAGAGGACAGAGTGGGGACCGGAGGAGGGTGCCCGAGATGCCTTCTCAATAAAGAGTCGCAAACGCCCCGCACAGGCAGGCAGGAGGCCACGCGAACTCCCTGTCTCTGGATGGCCAGCCCGACTGTCTTTCCTGGACCTTTCGATGACTTCTCCGATTCAGGCCAGGTCATTTGCATTTGAACAGGAGCATCGTTGGCTGAAAATACATCGCTCTTCATCAAAGTATGTCATGTGATGGATGAGCTAGGCATATAGAAGGCGTCGGTTTAAAAAAAGGAAAAAAAAAACTCTTCTTTACCCTGAGTTCCTAACGATATATTTATCTCCATCGCGCAGTTATCAAGAAAATGCTACGTAAAACTGGGTCTGACCCAATTTAGTAACCCTCCTGTGTGCTCAACGTCACTGTCGCTTTTGTCAAAATATTTACTGCCATTCGTAATGGCTGTCGGAAGCCAGGTCCGCAGTCTACGCTGTACTAAACATGAAAACAAGCTATAAGACAATTCGTTGCTTCGTAAGCAGAGTTTTCTTTTGCGATGATGGCCTAACCAAAGCGAGGTGTGAATTGGTTAGAAACATCAGTTATATTAGCCCGAGAGTTTGAAAAACAAGCTGTACGGTATAATCTAAATATCAAGGTATTTGATGGAGCTCTTATTTATAGCAGTCCCGCTGATCAACCACTCGAGGTTAGCATTTTTCAACGAGATTTACAAGGGACCATGGACTCGGGACCATGTATTTATACACGTATTTGGTTTCCCAGTCTCCAAAATAGCTAAGAGCTGGAGGGTCTGTCAGATAAGCCCTGGAGCCCATGTTCTGGGAGGCACCTCGTGTCTCTGTTCCCGTTGCAAATCTTTTTGTGAGAGTGAAACTAGAGATGCTATCTGCCAAAAAGCAACGGGGGACAGGATGCGACTTAGAAGGACGATAACATCGGCGGGCTGGGAAAAGCAGAATAAACGTCAGGGCCAGTTTAAAATATAACGTGCCTTTTAACCACCCTCATGCTATTGCCCCAGAGAAGATCAATCATCTAGGATCGCAAGACTGATATTAATTAGAGCAAGCGCTCAGGTCCTGCAGCCAACCTGGGGGCTGCGTGGGATTCTGAGAAAGCGGACGGGTGACGATTGTGCTTTGACCGAGAAACTGGGGCAGAGGGATGGTTGAGGTGAGGAGTCCCACGTGAGCAGGACCTAGATGATGGCTGAGCACCCTGAAATGGTCACGCCCGCAGCACCCCTTTGGGGCACCCGTCGAAAGCCTTTGACTTGCAACCGAGTGAGAGTCTTTGCAGGTCTTTATAGCTTTAGTCATAGTTTCATTATGAGCTTTTTGTACTCATCGCCATGGTGTGGCTTTTCCATCCATGGAGGTGATGTCAAATGTCCTTTGAGTATAAAAGTCCATAAGGAAAAGTGAGTCGATACAAAGAAAACTAAGTCGAGGAAAATGATGTATGTTTAGTCAATGCTTCTCCTGGGGCCCAGGGCGAGGGACACGGTTTCAGGTAAACTGCAGATGCTGCATCGAACGACATTGGCTCGCACGCGGGGAAGGGAGACTGTTCCTGTTTCGATTCTCTGTCTTTTTATTTGTTTGTCCATTGCTTATGATTTCTATACATGAGCACTTTCTCTTCTCGAGACCTTTACAGATTTCGCACACGGTTGTAAGCAACCACCTGGACAGAGCCCTGGTACCTTCCCCCGCTCTCCCCGGGGGGAACATCTTGCAATTCAGGACCAGGATATCGATCGATGTTGATACAGTCGAGACACAGACCATTTCCGTCACCGCAGGGGTCCCCTGTGGCCACACCCCTTTCCTCCTCTTTGGGACTGGCTTTTTTTTTTTTCCCCACTCAGGAGGCTTCTCTGGAGAGTCATCCAAATTGCTCCGTGTGTTAATGGCGCCTCCTTTTTACCGCTGAGTAATAGTCCATGATAGAAACGTACCACGGTGGGTCGAAACGGTCATCTGCTGAAGGGCAGCTGGGCCGATTCTGGTGTTCGATGGTTCTGATTTCGCCTGCTCCAAACATTGGTGTCTGTCCGGGCTTCTGCGTCAACGGAAGTTTTCATCTCTGTGGGGCATGTGACGTCCAGGAGTGCGGTTCCTGGGTCGAATGGCTGAACTCTTTTCCAGAACGGCTGGGGCACCCCACGTTTGCACCCGCAGTCTGCCACGCCAGCGTGTCCGCATCCTCGCCTGCATGTGGTGCTGTCGCAATTTTTACGTTTGCCATTCTGATAGGTGTGTAGTCACATCTCACTGTGGTTTTAATTTGCATTTATCTGGTGGCCGATGCTATCGAATGTCTTTTTACTCACTGTTTCCGTCTGTGCATCTTTTTTGGTACTATGTCTTGGGCTCGTTTTCGAATTGGATTGTTGTCGAACTTTTTTTAACGTTAAGCTTCTCAGTTCTTTACGTGTTCTGCATAGGAGGCCTTGGTCAGATATGTGGTGGGTAAATCTTTTCCCCTGGTGCGGAGCTGGTGTTTTCATCCTCTTACATGCCAAGGCTTTCATAGAGCCAATATTTTGAATTGTCATGAAGTCCAATTGATCAATTTGTCCCTTATGGCTCATGCTTTCGGTGGTGTCTATGAACTCTTTCCTGCGTCCTAGATCTTAAAGATTCCTTCTATTCTTTCCCCCACGGCCTTATAGTTTTACATTTTGAGTTAATTTATGTATAAGTAAGGTTTGAGGTTTGGGTTGTGATTTTTTTTTTGCCCATGGATATCAATAGCTCCAGCAGTATCTGTTGAAAAGATACTCACTCTGCTCAATTGCTTTGGAAACTTTGTTAAAAATCGGTTGACCATATTTGTGTGGATCTAGGTCTGTTTTTTTAAAACAGTATTCTGTTCCATTAATGTGTCTATTTCTCTGTCGATATGATACAATCTTGGACGTTATAGCTATATAATAAGATTTCAAACCAGGGAGACTGATCCTTCTTAGTTTATTATCCTTTTTCAAAATCAAGCTATTCTCATTCCTTCATTTTCCTACATAAGCTTTAGAAAAATCTTATCTGTGCCCTCAGAATTTTTACTGAGATTCTGATAGGAATTGAATTAAGCTTGTGTATCAATTTGGGGAGAGCCGACGTCTTTACTATGTTCATTCTTCTAGTCCATGAACACAGTGCGCCTCTTTATTTGTTCAGATTTTCTTAGAGTTCTTTCATTAGTGTTTGTAGTTTTCAGCAGATAGGTTCTGTGCATGTTTTGTTCAGTTTTCACCTACGTATCTTGCTTTTATTTATTTATTTTTGAGTGATTCTGCAAGACATTGTATTTTTTATTTCGGTTTCTCATTGTTTATTACTAGTATATAGAAGGAGACTCAGTTTGTGTGTCGATCTTGTATCCTGTCACTTTTCTGAGCTTCCTGATTAGTTCTAAGACGTTTCGTTGTAGATTTCTTGGGATTTCCTATGTAGATGATCCTGCCACCTGCAAACAGGGACCGTTTTATTTCTTCCTTCCCTACCTGTTTGTCTTTTATTTCTTTTCTCGCTCTATCCCACTGGCTGGAACGTCCAGTACTAGGACCCTTCGTCTTGTTCCCAGCCTTAGGGAGAAGGACGCCATGTTTCACCAGTAAGTATCAGGTTACCTGTGGGTGTTTGTCATCAAGTAGGTACTTGTAGGTACTTGTCATCAAGTCGAGAAGCTTCCCCTCTATTTCTATTTTCTGAGAGAATTGATCGTGAATAGGTGTTGACTTTTGTCAAAAGCTTTTCTTATATCCGTGGATATAATCGTGTGACTTGTCTTATTCACTCTGTCAATATGGCGGATTGCGCTGGTGCACCCCTGGGACCCTTGGTCATAGTGTATGATTCTTTTGATTCTTTGTATGTTGCAGAACCTATTCGCTAATATTTTCTGAAGGATTTTGTGTCTGTTTTCATGAGGGACATTGCTCTGTAGTTTTCTCGTTTTGTACCGTCTTTGGTTTTGGCGTCTGGTTAATACCCGGTTTAATAAAATAATTGGGAACTGTCCCCTTCTATTTACTGGAAGAGTCTGTGTAGGATTGGTGTTCCTTTTTCTTTAAATAATTAGATAGAATTCTTCAGTGAAACCATCAGGACCCGAAGACTTCTTTTTCGGGGAGGTTTAAAATGACAAATTCAGTCTGCTTAATAGTTATAGTGTTATTCAAACGATCTGTTTCGTACCTGGTGAATCGTGGTGGTGTGCTTTTTGAGAGAGCAGTTCATTTAACCTAAGTTGTCAGATTTATGGCGACAGAGTTATTCACAGTATTCCTGTATCCTCCTTTTGATGTCTGCAGAGTCCGTAGTGACACCCCTGTTTCTTTCCTGATAGCTGGTAATTCCTATTTTCTCTCATTTTTCCTTCTCGAACTTTGTAGATCCATTTTATTGATCTCATTAAAAAACGAGCTTTATCTTTCATTGAATTTCCTATTTTTCTGTTCCAATTTTATTGATTTCCTGCCTTCTGTTTGCATTATACTTTCTTTCACCATCGAAGTAGGAGCTCAGCTTATTTATTTGAGACTCTTTCCTTCCCTAACGTAAATCCTCAGTGCCACGGAGTTCTCTCTCGGCTCCGCGTTCACCGTGGCCCACACATTCTGAGATGTTATGTTTTCACTTTCGTTCATTCGGTGTATTTTTCGGTTACTCTCGACGCTCCCTCTCTGACCTGTGGGTTATTCAGCAGTGTGCTGTTTAGTGTCCCCATGTTTGGAGATTTTCCTGCTATCTTTCCGTTTGTTGATTTCTGGTTAGATTCTCTTAGGGTCAGAGAGCACGCCCTGCATGATTTCCATTCTTAAACTTTGCCGAGGTTTGTTTTATGGCCGAGATAGGATCTATGTTGGTGCAGTGGTCTGGGTCCGACCAGGAAGTAGAAGCCGCACAGGAAGGTGGACGGGGGAAGTTGATCGTAAGAATTATTAATACCATAAAGAGGGACTGTGAGACGCACGGGAACCCTCTGCGGTCTCTAGGATTGAGAGGAAGGGTGAACTTGGAAAGGTGTCAGACCCCACTGGCGAAACTGTGGTTTGGCCACCGGATACCGGAGGAGTTGGGTGGTTGAGTCAGACTGGAGCTTGTATGGTGTTGCGGGGCAAACAACAGGCGACACCCTGGGGTGCAAGCAGGAAGCGTGCGATCGACGACAGGAGACGGGAGACGTGGGTGTGTGCTGCGAGTCTGGGCACCAGTGAGGACGAGGCCTTCGGAGCTCGCTGGCTGTGTTGGTGGGAGGCGGAGTGGTTCTCTGTGGACGCCCCTGTGGACGCTCCGGCCGGTGCGCAGACTGCCGGGGGCTGCAGGGAAGCCGCACATCGTGCGTGCCCGCTGAGCGGGAGCTCTGGTTTCCACACGTGGGGGCTGCAGACAGGTTAGTGCCAGGCTGAGGCCGCGAGGTTGCACAGGGGATGCATCTGGGGCCATCGGCAGGGGTAGGCACCCGCAGGTGTCCTTGTCCCCACACTGTTTGACTCTCTCCCTGGCCCCTGCTGGGGATTCCAGGAAGCCTCTCCCTTCTGGAGTATCCTTCCAGCATCTTCTACTGGGAAAACTGGGCGTCGTGCCATTTTAAAAGGGAAAAGCTTAAAGGAGTTGCATTGTTTATTGTACAGCGAATGTGGAAGGGGGCTGAGAGGCAATAAATTAGTAGCTGACATTGTCTGTCCTTGGGCTCCTCGGCTTCCATGTGCACCCTTTATGCTCGTATAAGGCCCTTATACCAACGAAACAGCTCTGTGCTTCTACCCAGCCAGATCCGTCTATCCTCCTAAGCGAAGAAGTTCTCGTTCAAAGCGAGAAGACCCATATCCATCACGGGCTATCTCATCACCCCTCAGACCTACTCACTGAATGCTCTGTTCCCTGAAGACTAAATTGTAAAGTTAACCTTCAATAACCCATGGATACAATCTAAAAATGCGAAGGAGAGAGAAGTAGGGAAGGATTCGTATACGTAAATAAATGTGTTCACGTAACGTACACAGAGACTGTACGCGGAGCTTCTGCGGTCCCTGCTCCTTAGCTGGTCATGAGGCTGTGGTTTGTATCTCTGACTTTCGTGTCCAACTGCCCACCCATCCTTCCCTTGCCCTCACGGAAGAACCTCAGCTGCTCTGGGTTCTTTACCTCTCGGAGTATCTAGTAATCCCTGAAAAACTTGAGTATTTACTTTTCACCAAATTATAGTCACTCTAGTCTGTAGCCATAGGTCCCTTTGGGGAAGGCTGGGAGGAAGGTTGCCACTGCTTCTCTGTGGTCAGAGTACAGAGTCCCTTTTTCAAGGTGACCCAGTTTCCCTTCAATCAAGGGCCGCTGGGTCTGTGAACTGACTCAGGTCTGAAAACGGGAAGAACGGCTGTGAGTCTTCGGTAACTCGGCCAGATTACTCGCTGCCACACTTGAGAGTGGGTCTTGTCATTCAGATCTGGCAGGCTCACGACAGGGACACATGATCAACCATCTCCCGCCACAGACCTGAGACCCGGGGCATCCTGATTACTGGCTCGTCCCACTGCCCTGTGGCTGCCACGCCCACTTTCCCTTTGGCAATGAAGTGCTGCCACTTGGCCTCTGCCATTCTGGGATTCTGTCGTCCACTGAAACCACGGAGCTCATCTCAATGGTGGCATTGCTTACAGTCATCTTGGCCTGAAAAAGGGTCCACCACGGAGGTTTTCGGGGTGCAAGTACCCCTCGCTCATGTAGGGATGCTTTCGGTCTTTTCAGCACTTCAGTTAGCGGGTCGGTGGGGATGATTTTGATGGTTGCACATGGTACGCCCAGTCTAGCCTTCCGATCTACCTGAGACTCTCTTTTCCACATCATTCCAGAAAACTCTGTCATCTCAGCCTCTTTAAATGGAAGTCACGGTTGTGTCCAGGATTCAATGAGCCAACCACGTAAGCTGTTAAAGGCCCAGCCGGTGGCACAGCTAACGCATCACATGGAGACTCTAGTAAAACGCGGCCTGTCACGAGCTTGGTGTGACCATGCCGTTAGTCGGCCCTGCGTGGCGTAGCCCCCCTGGCATCCATCCCCACGCACATGGCCTCCGGGTTTCTGCTGATTTACGCTGGCAAGGGCCTCCAACTTTTTCTGGTGTGTAAGCTGTTTCCTCCCGGGTCACGGTGTGTGCCTGTCCCCCTGGGTCACTGAGACCTGACTGGAGTTCTGGGCCTTTCGGCAACCGCGGCTGGTGGTGATGGGCCCTAAGGAGGATGGTAGCCCCTTTCAAGGCATCTGGCCCGAGCGTGAGTGCCACAGGGCTTCCCAGCTGAGGGAGACCAGTGTTCTTGGACGCCGGAGGGGAAGCTTCTGCTACTGGTAAGAGAGGCTCCGAATGACTTGGAGGTCAACAGCGTCAGTGTCTCTAGGTCCAAAAAGATGTCCCATTCCAAGTTGTAGGATCTCACTCTTACCTGATTAACGCCCTCGTTTTTATACAGGAAACTTGTCCGGACTGTGAATCTAACATCCATTTCAATCTGGCAACCTGCACCATTAAGTTCCATATCGGATTTTCAGCAGCGTCAGCCCTTGGCTATGAGAAATGAGAGGTTCTGTCCGAGCCGCCGTGAACGCTGTCTGGATCTCAGACCGTGGCTCCGGGTGGGAGTTAGGAAGCCCGAGCTTGCCGTTTTCCCTCTGCAAGCACTGAGGGCGCTGAGAAAAACTGACCTCACGCCTCAGCCCATGCAGTCATTGCTGCTGCCACACAGAGAGAGTGGCAGCCACTTGAGCTCCCGAAGCACGTGCTCCCCATTGGCACTTCGTCACGGTCGAGCTCAGGCGATAGCTCGGCTAATTGCGATGCCGCTGCGTGTCATGGATTATAAGAAGTGAATTGTTCATTGGCAAAGAGCTTAGCATTGCACTCAAGTCCAAGGGCATGACCAAATCAGCCCCCTGATCCCATCCCTAGGGATCTGTCTCTTGGGACCACCCCTCATCCCAGTTCTGTAGTAGTCTAGACATAATCAGGTGGAAATCACGTAGTAAATTACACTGATTAACTGTAAGAGAAGAGCCACCACAAGCCACCAAGAAACTCCGCATGGCACCCTAGGATCGCGAGAGAGTGTGTAAAGAAGGACAGACTTGGACGGGGTCCAGGTCTCACAGGAGAGGTCGCGGCCTGGCCATCGAACAGCGGGGGAGCTGGCTGCGTGAGCCGGGCTGGGGCTGGTCTGGAGTTGCTGAGCAAACAACAGGCAGCACCCTGCAGGGGGGGCAGGAAGCAGGTGACGGATGACAGGAGATGAGGGTGTGCGCTGGGGCTCCGGGCAGAGCGGGGACAGGGGCCTTTGGGGTTCCTGGGCTGTACGGAAGGAAGTGGGGCTTGCAGAGGGCGC
>NW_006442491.1:38074210-38082965 GCF_000325575.1 Pteropus alecto
TTACAGTTTAGAAGTTTGACTCTGATGTGGTTTGGTGAGGATTTCTTTGGGTTTATCCTGTTCGTGATTCACTAGCTTCCTGAATCCATATGTTCCTATCTTCTGCCAAATTAAAGTTTGCGGCCATTTTTTCTTTGACTCTGTTAGACCAGTTCCCTTCCTTCTCTCCTTTTGGGACTCCGGTGACAATATTGTCATAGCTTTTGTTAGCCCCACAGGTCTCTGAGGCTCTGTTTATTTTTTTTCAGCTTATTGTCTCTCAGTCGTTCAGATTGGGAAATTTCTGTCGTCCTGTTTTCAAAGTCACTAATTTTTTGTTGTTTTTGCTGTTCTCCCCATTCTGCTGCTGAGCCCATCCGTTGAGTTTTTAAATTTTTGGTTATAATATTTCCATTCGATTGTTTTTTTTTAATTTTCTATCTCTTGAATGAGACTTTCTATTTTTTTTTTTTTTTGTTTCAAGCGTATTTGTAAATGTTCATTGAAACATTTTTAGGATGGCTGCTCTAAAATCTTTGTGAGATAATTCCAACATCTCTTGCGTCTTAGTGTTGGCATCTACGGGTTGTCTTTCATTCGGTGTGAGGTCTTCATGATTCTTGGAGTTTTGATTGAAAGTTGGACATTTTGGGTACTGTGTTGTAAGAGTCTGGATCGATTAACCTTCCGCTTTAGCTAGTTTCCTTTGATACTGCTCGGGAAGGGGAAGAGGGCAGATAGAGTCCAGGTTACCTACTCGCTCTCTGTTGGTCCCAAGGACATTACTGCTTGGTGACGGCGGTGGTTCTGGCTCCCCTCCAGGCCATCGCTGATCCCTCGCAGGGAGGTGGGGATGCCTGGGAGAGGTAGGGTGGCTTCTTCTTATTCCCACGTAGCTTCCACTGACACCACTGGCAAGGGTGGTTTCATTGCTGCCGGGTGGCGGTGAACGTCCTGACTCTGTGCCCAGGGGTCCTCAGATGTCGCCCGGCAGGGAGGGAAATGGAGAGAAACTGTGGTGCATCCACATACCGGAATACTACTGAGCAATGAAAAGGAATCACCTTGTCAAACAAAGGGTGACTTGGATGGATCTCAAAGACGTCGTGCTTAACGGAAGAAGCTAGACTGAAAACGTGACACAGGCCCCTACTCCATTGATAGGACATTCTGGAAAAGGCCAAACAATTGGGACATAAGTAGATCTGTGGTGGCAGGGGCTGGGGGCTGAGGTATGGGCAAAATTTGGGAAGAGAGGCGGTAAACTTCTGCATCTCGATTCTGTTGGTAGTTACATGACTGTTTCGATTTATCAAAATTCTTAGAACCGTACACTGAAGAGGGCGTATAGCACTGTACACAAATCGTTCCTTCATTAAGAAAACAGCTCAGCGCAGGGTGGAACTCTTGGAAGATGGAGGGGTTTGAGGTGGTCATCTCTGGCCGACTCACGGCAGCCGAAGACCATCTTTGCAGGCCCTAATTAACGTGCCAATTGTAAAAGAAAAATAAATTAAGAAAACCCCAAGCCCTACCCCCAGACCCCCCCTACCTTTTATGAGTAGAGCCCACAGGCCTCCTGCGACGCACACCTGTGCAGTGCATTTAATGTGCGCTGTGTACATTCACGAAGAACGCCTCGCCACGAGCGGTGGTTCCAAGGCGGGCGGTTTGCCACGTGGGGGTTAACTGTCGCAACGCTCTGAATCCCATCGGTACTCGGGACCCTCGGTCCTACCCTGCCTTCAATTCAGCCTTGCATCTGTTTGCCATTTCCCTGCCTAATTAACATAATTATCCAAAACGATAACCATCACCAATACGATATTCTGAATTATGTGATTTCACATCACATACAGACAGATCCGTTTATGTCCTGCTGGGCGGCCTTGAATCGTGGCGTTATGTATCATTTTATTTTATGTGTTCTAAGCTGCAAGGGATGATGCTGAACCTCCAGCACGGCCAGGCCCGTAACGGGACGAACTGCTCTCGAGACGCCTGATGGCTGGCAGAGGTCACCTTCAAAGCCGAGTCCTGTGGAGAAAGGGGGGTGGTCCTGGATGACCGCTCTCACCTTTGTGTTAGCCTTGTCTTTCAGCCGACGATAAAGCTACGAGCCGTGCTTTCTCCATCTGCCATAGAGGAGAGTGATAGTCACAGCAGTGATAAAGAAAGGCCTCTTACTTGTCCTTTAACTGAGAACGGTGCCTCTCCAGAGCTACGATTTCAGGTCTTTTTGTACCGAGACATTTTCCTGCCCTGTCTTGTAATTGAAGAAGCAAAGACTCGGGGAAATAAAAGATTTTCCCGGAAAGAATCGCAGGATATCGTTGGGCAGCTGTCATCGGTGAGCGTGATTCCTTTTCATCGAGCGTGTTCTGTCTCGAACGCACCAGGCATGCTCCTGGCCGTTCCCTCTGCCTGAGATGCTCTTCGCCCAGAAACCGCATGGCTCACTCCCCACGAGCCTCCTGTGTTTGTGCAGACGTCGCCTTCTCAGTGAGGGGCACCTGCCCTACGCCATTTACATGGCAGCCCCTGCCGCTGCCGGGCCGCCCCCCTTCCCTCCCCCACACCCTTTCCTGACCACGCTCTACCTCCTCCTGGAATACTTATCATTTTCTGATACATTATAGAATTTACTGACACTTTCTTATCCGTCTCCCTAAGTAGGATGTAAGCTCCGTGACGTGAGCCCTTTTGTTACTGGTGTGCCTGAGGGAGGCCGGCACAGAAAACAGTGTCTGACACGCAGTGTCAGGCTCCACAAACATTTAAATGGGCGAAAGGATCGATTTTCAGTAAGTAGAAACTGAACTGGAATAGTCCTATACTCCATTTAATGTCATCCCGAAGACGCTAGCTCATTCTACCACTTTTGTTTGAAATATTTCACTAACTAAACCTAGTGCTCATTAAAGGGAGGGTCCCCTTCGTTCTTCTGCACGCGCCCAGCTGCGCAGATGGCGGCCCGCACGGCGTGCGCCAAGCCAAGGCCAGTCGGGGAGCCACGCTGCCGACTCCCTCTGCCAGAGGGACCTCTGCCCTGTGACCTGTGGCCCCTCTCCTAGCTAGTTACTCTGTATCCCGGGAAACAGTTTTGACCTAAACATGGATGTCAAAACGTATGCGAGTGCTTGAGCTGCTTTGCCCCAAGAAACAAAGGAAGATAATCTCGTTATCCGTTAACATGCAAATTTATGGGCTGCCCAGGCCCTTCAGAGAAACGGGGAGGAAACGGGCTGAAGAGTGACAGGCGCGGAGACCGTGTCATCCCCGGATGATGCCGGAAGGGGGACCGGTGGTTGAGGAAGGGACGCTGAAGAGGCACAGGTCGGAGACGCGTCAAGACTCTGTGGCATTTGAGGGAACTGGAACGAGATGTGCCCTTTCCGTGGGCTTAATCAGTAACGGCCCCTTCCAGGGCCGAAGCGTTTCTCTGTCCCAGCGGTGCCCCCAGGGTGAAGTGGGTCGTCAGTGGAGACACAGCCCGTGAGGGACGTGGTAAGACAAAAGTCACCACCGGTCAAAAGGACCCTGAAAATTCTCTGATCAGGCCCTTGATGAAGCCATACTCTTTGTTCGGTTAGGTCTCGTTAACTAAGAAATAACCCCAAACACAGCGGCTTAAAATGGCAACCATTTATTTAGCTTATGATGCTGCGGGTCGGTGTTTTAGGCGGGGCTCTGCTGAGTGCTTTTTCTTACCTTGGCTGGACTGACGTGTGTGTCTGTTAAGGCCTGACCGGGCTAGGACGGCCTCCCTTGGGTTGGCTTGTCTCGTCTCCACGTGGTCTCTCATCCTGCTGTCCCCAAGCACGGGCTTGCTGTCATGAAGGAGGCAGAGCGGAAGCGTCCAGTGTCCTCAAGGCCTGGTCTTGGAACCAGCTGCTGTCGCTAATATCACAGTGACCCAGAGCCGAGGGGCGGATAAGAAAGCTCTATCTCTTAATGGAAAGAACGGCGACATCCCCCCGCCAAGGCTGTGGGAGCGGGGAGGGGTAGAGCTTCGAGTCGCCTCATTTTAGCTGGGCGTTTGCTTGTTGACTTGACCGTGGGGGGCAGTGTCGAGGGGTTGACGCTATTTTCTCTTTTTGTCCAACGTCTGAGGCCGAATTCAACATCCCTGCAACCTCACCATACCTCCGTATCCTCTCTCTTCCTATCAGGACACCAGTCATTGGATGTAGGGCCACCTGACTCCAGGCACACGTCCTCCAGCCTTGGAGCCTGAAACAGCAAAACGGAGGAAGAAGCTCATTTTGAAAACCCTTTCTCTCTGAACAACAGTATCTGCTCTCGACATGGCTGTTTGACCAGAAATCCTAGCTTGCATGCTGGAGGCTGGCTCTTACCTTCTTCGGTCTGTCTTTCGTCTTTTGGAAAGACGACACTTCTCAGCCATTTGACTTTGGGCAAATCTCTCCACCTGTCAGTGCCTCGTTCCCTTCACTGGGACCCCAGCAGCACCTTCCTGATGGGGTGTCATGCAGGTCAGGTGACCTGGTACAGATAAAGCACCTGGACCGGAGACGGGCACGGGGTAGGTGCTCTATGAAAAATCCTCGTCTCCCCATAGGCAGAGACACTCCTCAGGCTGCCCGAGGTAAAACCGATGGGCTTAGAAAAGGGGAAGAGGAGAAAGGTGTACCGACCATCTTCAGCGGGTGGCTCCCGCTTTGCGCTTAGGCTGTCGTAAGCGCTGGTAGGTGGCACCTGTTCAAACCTCCGTGTTTGTTTTACAAAGGAGGATTTGAAGTCAAAGGCACTGGCAGAAGCCACTCAGTGGGGTAAGTAGCAAACTAGCACTTGAACCCCGGGGTCTGTCCTCATCAAGTGAGGCACCTGCGGACCCCGGTGCCTGGCCAGGGATGGTAGGCCACCAGTCTCCCCAAAGCTGCCCCGACATCAGGTTTTTCCCCCCAACTCTGAAACATATTGACCAGCTACAGGAAACCGCATAATTTGCATATGAAAATCAGGCACATGCAAGGGACACGCTTCTGCACGCCCCGTTTTTTCCGGTGAACTCTCTCCTGGCTCAGCTGTCTTCATTTGTTTAAGTAAAATATATGTTGTCACCAAGTGGAATTAATCTGGGTGAGGTCACAGTGGGAACCGCCATGCGTTGGGCCTTCGGGTCCTGCAGCAGCTGGTGGAAGGTGCCCCTGTCGACCAGCCTGTCCCCCGCTCGTCACCCCCTAGGCCGCTGCAGAAGCTGACGAAAGTCAGAGATGCTCTTGCTTTCTGGGAAAATACACCCATGCACATAACTTAAGTTGTAATTTCACTGTGCATCCTGGCAGGCCCAGATGCATGTGTGAGTGGGTGATCGAGGGGCGTTTGAGGGGGGAGGGGGAGGGCTGGAAGTGTTTCCCCAGAGGCCAGGCACAGGAACTATAATTGGAACTTGGAGATGCCACCTGGTAGGAGTATGGCCTTTGGTGGAGGAATTCGCTTCTCTCCATGCTCTGACCTGCTGGGGGTGGACACCGGAGGCCCGGAGAGCCAGTGGCTACAGCCTCGGGGACACAGGGAGGAGGGAAGAAGATGGATCTATTTGGAGGGCTTAGCTTGGGGGCACCCCAGATTGAGGTCTTACATCGGAGGTGCAGTCCCCAAAATATGGGACCACCTGGCACTTGGGTGTGCAAATCATATGAGGCGCCCAGATGGGCATCTAAAAAGAGTAACAGTTATATAGTTGTTTTAATGGTTCTTAGAAAAGAATAAGAATCTCTTTTTTCCCTCCAGTTAGTACAAGTATTTATTCGTTGGGTGTTTTCATTTGCTCTCTCTGATGAAACATGTCGTTGTAGTATATACCTTGCATTTCTTGGTCAGTGAGGATAGACGGCTTTTCACGTGTCTTTTAAAACATCGTTTTGACTTAAACACTTTTTTAAGGTAATAGACTTAATTTTTTTAGAGCAGGTTCAAGTTCATAGAAAAATGAGGGGGAAGCGTGGCGAGTCCCCACGATCTGCCTCCCCCGCCCCCATGCTGCTCTCTCTCATCTACGTAGGGACCACGGTGCTTTTGTTGCAATTGATGAACCAGCGTCATACGTATTACGAATCGAGGTCCGTAGTTTACATCTGGGTCATTCTTGGTGTTTTACGTGTTATGGTTTTTTTTTTTTTCTTTGAATTGCTTGTTCTTTTGGTGTCATATCTAAGAAGTCATTGCAAAATCAAAGTTATGAATATTTAATCCCGTGTTCTAAGAGTTTCGTAGCTTAGTTCTTACGTTTAGGTCTTTGATCCGTGGTGAGTGCATTTTTGTACGTGGTATGAAGTAGGGGTGTAAATTCTTCATTCTTTTGTGCGCCATACCCAGTTGAGTATGGTTGCTTTTACTATAATTTGTTGAATTGTAAGCTTATATAATTTAACTTTTATTTATGGTCACGTTTAACAACTGGCTTGCAAAATTCCTGAAAACTTAACAATCAGCTCTCAGGAGCCAGTGAGAACTGGTGCGGCTGGCCCCCGCATGCCACTACCTCCAGCTTCCTCTGCTGGGACAGTCTTGCTGAAGGCTAGAATTAGGGTTTGTTTTCTTGAGATGCTGAGCTGGGGGATCGGCAAGGAGC
This sequence comes from Pteropus alecto, assembly GCF_000325575.1. NCBI lineage: Eukaryota > Metazoa > Chordata > Mammalia > Chiroptera > Pteropodidae > Pteropus > Pteropus alecto. The sequence goes on from NW_006442491.1 coordinate 38,080,788, forward strand.
TGGAGACCCGAGGCTTGTAGTCACAGAGCTGTCCAGCATTTTCTCATCGTGTCCGGCTTTCCCTCCTGGGGTTCGAAGAGCATGGCTGGGTCTCTCTCGCTCCCTCGTCTGGGAGGGACCTGATTGTGTCCTGGCTGAATCTGGACAGGCTTTGAAAGTCGGACTTTTGAGCAGAGACCCAAGCCTGATTCTGAGATTGGGGAGGTGCTCCTTTTCCTGGGGCGGGGGGGGTGTGTGGCCAGGTAAAATATAGGGTGCTCAGTTGCACTGGGATTTCAGGTGAATGATGCATAAATTTTCAGTATAAGCATAACACATGCAAGGTTTGGGATGCATACTAAAGAATTGTGCATCATTTACCTGAAATTCAAATTTCGCTGGGGGGGGTCCTGTATTTTCGTTTGCTGGATTCTGCAAGCTTCCCCTAAGGTCAGTTTTCTTCCCTATTGCCTCGTCCAAAAGCAGAGACAGAGAACCGCAGAGTGGGGCGGGCCCTGGGGAGGTGCTCTGCCCATTCGCGGACTCCGAAACTGAGTTCCAGGTAAGGAAGGGGACTTGCCCCGGAGCCTGGGATCACCGCGGGCTTCCAGGACCTGGCCGAGCTGTCTGTATGACTTTGCTTTTTCCTGAGGCCAGCACGTTTTCTCAGTGTCTCCTCTGCACAGGGCACTATGCTAGGTGTCAGGGGACCACAGTGACGAGCCTACCATGGACCCATGTAGAGGGCAAGAATCAAAAGCCCCCTTTGAACATGTTACATAAGAGACAGGACTCACACGGCTCTGGATCCAAATCCTGCTTTGCCGTGTACGACATGGCCTTCTGCTGTGAGCCTCGGTTTCCCCTTCCCCACACGGGATGAGAATACTTACTTTCTTGGGGGACTGTCATCAGCCTCAGCGGGGTGATGAACCGCTGGTGGGAGCCAGGGGAGAGCGTGCTGCGTGACGAGACGGTAAAGTGTGGCGTTGTCCGCAGGTTACCGGCATCCTGGACTGTCGGATGACGTGGGATGGAGGTGCCAGCACTCGCCTGCCCTGCCTCACCAGCCAGGGACCAGCCCGCTCCTGCATCTGCAGCCCCAGGGGCCGCAGGTGGGCAGGCCTCGCCTCGCCTGACCCTGGGCCCTGTCATCCTGCCGCCTGAGCAGGGCCTGGCCCCTGCCGTGTTCCTGAAGGCCCTGCCCATCCCGCTGTCTCACACGGTGCCTCCCGGGAGCCTGCAGCCCCGTGCGCCCCTGGTGGCAGGCAGCCTGGAGGGGGGCAGCGTGCCCTTCATCCTCAGCCCCCTGCTGCAGCCGGAAGGACCCGGCCCCGCCCATCTGGGGAAGCCAGCGGCCCCCACACTCACTGTGAACATCGTGGGCGCTCTGCCTGTCCTGTCGCCCGGCCTGGGGCCCGCCCTGGGCGGTCTGGGGAAGGTGCGTAATGCCGGCAAGTACCTGTGCCCACACTGCGGCCGGGACTGCCTGAAGCCCAGCGTTTTGGAGAAGCACATCCGGTCCCACACGGGGGAGAGGCCCTTTCCCTGCACCACCTGTGGCATCGCCTTTAAGACCCAGAGCAACCTGTACAAGCACAGGCGCACCCAGACGCATCTCAACAACTCTCGGCTGTCGTCGGAGTCTGACGGTGCTGGGGGCAGCATCCTGGAGGAAGGGGACAAGGCTGGGGAGACCCCCAGAGCCGCCGGCCAGGGGGGCAGCTGGAGCCAGGGCGGGGGTGATGGGACCCGATCAGAGAAACCCCTTTCTCCGGGCGTCCAGGGTGCTGGGCCCTGCCCGGTGCCCACCGCGTATCTGTCCCCAGTCACCGAGAACCGAGATCTGAAGCCGGAAGCCGCCCCCTGTCCAAGGTCCACATTTGCCGACAGAGAAGCCCCTTCGGACTCTGCCCACATGGCTTCCCCTGGGCGCCCCGCTGCCGGCCCGCAGCCCAGGCGTAAGAACTGCGACACCGTTTCTCTTTCTTTCCAGTCTTCAAGCAGTGCAGCAGCAGCAGCAGCAGCAGCAGCAGCAGCAGCAGCAGCAGCAGCAGCAGCAGGCGACGTCCTCGGAGAAGCCCTGGGAGGCCAGAGCCTCGGAGGGCCGGCTGAGGAAGTGTGAGAGCACCGACTCCGGCTACCTGTCCCGATCGGACAGCGCCGAGCAGCCGCTGGCGCCCTCCAGCCCCCTGCACA
>NW_006442491.1:38083508-38087034 GCF_000325575.1 Pteropus alecto
AGGCCTGCCCCTGCCCGACCGGTGGACGTCCCCAGCGGCCACCCCCGGGCCCTGGTCAGACAGGCCGCGGTGGAGGACCTGCTGTGTCCCCCCTCTGGGGACGCCGGGGCCCCTGCCGAGGACCTAGACGGAAAGGGAACGGCTGGAGGGGACGGGGCGGCCAGCAAGGGCAAAGCGGCCAGCAGGAAATGTGGCCAGAGGAAGTTAAAGATGTTCTCCCAGGAGAAGTGGCAGGTCTACGGGGACGAGACGTTCAAGAGGGTCTACCAGAAGGGCAAAGGCAGCCGCCACGGGGGCGTGAGGGCGAGGGAGGCGGCGGCAGGCGGTGGGACAGCGCTGGACCTTCCTCTCCAGGAAGAGGCCGCTGGCTGCTGGGGCGCAAGCCTGTCCCAGGCCGAGAGGGCCCCTGTCTGTGGCGACACTTCCGTGGGAACCCAGCTGGGGCCCGGTGGAAGCCCGCTGGCCGCCGAGGCCTCCTCGGTGACTGAGCCGCCCAAGCAGAACGAGACAGCGGCCAGCACGAGAGACAGTGACCAGCCCAGGGTGACGGGGGCCAGGTCACCCCCCACCCTCAGCTGCAGAGAACGGTCCTGTTTGGGCAGCAAGACCCCTTCGCTCCCTCCAGGTGGGAGGCTGGAGCTGGGGTGTCAGCTGGCCCCAGCACCCGGTCCCCTCAGAGGAGGCGAGCGGGAGGCTCCCAGGCCGGTTTTGTCTGACCCCCCGCGGGAAGGAGGTGCCTGCTGTGGCGGGGGCACGAAGGAGCGCCGTCAACGCACCCAGACGGTCCCCAGACGGCCCGGCGGGAGCGCGGTGGCGCCCCAGCCCACAGGGGGCCAGCTCCCTTCGGAGAGGAAGAAGCTGCGGGTGGAGGCGCTGAGCTGCCAGGAGCCGTCAGGGCCTCTGGGGGCGGGAGGCGGGACCCCAGGGGGCCCCGAGCAGGCCGCCTCCCCGCCATTTTGGGACCGGGACAGTGACCCCGGGGACAAGCCGTGGGGGCTGTACGGGGGTGCCAACTGCATGGCGCGGGGGAGGCCTGGGCTGTCGGAGGCCTCCGGAGACTTTCCCACTGCTCCTTCTGTGGCCCTGAGGCCATCGGGGCCGAGGGACCAGGAGGCGCCACGGTATCCTGCGGCCGTGGTCCCCGGGCGTCCCTCCCAGCTGGCCAGCCAGCCTCGGGCTCCCGACGGCCTCGCTGCCCCGGCAGACACGTCCTTTCCCCCCAAGTACCTCCTCAGGTTACCTCAGGGAGAGGCTCGCCCGCCAGCGCCCGGTGCCCAGGGCCCGGGCCAAGGCCAGGACCCGGCCCGCAGCAGTGGGCAGCCCGAGGAGCCAGCCTCCTGTGCCGGGTCAGGGCTGGGGACGCCCCCGCCTCCTGGCGCAGCCTCAGGCCCAGCCCCGGCTGGAGCAGACGGCTTCGGGGAGGACCCCACCTGGCCCAGGCCATGGGCCAGGAGCACAGTGGTACAGGGGGAAGAGAGAGGGGGCTTGAGCAACGGCACCCCGGCGGCTGCGGAGTCTCCCGGCTTGACCGCCGGGCCCCCCGGGGAGATGGCCTCCTTCCCCCACACCCCGGCCTGTGGCGAGCAGAGGAGCGGGACCCACGACGCGGGACGCCTGGGCACGGGCAGCACCTGGGCGAGTGCCCGGCACCCTGGCCGTATCCCCAGTCCCTGGGCACCCCGCCGAGAGGCGGAGGAGCCTCCAGAGGCCGCCCCGAAGGTGCCTCCTGTAGCGCCCCCGGCTGGGCCCAGCTGTGGCTGCTCCCTCTGGCCCGGCCCGCTCCCCTCCGCCCCCACGCCCTCGGGCTGGCCTGCGCTGGCCCTGTGTCCCCACGCGGAGACTCCTGGCGACGGCGGGGCCGAGGGCCGCTTCCCCTCGCTGAGGACGGAGCCCCGGCTCACGTGGTGCTGCCTGAGCCGCAGCCTCCCGCTGCCCACGGAGCAGAAAGAGAAGGCCGCCTCGGTGTACTTGGCGCTGCACGCCCCTGGTGGCAGCCCCCAAGACGAGGGTCCAGACGCCCCGCCGGTGAGCACAGCGGTGTCGGGAGGGTGGACCAGGACCAGCCCGAGAGGAGGGCAGGTGCAGACGGCGAAGGTAACACCCCGCTTTGCCCAGCGCCACAGGGCAGAGGGCACGAGCTCAGCAGGCAGGACTCGCGGAGTTGGGGCGGGGGGTCGGGGGGAAGCGTGAAGCCATCTCTGTCGCATCTGCTGTCTATCAGGACATCTTCTCGGCCTGCTCCTAAGGGAGGTCGGGGCTGCCACGTGTAAGACAGAGAATAACGGCCAATAATGCAGAACAAAAGAAAATCATGAAAAAACATTTTTCGAAGCAAAGAATTATTGTACCCAAGCCTCTGGGAGAGATATTTTTCATGACTAGAAATAGAAGTTAACTCCGAGCTTCCTGGTAGCACAGGCAAAAAGTGAAATGAAATGCCGACCAGCAAAGTGCTGTGGGTCATCTAAGATTATAAACCAGAAACTCATTAAGAGATAGACCCCAGGCGAAAACGAAACCAAACCAAACCCCCAAGCCAACAACAACAACAAAAACTCTTCGAAGAAGAGAGTTAATGTATCAGGGACTCCTGAGAAATAATTACTGTGCAGACTCGACCTACCTCGGAGTCCCTTGGGAGCAGTGACCAGAAAGGAGAGGAGCGGGTGCTCTGGAGAGTTCTCACTTGGCGACTAAAGGATAAGTTCCTGGTCCCATCTGGAGAGTGATTCCGTGCATCTGGGTCCTATAGCTGGGATGACTCTGGCCAGGGTGCCTGATGAGGGTCCGGGAGTCTCAGAGCTCATCTAAGCGTGTGGAGCGGGGCCAGGGCCCGGGCCCTGCAGGCTGCTCTTCTCCAGGCAAGTGGGACCCAAGGGGGCGGCAGCACTTTCTCCATCCCGAGTAGGGTGCGTCATAAAAGAAGGCGCCGGGCCTAGGGGAGGGGAAACTCAAGGCCAGATTAGCCCCTCTTCCTGCAAAATGCAGGCGGGTACTGGGTACTGGGCACAGGGGTCCTGGAGAGGGAGAGTTGGGGGCACAGTGCTCCCTAGGCCCTCAGTTAGCACCAAAGGTCTGGGTGTTCCTCTGTGCGTCCAGCCTACGTGGGGTTCCAGAAGGTTCCTCCAAAAAAAGCTTAGGGCGCCGGACGAGGCAGCATTTTCACACCTTGACACCCCCAGACAGGCACCCTGACCACAGGGAACCCTCTGCCTTGTTCCCACCATGCGTGCTTGAGCGACATGATGCCAACGTGTCTGGTCTTTTCAGTTCTCCCACTCAACGGCCAGGGTGACGTCTGAGCCGGAATGGAAAAAAGGGACGTCTCGGAGGAGGGCGACCACGTCCCGCGGGAGCGGCAGGCAGAAAACGCTGAGCGTCAGCTCCAGAAGGTAGGGCGTGTGGCCCCTGTCATTTCCACGTGGGCCCATGGTGTCGGGAGCGGCAGACCGCGGTCTCACTAAAACCCCGGGACAACCTTCACGTGGGCTCCGAGGGCCTCTCGGTGCCCCAGAGAAATTTAGGG
>NW_006442491.1:38087082-38088048 GCF_000325575.1 Pteropus alecto
ATCAGCCCCGCACGGCCCTGGGGGCGTGTGTTCTTCAATCGTGCCGTTCCAAGGCCAAGAACCCAGCAAATCTTTGAAATAACTGAGTTGAAAACACATCCATTCAGTGTAAGTCCTGAAGAGAGAGCGTGTTAATTATTTACAGCTTTTATTGCTTTTTTTAATTATGCAAGTGATGCGTGTCCTTTGCAGAAAAATTAGAAAATACAGATGAGCCAAGAGAAGACAATCAAACATTCTAGTCGCCCCACCACCGGAGAGAATCGCCATTAACGTTTAGGTGTGTGCCCTTCTAGACTTTTCTCCATGAAGTGCATGCACATCACCTACCAGCGACAAATGGGGGGAACATATGGGTTTTATGAATGACACTCCTTCATCATGTCATTCTTTGATTGTCTTGCTCAAAGCCCGCAGGCTGCCCGCCGCGTGCCAGTTCTGAAGCTCATTCCTTCACCAGCCCCTGCCACTTCCCCACCCCAGCTTCCCATCCTCCCACGTGCCCCCTCTCCCACTCAGTGTGACTTCGGGCCATCTCGGCCCCCCTCCCACTCCCTAATGGCACCCTGAGCCCCAGCCCGGATCCCGTCCTGCCTTTCCGCTTCACACCTTGGCCCCCAGGAAGGCTCCTTTTCCTGAAATGTTCTTAGCCTCCCTGACTCCCTACTGTCAGCATTTAATCCAAAGCCTAGGCATTCTTCGGGAGGCCGTGGAAATGCCAAATTCTTCCTCATAGCTGCTCAGACCCTCAGCGGCTGGAGAGGACGTACTGTCCTCCGAGGCCCCTGCCAATGTTCCGTGTGTATGCCACAAGCACGTGCCCAGAGCAGCCATCGCTGAGGGCTGCTCTGTGGGGGTCTGTTACAACGACTCCCCATTCTTCTCATGCGGAACTGAGAGACACAGAGAGGTCAGGTGACCTCCCCAAGGACCCGGATGTGAGCTGGCATCGTAGGGGTACCGAAA
>NW_006442491.1:38088120-38094796 GCF_000325575.1 Pteropus alecto
GCTCAGAGAGTCCCGAATAAGATGAACCCAAAGAGGCCCGCACCCAGAAACATCATAACTAAAACACCAAAGGTTAAAGACCAAGAGCGAATCTTAAAAGCAGTAAGAGCAAAGCACTGAGTTACCTACAAGGAGCTCCCAGAAGACTAGCAGCTGATTTTTCAGTAGAAACTTGGCAGGCCAGAGGAGATGGGCACGGAATATTCGAAGCGATCGACAGCAAGGACCTACCACCAAGGTGTTCAATTTCTCGTGCTCTTTCCCCTTCTAGTCCCCCTGTGATGCGAAGGCTGGTAGGCTCGACGTCCCGGAGGCTCCTTAAACTATCACTTTTGGGGGGGTTCTTTTTTCTTGTTGCTCTTCTGATGGTGTGCTTTTTCGCTACCTTATCTTCCAAATCGCCGATTCGATCCCCTGCTCCATCTAATCTGTTGACTTCCTTTAGCGTGTTCTTTATTTCGGTTATTGTATTCCTCACTCCGACCGTTTCTTTTCTATGTTTTCTCTCTCCGTTTTTCCGTTCTCTGTCTCTTCGTTAAAGTTCTCACTGAGTTCATCTATCTTCCCCGAAGTTCATCGAGCATCTTCGTCACCAGTGTGGCCTGGCAGGTCGCTTGTCTCCATTTCGTTTACCTCTTTTCCCGCAGCCTTGTTCTGCTCTGGCATTTGGGACACGTTTCTTTGTCTCCCCATTTCGGCTGCCTCCCTGGGTTTCTGTCTATGTGTTAGGTAGGGCCGCGCTGCCTCCTGGTCTTGGTAGAGCGGCTTTTTGTAGTAGGCGTCCTGTAGCAACAGTCTTTCCTGGTCACCTGAGCTGGGTGTCCAAGGTGTGTCCTTTGTAGGAGTTGTGTGTGTCTTCCTGTTGTAGTTGAGTCTTGGTTGCTGGTTATGTCAACGGGAGGGGTTGACCCTCAGGCTGATTGGTAGTGCGGAGAGGCCGGTGAGGGGCTGGGGGAGGGCCCCAGCTGCAGGCCAAGTTCAGCCACAGCCTGTGCACTGCCTGGGGCCACCTGGCAAGAGTCACCAGGCAATCTGCAGACGGCTGGGTTTATGCTGGGTTTAGAGGTGCCTTGAGAGGCCAAGCCGGGAACCAAGGCCGGCTGCTGCTAGTGCCTGGCTTGGGGCTGCTCAGCAAGAGGTATGGGGCATGCCAAGGCCAGATGCTGCTTCTTTGGGTTTTGTGAAGCTTTGCGAGATTTTAAGAAAGTCCTCAGTATGAGCCTAGATAGGCCATTTGTATGGGAAAAAACACTGGAGACGGCTGGGGTGGGCCTGCAAATTGGGAGGGGCGGGGTCTCAAGGAGTCACCTGGGCAGAGTGACTGAGTCAGCCAGGTGGATGGAGCTTAGATATGGTGCCCACCTGATGTCAGGAGTGGCGAGGGCCCGATATAGGAAATATGGCCTCTGCTAGCACTTCTGTCTGGGAGAAAGCTGCCCCTCCAGCTCTCGCCCTGAAGCCAGACGACTCAGTTCCTCTCTGTGTGTCCCTGGAGCCTTCCAGCCTGTGCCCCAGCGCTGCAGCCCAGAGCGGGTGAGTCCGTCATGGAATAAACCTGCGTGTGTCTGGTGTTCCCACAGACTTCCATCTCACCCGGCCACCTCCCCGCTGGTTTTCACAGCCAGAGGTCGTGGGGACTTCTCTCACTGTTTTTTTTTATTTTATTTTATTTTTTTTATTTTTATAATTGTGATCTTCACAGGTATGAGGTGATATTTCATCGTGATTTTGATCTGCATTTCTCTTATGATTAGTGGTGTTGAGTACTTTTTCATATATCCGTTGGCCACGAGTATATCTTCTGTGGAGAAATGTCTGTTCAGATCTTTTGCTCACTAAAAAATTGGGTTATGGTCATTATTATTATTTTTTGCCGTTGAGTTGTATTAGTTTTTTATATATATAGGGTGTTAACCCCTTATCAGATATGCGGTTGGTTCGCAAATACTGTCTCCTATTCTGTAGGTTGTCTTTTCATTTGTGGATTCTTTCTCCTTTGCCGTGCAGGAGCGTTTCAGTTTGACGTAGTCCCACATGTTCATTTTTGCTTCTGTGACCTGTGCTTTTGGTGTCATATCCCAGACATCATTGGCAAGGCCAATACCAGGAAGCCTCCCCCTTACGTTTCCTTCTTAGAATTTTACAGTGTCAGGTCTCACGTTTAAGTCTTTAATCCATTCCGAGTTGGATTTTGTGTGCGGTATTAGATAAGTGTTTGATTTCATGGTTTTGCATGTGGATATTCGGTTTTCCCAGCACCGATTATTGAAGAAACTATTTTTTTCTGGTTGTATATTCTTGGAGCCCCTTGTTGAAGAGCAGTTGATAGTAAGTGGTAGGTTTATTTCTGGGCTCTTTACGTTTTTCCGTTGGTCAATATATATTTTTTTTATATTATTACCATACTGTTTTTATTACTATAGTCTTATAATATATTCTAAAAGCAGGAAATGTGATGCTGCCTGCTATATTCTGTTTTCTCAAGATTGCTTTGGGTATTTGGAGACGCTTGTGGCTCCATATGAATTTTAAGAGTGTGTTTTCTATTTCTATAATCTTTTCTTTTCAATCTTTTTTTTTTTTTTTTAAACACACTTAATATTTTCTAAGAATGCCAACAAAGGAAGCCTTGGCGTGTCTGACTCTGTTTTATGTACTAGCTCTTCTGAATTGCAATTGCTGTTTTTGTTTGTGTTTTTTCGTGGGCGAGCTAAGATTTTTGGAACTTTGAGACTTGGGTTGGAGGTGGGTTTCTTTAGTAATGATTTGTTTCGCTTCTGCTAGATGCCTGAGGGCACCCACTAGGCACTCATTTAAATAAAATTCTTGGTTTTAGCTTTCTGCATGTCACTGTGTAGCGTGACATGAAGCAAACCCACGAGAAGACTCTTTTATTGTTACAAAATTAACAGGAGAGACTTTGCCCCCTTCCCTCAGTGAGAAGTTTGGAATTATTTTTTATATCTTCTTGGCAGGTGATGGGGTAGGGTGTGTTATTTCTAATTCAGTCATATATTGAGAGTATGACCCTCTAGGTCTCAGATTTATGTGAAAGTAGAGGTTGGCTCTTTCGCTCAGCTCTCACCTAGGATAGATTCTGGGTTTGGATCCTGCACCCTACACACCAGCAGGTCAGGAAAATGAAAAACCAAGCTCGTCTGGTTTGGCATATGCCCTCATAATGAAAGCTTTCTTCTCTTCTCGGGTTTCAGTTTTCATTTGGTTTTTGACTTGTAAATGGATCTTACTTTCGAATCAGGACACCAAGACATTTCAATATGTTTTAAGCACTTTTATATTTTAATCTACATTTTTAGTTGTTTTTAGTATAAGGGCGAATATGGTGGTTTCACTCGGAGCGACGAGTCCGTTCTACCGTGGGAAACAGGCGTCTTATTTTCTGACCTTGTTTATGATTGTCTTGTCATCAGGAAGTTGTCATTTTGTCGTAGTGAGATGGAGCTACCTTTTCCTCTGTAGTTATTACTTTTTGGTCTTGTCTAAGAAATCTGTCCTCACTCTCGATCTCCCAGAGTCACAAATATAAAAATATATTCTATTTTTTTTTCTCTATGGAAGGAAGAATGAATTTTTGTCCATATAGAAAACATGGACTATGGGTCAAATTTAGCTTTTGACCTGTTTTTGTAGATTCTTGAGAACTAGATGTGGTTTTTACATTTTTAAAAAGATTGTGTGTGTGTGTGTGTGTGTGTGTGTGTGTGTGTACACACACACATATAATAGAGAATATGTGGAAGAGATTGCATGTATTCTGCAAAGTCTAAAACATTTCTTATCTGAAACTTTATACAGAAAGCCTGCAGACTCCTGGATGAATCACCTTTTCCCTCACTTATTCACTGTTTTTCAACTTCCCACTTATACTTGGAGTTTTTTTTTTTTTCCCAGGGCCCTCCGTTCTATTTCATTCATTTCTTTGTTGATCGTCAACTCCAAATACCACACTGTAATGAAAATGGCTGTTTTCATTAATGAAAGTACATGAGTCAAAGGAAAGGATGAGAAAATGCGGGATCCATTTTCAGATTACAAATGGAAAAATGTAGAAAATTCATACTTGGGTGCCTAATTGCCCTGACATTAACTAGAGGCATAGATTCCGCGCGCTCACAGAATCCGTCTCTGCCATGCCCAAAGCAGGCGCTGGACCATGGAATTGGATTCTATCGATTAATGTGTAACTGTGCACAGTGCTGTTGGAAGCATCCAACACCCAGAGACTCGTTCTAGAGAGCTTGTGACAAATGAAACAATGAATCGTGAAGTCCCAAGCGAATTGGAATGAGCAGGGAGGAGATGGGAGGTTACATGGAGGAGGGTGCTCTGTAAACCCTAAAATGCACGTTCACCATCGAAGGGGACAGCGAAAGAGAAACACCTGGACCCTGAGAACATAGTTTTCTTGACTGTGGCTGCTTTTCCTTACAAAGCGGACGTTTGTCTGTCTGAGGCATGTGTCTGCTCACGTTCGCCATGACACAATTTACTTGTTCACTGAATCTCACCGTCGGCAATGAGAGCACGATCTCTGAAGTGAGATGGAGACACGGATCTGGAGATGCGATGGCCACCACTACACGTGGTTGAGAGCTTCGTCACATTCACCACGGCACCGAAAGCTTTGGCCATGGTCCCGGGCTCTTCCTGGTGTGGTACGAAGGGTCGCTTTGCTTTGTCATTCCCTGTGAGATCAGGAGAGGAAGGAGAGGAATAATATGACAGACCACACATTCTTTCTCCAGGACGAGCCTGCGTGAGGCAGGCGTGTGAGCCTGTAAGACCCTCTCCCGGGAGAGTGGGGCGGGGTGCGGTAGGAGCATCGAGAAGCATGACGAAAACCTCACCCTGCTCCTTTCGTGAGCCTCCCACTAGACTCCAGCCAACACGAGTGCCCCCTGGGCTCTTGACCTTGGCCAGCCAGCTGGTCGTGTCGCTGCTGGAGCTGACAGGAGGTGAAGTGGCTTTTTTTTCTGATGGGTTTTCCGCGAGGTCTATAAGCAAATATATCATAGCGATGTTTCATCAGTGTAGGAGTCAGATTTAAAATTTGGACCTTAAATGGTAGCTTATTAAAAAAAAAAAAGTGAAGGACCATACAGGCCGGCTAAAAGCAGCAGATGAGACATGAATACGGAACTCTAGATTGATTTATAAACAATCTTGAGTAGAAATGCAGAGAGAAGAAGCAGAGCTCTGCGGTTTCGCGTCACGCACCAAAGCGACGCCACATGCCGATGAGCGCAGGCGCGCGTTGACAGGTGCTCGCCAGCCGAGCCCGAGCGAGCGTCCTCGGGAGGAGCAGGTGACTGGGACGGAGAAGGGGAGAAAGGAAAATGCTCGCGTCGCGCGCCTGAGGCTGTGCTCCCCAGAAGCAGAGCCTGAGACGGGGAGTTCCGGGGGGGTGGGTCCCCAGGCGGCTCCTAACGGGGCGAGCGAAGACTGGAGCCAAGATTTGGTGTTGGGCGTCCAGCCCCGCCCGAGGCCGCGGGGAGCTCTGGAGTGTGAAATACACCACGGAGCCTGACCCGCTCCGAGGCGAAGGGACTGAGCTGTCCTGTCCTGTCCTGCGACAGACAGTCAATCATTAAGGGCCTTTCCTGGTCTCTCCGGGCAAGACGGCTCCTATCCGGCAAGGGCGACCGCGAGAGGAGGGGGTAAGCGTGAGCCGTTAGTAGCCAACCCTCCGGCCCCGAGTGTAGACGTGCAGCCCCCGGTGAGGGTGCGCGGCGCTCACTGCACCTGCTGAGTGGCCGGAGGCCTGGTGTGGCTGGTGATGGCGAGACGCAGCCCCCGCTTCGCCCCAGCTGTTCCTTCCTGGGGTGGTCCATCCCCAGGAGGGGCTGCATGCTCGCGCGGTGTCTGGGAGAACCCAGGAGAGGAAGAAACAGCCCCTGCTCTTGACTGAACAAAATATTACTTCGAAGACAATGCCAAGATCCACTTGGGCCCCCACCGAGGGCCAAGGGGTCCAGATTCCACCGTAATGACGTCTGAACTTGGGGGCCGGACACTCCCAGCAAGCTCCGAGTTATTTTCATCGAGTGGAGTGACTTGTACATTTTCCCAAAGCGAAACCTCCTTGCAGTTCAAGCTGTGCCATTCCTAACCCCCACGTGCGTGTGGCAGTCACCCACTGACTTGGGGGCAAAAGTGACTCCCCATCTTCCTTCCTCCCTTGTCCTGCAGTTTGAAATCACACTGTGCCCAGGCCCAGCAGGAGCCCTGACTGGTTCAGGGGTTTGCGATGACCAAAATGGCAGGCCCGTGGCTTCCGACCCTGGCTCAGATAGCGCCTTCGTCACCTTGGGGTCTTGACGAGCAGGGATGGGCTGCTTCAAAGAACAAGGCAGGCGTCCCCAGGGACTGACAGCTCCTGCCCAAGGCCAGGGGGCCAGGGCATCGTGGAAGAGGAGCCTTTCCCAACACACACGCAGGAGAAGATGAACACAAAGCCACTTTCTCACTGTGGGCTCTGTAAAAATCGGTGCCCAAGAGGACGCTGCGTCCGCTCTGCAGACCTCATTTAAAAGTCCGCGAGCAGCCCTGGCGATCACGGGACTGCGCTGGCTGTCGGAGGCGGCGGCTCAGATGAACGAGGAGGGAACATGGCCCCGCGGTGGCCGCGCCTTCCTCCCCCAGCTGGCCAGGTAGT
>NW_006442491.1:38094882-38116812 GCF_000325575.1 Pteropus alecto
TAGGGTTCCTGCGACTCGAGGTTTGTGAAGAGTAGGGAGTCTTTGCGACCAGGCAGCTTGAAGTGGGGCGAAGAGCTGCCCCCTCACAGTGACCTCTACAAGGTGACGCAGAGCAGCGGACCCGAGGCCAGCGCCCACCTGCGCCCCGGGGTTTCACATCGCAGGCAGCACCGCAGCTGCGCTGCGTCTCAGCTCCGTCGCCTGCAACACGGGGGCGCTAGACTAGGGCGCTGGTCCGGTTTCAGTCGCACATCCTTATCGGTAAAAGGTTTGGAGCCTGCGGCCTAATAAATGCATGACCGTTCATTTTACAAATGACACATACGTTCTACTCTACCGGTGATTATGTGCCCTATAAAGGGCATGCAGCGTAGACATAAGGAAGGCTAGTGGACAGTGACTATAAACGGGAGGTCTAGAATCTTCTTTCCCGGCCGTCGTCATGCCTGCCCACTGGGATGTGAATACGTGGTTTTGGAGATTAGACTAGATAATCTGGAAAGGCTTTTCTAGATGGAAAGCCTGTGACGCTCAAAGAAGACCCTTCGGGCCTGCATTGTCCAGGGCGGCAGTTGTCCATGTGTGGGTATTTAAGTTCATTAAGATGAAATAAAATGTGAAACTCAGTTTCCCAGACACATTAAGTTCGTTGCACGTGCTCGACAGTTTAGTGGCTACTACACTGGTCCGTGCAGATTATGGAACATTTCCATCGCGGTGAATCTCTAACGGCCTGTCCGTTAAGCAGTAAGACCATCCGGTTTGGAATTTAGCTACCGCAAGGGACCTTCGTGAAGCACTTGTTGCGTGCTGAGTGGCATGGGAACCGTTTTGTAAGTACCGTCTCGGTGGGTCCCAACCACGTGTTCGTGACGTAGGTCCTATTATCATTCCCACGTCAGAAGGGACAGGGCGTTCATAGAGCTGACGAGATGTGGGGCTCCCAGGCGCCCCACGGAGGCTTGGGTTTTCTTGGCTGAGCGTCGCTTTCCTGGAACTGTGTGCACAGGCTTCTGGGCACGTGCTCCCGAGGCAGGTGACGGAACGTGTGCTTCTCTGTCTCCCAGGTACAGAGGGAGCGTCCTGCAGAGCCGCGTCCAGCTGAGAGCGGGTAGACTGCGCAAGCCACTCTGGGTGCTGAGGAAGGACTGGCCCCCTCCGCCACGCAAGGGGCCGGACCCACACGGGATCCTCGGGCAGCCATCTTCAGAAACGGCAGGTAACGTTCTCCTGGGAGGTGAGTCCAGACTGGACGCAGGCCGTCGGGGATGCAGGATGAGCGAGAGACAGCCATCCTTGCCCTCGGGAGCCCGAAGCTCAGCGGGGGGACAGACGCCTGCAGGATGATGGCAAAAGCGTGACATTTGTGAGACGGTGGGCGTGACCCTGCACCGGCGGACAGGGTGACGGGTGAGCGTACCCAGCGAGACTGGCTGGGGACCCGATAGCGAGACGTCGACAAACATCCTCGAGTACTGGCCGCGCGTGTGAGGTCCGCATTCCCCGCAGGACCCAGAGGACGTGAGTCAGGGCTCTCGGCGCCGCCCCCTTTCCCCGTCTCTGAAACGGAGGGTCACTCGACCCTCTGCACAGGGCCACTGCGAGGCTAAAGTAGGTCAGCGGACGGGCTCGAGAGTCCACACGGAATAGAAGTACGAGCAGTTGTCGTGTGAGAGTGGCCGGGAACATCGCTCACGTGGGAGGCGGTGAGCCCTCTTCAGCCTCGGAGATGAATAGAGGCTGGACTAATGGGGCCGCTTCCCGGAACAAGGGCTGTTTTCTGTTCTAATCACTGGGCAACCAGCGCAAAGTGCTTAACTTCTCTGGATCTCAATTTCCCCCGCCTTCCCCGCCTCTCCCGGCAGCAACGAGCCCAGTCTTAGCCTCGCCTGCAGGGTGTTGCCCGGAGAAGATGGAGACCATCTGCGAAAAGGCTGTAGGGTCCCATCCGGCCAGCAGGGACCGAATTACCACCCTTTTATGGCTGATTGTTGTCTGTTTGGCTCCTAGGCTGACCCTGGGCTCTGTCTGAGGTCTGAAGTTTGGGCCCCTAAGGACAGTCGGCCAGACACCTCCTCCTCCACCTTTGCATGGCTCCAGTGCCCCCTACAGGCACATGGCACTTCCGTGCTCCCCATCCCAACCCTCTAGCCCCCGACCCCCTATCTAGTAGGATTGGTCTTGCTCCTCAGTGAGAATTTAAATTGAAGTAGGCGTTTGTTTGCTCAGTGGGCTGGCCAGCTGGGGAAGGAAAAGCACCTCTCCGAGGAACGTGGGGTTCAGGTCCCGTGGGAGAGGCTGGGGTGAGTGGGGTGGGGGCGAGGCGCACACACGGTCATGGAACCGGCTTTGCCCTTCCTTCATCTTCTGTGGCCACGATGCTCACCTCCATTACTCCCTCCTTCCCGAATCGACACGGCCGATGGGGGCGCCCACTGGGACGTGCTCGGGTGACAGCACCCCTTTCGACACAATCCAGCGGAACCCACCGGGACTCTGCTAGTTGTCCCAGCCGTCAGCTTTCCCTCCAGCTCTCCTGCCAGCACCTTAAAGAGGCCCCGGAGACTCGCCTCGGCCTCCTTGTTTATACCCCGTAGGGCCAAGCTATGCGCCGCAGGGGATAGAAAGCAGACCCCGCTTTCGACAGATGCGGGGCAAGGTGAACACAGACACCCTTTGTGCGAATCCCATTGGGAATGACCCTGGCGGGTCAGCTGCCTCCTCGGAATCAGCTGTCCGTACGGCTGGGCTGTCGACATAGCTCTGACCGACCCAGGGAGGGACGTGAGTGAAGGTCGAGCGAGAGACCGTGTGTGGCGAGCGCTTTGCGGACTCCAGAGCGATGGCAGGTATCGGCCGTTATTGCCGGCCGAGCGTTGCAAGCAGGCTCACGCACAGACCGCATATGCGGAGTGCCCAGCGAGGCTGGGCCGCGCGGTGATGAGGATCCCGTCGTTTAGCGGACAAGGTCATCGCTGAGAGCGGAGCCCCAGGAGGGCGGGTTCTTGGGAGAGACGGGACTTCTGGAATTCGGGGGCGGAGAGCCTGGAGCAGAGGCTTTGCGTCCTGGGCGTGGCGAGGTGAGGCTCAGGGCTGAGGACGGGGAGTTAGACTCGACCCGGGTGGACCGGTGCGCCCTGGGCCCCGTGGGGGACTTGGGAGCCACGTTTCTGCTGGGGACCGTCCAGACTAGTTTCCTAGGCCTGCCGAAGAAAATGCCAGAAACTCGGTGGCTTCACACAACAAAAACCAATTTTTTTTGCAGTTCTGGGGATGACATGTTTCTCTCCGTCTGGGGATCCGAGGAGTTGGACCCTTCTCGCCCCTTCCAGCTTCCGGTTGCCCCGGCTCCCCTGGCTTGTGGCTGCGTCGCCCCAATCTCTGCCCGGTCTTCACGTGGCCTCCTCCCCTGTGCTTCCGCCTTGCTCTTGTAAGGACCCTCGTCACTGGATTTCGGGCTCACCCTAAGTCTAGGGTCATCTAATCCTGAGAATTTAATTATTCTGCGAAGACCTCTTCTCCGAGGAAGGTCACAGCCTCGGGTCCTGTGGGTTAGGACTGGGACGTATCTTTCTTGGGGACCACCGTTCAACCTCTCCTCCATGTTTACAAGTTTCCTCCTGTCTCCACATCAGTGGAAGTGTTCTTAAAATGTGTTTCCAGGTGAAAGAGACAGCGGCACACGTGGACACTCAGCGTGCATGGTGCACAGCATCTGTGCGCTTACCGTGTGCAAGCGGCTTAGGTAGAAAAGTTCTTTTCTTAGGTAGAAAAGTTCTATTTTAAACCTACATTGACACATGAACATTAAAACGGAATCACTCAACCCGCCATCCCAGGACATGCTCCGCACTTAGGGGAGATTTCCCCAAGTGGCTACAGGTAGCTTCGGTCCTACGATGGGCGTGTTGGGCTTGGGGACTCACTAGCATCTCCTTAGGAAGAAGGCCCAGGGTGGACTGGATGGTGGGTGGGTGGGGCCTCTGCGTGTGGCTTATGGATTGAGCTAGTAGGGGCTGAAATCCAGCCACCACCCCGTTTGTCCGGCCTTGCCCGTTGGCTGTGGAGCCCCCACATCTGTCCCCTCCTCCTATAGGGCGTCTTCCCACAGGCCCCCAGTGGAAGTGGGCGCCTCTCCCTAACTCGCACATGTGCCACTCATGGTGACCCCGGGGACCTCCGTGGGGGCAGAGAGACCAGCTGGGAAGCCTCTGAATTCCATTGTCCTCTGCACCCCTTCTTCCCTTTAAAGCTCCCCTCAGCCGCGGGGGGATGGCCCTGCTCCCTCCAGACTCCCCTCACCCCCGGCCCCGCCGTGCTGGGAGAACCCTGACTCTGTATGCGGCTCATTTCAACATCGACTTTCGTACCCGAATCTGAAGTGCAAACTGGGGTGGGGGGGGGGTGCTGAGGGGTGCTGGATAAAACCAGACCTGAACAGAAAAACAGAATCGGAAACGAAACCCATAGTTGAAATTCTCCCTGGGAGCGGAGCCCCCGCAGTGTCGGTAGTAACGTGGTGGCAAATGTCTATGTCTTCATGTTTATTATTTGAGCAGAGGCCTGGGTCACTGGTACCCATTTCAAAGGGCTCCCTCTCTTGCGAATAGGAAGAACCCAGATGTGAGGCCCGGGGTGTGATCTCAGCGTTGGCCCAGGGAGCGTTCATCACGCCCTGCTTCTTGTTCAAGTGTCAGGGGAGCGGGGACGCTGGCAGGTGAGCCAGCAGGCCGGGGTGGACAGACCATGACCATGACGGACCCTCTCGTGCAGCCGGGCGGGAGAGTGCCTTAGAATGAACACCGCCTGGAAATCAGAGGGGGTGGGGGTTGATGTTGCCAGCACTTGCCAATACCGATATGTCACAGTAGAGTGACAGGCACTCTGAGAGGCTGGGTGTCTGAAGACAAAGTGCTGTAACTTCAAAGGAACTGAGCCGGGCCTTGGTCGTCCGCTACTCACAAACGACCTCTTGTCTCCTTTGACCTGGTGGGTGTTGGGTGGAGAGATCAGAGCTGGCTTCTCAGTGAGGGAGTTGACCTCACCGTGTGTGTGTGTGTGTGTGTGTGTGTGTGTGTGTGTGTGTGTGTGTGCGCGCGCGCGTGCACGCGTTAGTGAGTGCCTGCA
This sequence comes from Pteropus alecto, assembly GCF_000325575.1. NCBI lineage: Eukaryota > Metazoa > Chordata > Mammalia > Chiroptera > Pteropodidae > Pteropus > Pteropus alecto. The sequence continues at coordinate 38,100,010 of NW_006442491.1, forward strand.
AGTGTGTATATTTTTAAAGAAGTGGACCTGTGTTCTCTGGCAGGACAATGATAGGGTGATCTGTTTTGGGGGACCTGAGGGGCTCTTACTTGGGAAGACTCGATAAAATCCAACCAAGAGATTGATGGTAACCTTTGCGGGGAGGGGCTTACAAGGTAGGGAAACCCGTCAGCCCCGATCCGTTTGGTCAACTAGAACCAAGAAAACATTTGAAAATAAGGAGCCAGGAATACTTGTGTCCAGGGGATGAAGTAGGGTGTTATAACTGGTTCTTTGTCTTCTTTATTTTTGGAAAATCTTCCTGTCAATAATTTATGAAGATGAGAGAGAGGATGTTATTAAAAAACATTTTTTAAAAGGATGCTTAATTTCCCTCTCTTTTAAACTATTCCGATAGCTTGGTACTAATCATTTGAATTAACAGATGGCTTGGCAGGGAAGTCATCTGTAAGCAGAAGGCCAGAGGAGTTATGAAGGATAAAGACCTAATTTATAAGGTTTTATAGTGATTGGAGTTTTTGAGACTCTCCTGAGAACTGTGTCGTTTTTTTTAAACCTAAATTCAGTGGTCCACCCCATCTAAGTTTCCGGCAAGGGGGCGGGGGGAGCTGGAAGCTTCTTTTCAGATATCAAATAGAGTTGACTTAGCAGACATCCCGGGATAGAAGGGGCTGTGACTGGACAGGAGCGTGATATTTCAGAGAACGTCCTTTCTCACCCATGTCCACTTCAATATCGAGTCCGAGGTATGGCGTCCGGTGGATTTGATCTCGGAGACTCAAGCTGCCTCATCGAAGGGATCGGTAAAAAAGGGTTCTTAGATGTCAAGTCACTAAATGTGACAAAGAGAACAAACATCTAAGACCTTATGATCCAAAGGTTCTTTCTTGACACCCTGGTCGGAGGTTGGCTGAGGAGACAATGATTGTCATGAGGTAAGGACCCGCCCTAGTTAACTGCTGAAAATTCTCCCTCTCTCTCTCTGTCTCTCTGTATCTCTCTGTCTGTCTGTCTGTCTCTCTCTCTCCCCTCTTTCCCCCGAGAATCCTTACCATTAACATCCATCTCTGCCCTTCAGAGTAACTCTCACAGTATAATATATATTGATTGCCAAGTGAAACCACAAATCATGCTCAAGACATAGAATTTCATGAAGTTGATGGGAGTGACCATTGGGTCGATTCATACCCATGGGCAGCATCAGACTAGGTGACAAATGAACAAGAGAGATCTGATAAGGAGAGCTTTTGGTTTTGTTGCTTTTCAAGATAAATTCTCAAAGTCCTTAATTCTTTACTATTTACTGTAACATTTTGGTTCCCGGTGGTGAATGAATTCATTTTGGGTGGCCTTTTCCCAATGGCAGAGATTTCAGTTGCTAAGGACCCCATTTACCAAGCTGACCTGTCATCTCACCTCTGCTCCAGTGCCTGGCGTGGTGGCAGGTTCTTGGTCAGTGCTTCTTGAGCGAACAACTGAGCAAGCAGAAGCAAGTCTCTTACCTTGAGCTTCCTTGAAGCTCAGCCTCAGTTGAAAAGACTATCAAACCAGCCCCCAAATCCCTGGAGATTTGGAAATGAGGAAAGGGGTGTGCAAGCTGAAGGTTTCATCTCCGAGGGTGTCATGGAGATGCATCCGTAACAGAAGGACCCAGTGGGCATCTAGTTAGGTTGGCCGTGGGCTAACCAGCACCAGAGAAGCTTCATGTTTCTTTTCTCCAACAAAGAAACTTTTTCATCTAAAAAACACCTTCCAGCTTCCCCCATCCCGTTGCTGGATTCAATTTTGCGGCATTGCGACCTTCAACCTTAAGGATAGCTGTCTAAACCCATCTCAGTTTTACGGACAAAAGCTCTGTAAAGAGAGGTCCACACGGTGACAACGGACCTGAAGATGTTCACTTTGTTGCCCTTTGACCTGGGACCCTGTCTCATACTCACTCTGAGGGGTCGGATCTTAAGTGGGGGTTCATTTCCGAAGCCAGCCCTCTAATCAAAACCACCTGTACTCAAAATTATCTTTGAAAACCTATGAACCCAATTGTAAGAACTTAATTTGTGTCTGCACCTCCGAGCAGGTTCTCATGCACAGATGGTTGGGTGCCAGCCGCAGTAACGAAAGAGAAAAGGCCAGCCAGTGGGCCGATTTGAAGAGAAACAGCAAATCCTCCCTCCGAGGAGCGGAGTGAGAAATTCTCAAGTGTCCCCACTTTGCTGTGCTCAGGGCATGGCATTTGGTTTCAGCATTAAGGCTCTAAGACCGTTATGACATTTTAATGGATTGGTTTTGTTGCGTGGGGATTAACCAAGATATTGGTCTGTGTCTTCTGGGTAGTGTGGGGGACAGCGCCTTTCCAAAGTCGGGGTTTAGGCTGCGTGTGTGACGGGTCCCTCATCTCACCTGAACACCTGTCTTTCTGGCGCCGGCTTTGGAACTGGGGCAGGGGGCGGGGCAACTACTCTGTGCCACCTCGAGCCAGCAGCTGTGGGTCGGCGAAAGACCATCTCCTGTAGCTTAAGGGGAGGTTCGCCCCTGAGTCTTGCCAGGAAAATGGTCTCCGTCACGTTCACGTCCCAAGTCAGGGTCTCGCCTGAGGAGAGAAGCGTCGCAGGTGTGTGTGCGTGCGCACACACCCGCGTGTTCCCATTCGAGTGTTGTTCTCCGTGAGCAAAAGCGGTCGCAGAGCCCACGCATCCGTACAAGTGGGCGACGCCGCCACGGCCCCCCTTTTGCTGTGGTCACACGGCTCCTGATGCTCTTCTCCCGAGGAGGGCTCTGCTCTGACGCGAATGCTTTTCCTTTCAGAACGTGGGGTGCAGTGGGGATGAGCACAGCCACACCGAATTCTGTTTGCATTTCAAGTGGGACATCGCAGTCTCAGAGAGCGTCAAACCCATCAGCGCGCGGCCCTATTACCGGTCTCCCAATACCGCGGTTATTGACCCTGGGCTGCGAAAAAAAAAAGAATCTCATAATTAGGTTTGTTCTGTTTTTGTGTTTCTACGCGCATCTCTTTCTCTCTGGCCGATGACACATCGGCTTTTATTTATTTATTTTTTAGGATCGAAATCCTTTGTGTTCGAGGGACCCGCTCCATTAACGGAGACCTGTTCTGTTTACCCCAGCGCTGGGACCCATGAAAACATTCCGTCGTATAGAGTGCTCTCACACATTTCCTTAGAAAGGCATTTTGCGGAACCGAGTGGGGAACATTGATGTGCTTCGGGTTAATTAACTGGGCTTTCGCTGGGCACGGTGGAAGCTGAGCCGCTTCCGCCGGTGTGCGGGGCTAAAATTGGAACGCCGGAGAGGAGCGAGTGTGGCCCTGTGCCCGATGACACATCTGAATCATATTGATTGAGGGAGATGTTGTATCGAATGATAAGAACTATACGGCGTTTATGGTTTTGCAATTTCCTGCAGCTGGCACGGCTCGGAGCAGTCAACACGGTGGAGCGCGGGGCTGCGTTTTAAAGTGAGATTTCAGAAAACTCTCTCCCTCGCTGGACTCAGAAGGTGCTCTCCATTTGGGACGTTCGTCCTCAGTTCATCCCCCCGGACACGCTCGGGACGGGTGGCTCATGCGGATGGAGGAACTCGGACGCGCAGAGGCGTTGGGCGACGTGCTCGGGCCGCTGGCGTGACACACCTGGCGGTCAGCCGCGTTTCCCAAAGTCACTCATTCGTCTGCCGCCTTCAAACCGTTGCGTCCGCGGGTCGCCTTGGCCGCCGTTTGCTCACGGTATCTTTCAGGCCTCGCTGACAACAAACCGCGAATACATTTTATTTAATTTGTTTGTTTGTTTGTTTGTTTTTAGTGTTACGTAAAACAGAAATGAATTTATCTTAAAGAGAAACTTTACCGTTGTTAAACACAGAAAGCCAATATCACGTGCCATTAGGAGAAGCTTCCAGAATGAAAACCCCACGGAACAGCGCTTTTCTGCACAGATTCTAGCTGGAATCTGGGGTGGGCAGGAGGCCCGGCCCCAGATTCGCTCCCTCTGCCCCAAGGAGGTCTGGACGTGTGGATTGATTAGCGCCCGGCTGAGACTTTCTTCCCTCCTTAATTAGGAAGATGGCAGAGAAGAAGCTTCCCCCCGTGTCGTTCAGCTTTACTAAACCCTAAGCTTGCGAATCACCGGTCCCCCTGCCTCCCCCGGGGTCTGAGCCCCTCCGGGGACTCTGGCCAGTGCTGCCACATCCCCTTCGTCGTCAGTAGGACCCCCGCTGGCTGGAATCATCTAACCTCGTATTTCCCCAACTTTGGCGAAGCCTTGCCCTGCACAGGTTTAAACGCTACATTCTACAGAGTGGGCCTCAGAGGCCACGGGACGACATTCTAACAAGACCCCTGCTCCCGCTTGACGACTGTACCTTCCCTGCCACATTGGGGGCTGCCAGGCAGCGTCCCACTCTGCGTTTCTAGGCTTCTGAGCTGTTGGCCCCAGCCAGTGCGGGCAGGCTGTCCAGCTGTTCATGGAGTGAGACATGCCCCGGGCGCCCAGGGAGGGGATGGAAGGGTCCGCCACATCTGCAGGGGTTTGCAGACCTTCAGGGGGGGGGGCCCTCTTTCCCCCGAGAACAATGGGGAGCCACCGAAGGGTTTGGGTCCAGGGGAGGAGGGCAGGAGAGCATCCGAGGTAGGTTTTAACAAGATCGCGGAGCGGAGCAGGCACTGGAGGACAGGGGATGCCAGGATACTGGTGACGAGGTGCCTGAGCCAGGCCGGGCATGTTTGTGTTTCAAAAGAACTTGGAAAAAGCGATGCTCCCCCTAGAGGAACAAGAAAGTTAATTATCAGGTTTTAATTACATGTGTCGTCATACGTGATAACTTCTTTTAACACATTAAAACAGAAAGACAAGGCTAATGTTCGCCCGGACCACCGTCCCCACTCCCGATCCTCGGCCAGAAGGAGACGCTGTCTCTAGGGAAGACCCGAGAAGAGGGGCCGCTGGGTCGCCGAGCGTCACGTTGCACGTGTTTGAAGAAACATTTCCAGTTTACGTTCCCATCGGTGGCATATGAGAGGACTTCTTTCCTTGATCTTTCAAGCTTTTAAAAATACCCGTGAGATGGGTAAAAGGTGCCACTTTTAATACCCTTGGAGAAGAGGCCCTTTCCACCTGACTTCGCTCCCCAGTGGGGTGGGGGTGAAGGGGGGTGCTCGCCCAGACGGACCACGTGGGAGGCTGGCATCATCCAGCAGAAAAAACATGGAGGGACATAACTCTTTTTTTTTTTTTTTTTAAATCACAGAGAAGTGAGTTTCTTTTGCCCAAACTTCGAGTCCACTGGGTACATCCGATGTTCTCTCCAAATATTAATAGATTTGTTCCCCAGCCGAGGCACGATGTCTCTCTCAGTCTGCCCCGAGAGAGAGCCCCGTCACTGCAAAGGACACCGAGCCACGCGGGGCTTCCTCTGTGCCTCGCCAATTCATTAGACCCGGTTAGCGACTTGCCGAAGAGATTAATTGATTCGCGGGCTGCTGAGCCCTGAGCGTTACTCAGCTAATTCCCAGGGAGCTCTGGGCGCCCGGGAGCTCGGCAGAGCGAAGTAGCATGCGAGGCTTTAGGCAAAGGCTGAGCTGGTCTTCCATCCTCATTAGACGCAGAAGCCGGAGAGATGAATTTCCCAGCCCTTTCTGGTTTAGTCTGGGATTTGGGGCCGCAGCCCAGACTCCCGAGATAAAACGAGAAGGCTCGCAGGGCTGCGACGCTGCCGTTTGCAGGCTTTCATTATCCCCCCCCAGACACCCTGCTTGCCGTGCTCTGAACAGTTGCTACTGGAGGTGGCGATGTAAACTTCGCATGTCTGGTTTGGGGAGGACTCTTCGGGCTGCGAGGGGGACTCGAGTCGAGTTGGCCGAGACCAACCAGTTCATTCTCTCGTGTCACAGAGACGATGGCTTCAGGCCTGGCTGGGTCCAGAGATGCGAAGGGTGTCACCGGGACTCAGTTTCTCTCCGTCTCTTGGCTCCTTCTCCTTCTGGGTCATCACTCCCGACTCCGCTGGCCCCTGCCCAGCCTGTCCGCACGCACGTTGGCTGGACTCCCTTTCATAATCCAAGTCCCCAAACTGAATCTCGTCGGCCTGGTTGGGGCCACGTGTCTCTCCCGAAGCCATCCCCTGGGATTCGAGTGGCCAGGTCTGGGGCATGCACCTCGTGTGGAGGCGTGGGCTGGGCCACCTCAGCCACGGCCATTAAGAGGAAGGGAGCGATGGGTTTGCAAAAGAAGGGGGGGCGGCCAAGCTGGTCAGCACCACGGAGGCCCCAGGCACCTGTGACTCATGCTTTGATGAAATCTGGCATGCGCCTGGGAGCAGTCGAGCCCCCTCCTGCCCCTGGAGAGGGCAGAAGCAGAAGGCGGTACGAGGCCTCCTCTCAAGATGCTTAGGGACGGGTCGGTGAACCGAGACCCCTTTGTAAAATAGATGAGAGTCACACAGCCTGAGGTTCCCGTGCAGTCACCGGGGCCTGCTCCGTGCCAGGCCGTGTGTGGGAGCAGGAAGGGAGGCAAATAAGAACATGACACGGCCCTTGTCCTTAGGGAGAGCCCCGTCTGGCAAGGGAGCCGGCACAGACTGGTAAACAAGTCATTACAGATGCAATGCGGGAAGCTCGCTGATATGATTAAGCTGCCAAATGAGAGAGCCTGAAGAGACGGCTGGAGCGGAGCGGGGAGGGTGGGCTAGCATAAACAGGAGCAGAACGAGGGGGGGCCGTGCTTCCGACGCCCATCCCCAAGGCCCCGCCATCCGGCCCCCCGCAGGAGGGAGCGACGCCGGCAGCCTAAGACCCAAAGGCTGTCGTTCTTTATCATCCTATTCCCTCCTTGGATCATAAAGATTTCTTTTTTGCCGTACACACTAAACTGCTGGAAACTGAGGCGCACAGCACTTAACTACTATTTGCTTATTTATCTAAAATGCTAAGTGTTTCCCTTGGCAATCACTAACAGACTCCTGTGGAAACGGAATGACATGTTCCGAATTCTGATTTCTGTGCAGACGGAAGGTGGAAAGGCGGCAACGGCCTGGGCACTGACGGCTGGTCCCGGAGGGGCGGTGGCAGGGCGGGACCACGCAGTCACTGGAAGAGAAGTCGAAAGATAAATGCGTGTTTATGTTAAAAATGGAGAGAGAGAGAGAGAGAGAGAGAGAGAGAGAGAGACCGACCTTCGATCCCAAACCTGAAATGGGTACTGTTCTGCTTTTGAAGGACTTTCTGAAAGCCCTACTCACCTTGGAGTTGGGAGTGCCCCTTCTCAGCAGAGCCCACAAAAGAAACACGGGTCTCGTTCTAGAATTTTCTATGTGGAGTGCTGGAGGCAGGAGCCAAATGGCATCAGAGGATGGAGCGGGATGAGAAATGACGGTCTCAGACATGGTCGGCGACTCCCAGCTGGGGCACAGGGTGACGAAGGGCTCGGGGCTCAGCTCATCGGGTCCTTCGCCCTCCACCTGGTACCTGGTCTTGTGTTGGCGCTAACGCGTCATTAACGTCTGCTCAACTCTTTACTGTACCAAGACTGGTGCAGGGGAAGGCGTTTTGCTTTTGGATTCAGAAGAATTCCTTTGAGTTCTGGCTTTTCTTCTTACTACTTTCTTGGGCAAGGGTCATCCCTTCTCTGTGCCCCAGATCTTCATTTGGAAAATGCGGGGCGCGGGGGGTGGGGGGTGCGGAAGTTTCTGAGTTCATAGTTTTCAGGGGCATTCACCTACGTTGATTTTTTTTTAACCCAGCCCTTGAAAGCCCCGTGAAGCCAGTCTAGGAATCAGCTCATGGGACTGTGGACAGCCTCGAGCCACATGACATGGCCAGCGGAAGGTGCTGTGCCAACTCTAAAAGACTTTGTAGAAGTGGTGATTATCATGGCTGACAGCGGGGAACTGTGGGCTAAATGTCCACCCCAGGTCTGGAGAAGGCATGTGCAAGCCAAAGGAATGAGTAATGAATGGTGGATTTCAGGTGGGGAGCTAGTCAGTATTTGGGAGGGTATTCGGGGGCACTTTAGCTGGTGCCACATGGATGCACGCGGTGCTCTCCCCGTCCTGCCTGAGGGGAAGGTAGAGAATACAAAGGGATCTGAATAGTCCTCCCCTCCAGCAGTGCCGGCTCTGCTTCGGGAGGCTGCCTTCCTCTAACAAATGCATCCACACTGGCCCTCGCCCCGCCATGGAGAATCTGCTCCAACCAGCTCTGCTTCCTGCGTGAGCTTTTGGAGAGTTTCCTCCAAATGTTTTTCCTCATCTAATTTTCAATATGGCCCAGGGGGTTAGGAGGGGGCCATTGTGGCTCTTCTCCATCCTAATTAGGAGTCCAGCCCAAGTTGAAACAATGAGGAAAAATGCAAGTTTAATTCCAAGGTTTTTCCTTTGCTAAAACTCTGAAAATTTTGGCTTGCTTATTTTCTTAACTTTCCAAGACCTGAAAAAAGTAATTTTTGTACCCCCTGCACATGGACATTAATGATTATTTTCGGTCATTTTCAGCTTTCCGTTTTGACGACCAGGCACCTAGCGTTCCGGGAATGGACAAAAGCCATTTTTCTAAGTACTAGCATTTGAAATTATTAAGTGTTCATTAAGCACCCCGGGTGCAAAGCACTCTCGGAGATGTTTGTTTCTCAATTTTCTATAATTTCCTTATTTTTCTCCCCGAGCTAAAGGCAGGTTGAAAAATGAACTCGGCGCATTTGAGTCTCTGAATCAGAGTTAATGGGCGACGCCCCCTCCCTTAACTACGCTGTTTTCCGGCTGCCTCCGATAAAGTCCCCCTTCTTTTTAACCCCTACCAGGGACTGGAACTTTTGCTTTACTCTTGATTACCTGCCAGGAAGGAACGAGTGCAAAAGCCTTGACCAGCACTCACCCCGGACTGCAGTGAGAGCAATGGAAAAATCCAGAAGGCGGCAGAGGCAGCCTCTGATCCGGCAGAGCCTGGGCTGCAGGCAGCTGGGCTGCAGGCTGAGCCCTCGGCTCCCCCCCAACCCCCCAGGGGCATCAGGGGGCCTTGTCCAGCACATCTCTGCGTGGACCCTTCTAGAAAGAACGCGAAAGCGCCAAGCCCGCTCGCGTCCGCCCTCACGGGCTCCGTGATTGTCGGTCTCGCCTGAGCGGAGAGACAGGCTCTGTTTTTTTTTTTTTTTTCTTCCCTTTCTTCTTTTTATTTTTTTTGACAACAGCCTCACATAACCTCAAAAGTTACCCGTGAATTTACCAAAACTTTTTCTGAAACTATTTTAACCTCCGGTGGGGGTTAAAAAACAAGCCTTGTGAATTTATTACCCGGAAAAGGCGAAGCACGACTTTTTATTTTGATGGGAAATCGTCTTGCAAACCTCAAGGGCGCCCCCTAGTGCCGGCCTGCGGCGCTGCGCCTCCTCCGGGCCGGTCTCGGCCGCCGTGTGTCTAGTAGACCGGACCTCGCTTCCCGCGGGGGGCTCTGTGCACTCGGGGAGGGGGGACCTGCTCTGACCACCAGGGGACCCCCGGGCTCGGATTTATTGTATGTTCTCAGGAGTTCAGGTGGCCGAGCGAACGCGCGAGGCTGCAGCCACAGGGAGGGAGGGGGGTTGATCCCAAAGCCCTCGTGCTTTTTGAAATCGCTGGACCCCCCCGCCCCCCGCCCTCCCCGCCGGCGAAGCGACTCTGGCCGTTGTCTCAGCACGCAGGTGACCCCCGGCCTTTTATGTCGTTTCACTGATCTTGCATAAATGCCTCCCAGATGTGCAAGGGTGAAAATGATTAAGAAAGGACGAGAAGGCGGAAGTCCCGCCGGGAGCAGGAGGGACCGAGAGGGGAGGAACGGGGAAGGATGCCGCGCCGCGGGTAACGCGAGGAGAGGGCCAGAGCGGCGCCGAAGGTCATCCGGGGCTCCCGGGCCGGAGGCACGTGATGCCGAACCCAGGCCTGGCCGCCCAGGCCGCCTCCCAGCCTCTGCACGCTGAACGCGACCTCTGAATCGCTCTGTGCCGGGTATGGGAGGTGTTTCTGTGCTCCCCAACTTGGAAGCACACCGGTTCTCTTTCCGACCTGGCCATGTTTTGGAAAAGCACACACGGGAAAAAGCAAACGTTCTAACACAGAGATGCCGAGGGAGAGAAGCCGCGGCACGGGTTCAAGTCTCAATGCCACCACCTGGAGCCCTGTGGTCCTTCCTGCCCAGGCCGCTTAGCTCCCCTACGCCTCAGTTTTGCCCTCTGTCCCATGAGGGCGATGACAGTTCCCAGTCTGCAGGGCTGCGGAGACATCATTTCTATCATTATGTATATAATTTAAAATAGCACCTAGGAGCCTATTGTGCGTGAGCAACACAGCTCATGGTTTCTAATGGGTCTGTATGGAGAAACCAGAGACCCAGAATTTCCCATCGAGGAATCTGCCAGTTTTTGCATGATAGTAATGAATGCACATTCACACACACACACACGCACACGCACACACGCGCGCAAACACACACACACACACACACACGCACACTGGTGAGGACCCCATTCTTACTGCCTGGTAGCTTTGAGAAGCCTGGCTGCTCTTGGCCCAGGGCAGGGCCCGGGGAGGGTGGGGGGGCCTCATGCAGTCAGTCTCCCATCCACAGGCTCCGCGGCTGTTTACTGAGCATCTCCTGTGCCTTTGACACTGTTTTCCGAAAGGGCAAATCGAGCGCGTCTCACAGAGTCCCCACGTCTCCTCAAACACTGCGACTTTAAAGCGTCTCCAAGTTTAATAGCAAAACAACAGGAATTACATGCTACAGCGATTCCGAAAAGCGTTATGGCGAAGCCTGAGGACCAGAGGCGCACAGCCCCATTTATCTTCATTCACGTGGATTAAGCATAATATGTTCTTGATTTTTTAAAATCCACACATTAGTGCTTCAAAAGAAATTGGTTTTGTATGTTTTCATATGAAAGCAATTATTTTCCTTTTAAAACTGCTTCTGGGTCTGTAGGGGTCCCCCCTTCCCACTCTGTATAGTAGAATAAGCTGCTCGGTAGAGGGGGAAAAATCTCTTTATTTTTTTTTAACGTATTCATCTCTATCTGTTTTACTTTTCAAATTCTTTGTTGCATTCTGTTGTGTTTATTTTCAATTAACTTGGACTCTTTTAAGTAACATTTCATTATAGATTCAATGCATAAATATTGTTCTTTTTTTTTCAATTAAGAAATGAGGAACGTTTTTAATGAGTTTTAAGTAATTCTGCATTCAAGCTAAGGAAACCCACGTCACTTGCTTTGCTCTGGAAGCTTCCTTGAAGAGGAAGAGGCTCTACCCGATTTTATTTGGTTTTGTGTTTACTTTTCTCTACTTCTTGGATTTTCTACAGCTGGTTTAGCAAGACTTGCTTTGGTCCTGACGGCTAGAGACTGTCAATGCTTCTGAGGACACAGGATGTATTTTTTCTTTGCTTCCAGTTTTGCCACTCAATAAATTTGAGGAATCACGAAGCCGTCATCTGTGTAGTTAGACAAGGAAGAAAATGGTGCTTTCTCTATTATTTTACTTAGAAGAATGGAAAACTAGATTAATCCATGTCTTTCGGAAATGCGTCTTCACAGAAAAGACTGGCTTCTTTCATCAAAGTCATGGTTGTGTCTCACATTCGAAAGCATTAGATGATTTTCTGGGGGCTGAGAGCAGACAGTCAAGGTTTGAATTTTAAGCCTGTCATGAGGGGACCTTCATATGGTTAGGAGGGTGGTGGGGGTCAGAGGCATCCGTGGCACCCACCCATCTTATTCTCTGGGACACAAGGAAAATGAATGATGTCTATTAAGAGTCAGGAGAATGTTCTGGTATGAGTCACAGTTCTTCGGAGCAAGGGACCCAAATCCAACTCAAAGAAGTTTAAGCCTAAAGAGAATTTGTTTGCTCATGCAGTGAGAAGCCTGGGGTGGCCCCTGCTGGAGCCATGGACTCAGCCGATGTCACCGGGGCTGTTTCTCTCTCTTCCTGTCTGACTTGCCCTTCCTCTCGGTGGCCTTCATCCTTAGGTGTGTGGTGGCCCCAGTGGCTTCAGCTTCTGTCCTTCCCAGTTAGTGCTTGTGGTAGAGAGTGTTCCGATCGAAGTCCCAGCACCGACTGTCATTTAGTGAGGTTTCGGTCACGTGCCCGGCTTTGACCCTTCCGTTTTGCCAGACCAGCAGAATACGCCCCCTGCTGGAGGTGGGAGGTGGTGACTGTAAGCCAGCCCATGGACACTGAGAAGGGATATTCCCGAAGCAGAATCAGGGAGGAGGAATGGCTGCAAAGCTCACGGAACGGTGGACGGGTGTGTGTCGCAACCTGCTCTTGCTTCCCGGGTGCAGGAGTTCAAAGAGTCATGTAGTCAGCCCGTTACATTTCACGTGCCGTGTGCTAGAAGTTGACCAGTGTAGCAGCCACTGCTGGTGCCTTTCCCAGACCCCTCAGGTCAGGAGCTCACTCGCCCATCCCCGCGTCCTAGCTGTCGAGGGTGAGCTGCTTTTTTCTTATCTGTGCCCTTCTCTAGAGGACGGCCTTTGGCTGAAGGCAGCCACGGTGCTCCTGACAGACATACAGGCACTGGGTGTGTGTGTGCGTGTGTACGCGTGCGCGTGCGTGTGTGCGCCTCACAGCCACTGGCCGCCTGATAAGACCGCTCAGCCCTTTAGCCTGTGGGTGGGACAAATTTCGTGATGCAATTCATATTCTCCGGAAATCATTTTTGTCTAGCTGCTCCCCATTTCTCCCACTCCTTTCAAGTGTCTCCCAGGAGCACCCCCTCAATACATCACTTACGCAAGAACCTAAGATACCAGTTATCTATAGATCGGGAAATGCAGCTACTTACCACGTGCGCCCCAATATCAGACCAGCCCTCTTTGCTCAATGCAAAGATCAAAAGGAACTTGGGGGCCAACCTCAACTAACATATAGCAATACAGGTAAAGGAGGCAAATTTCTACTTATGATATTTAATTTATAAATTTTATATATATGTATAAATTTATAAATTGTATGTATGAGTTGCATAAACCCCTTTAAATCGCACATTACGTAACATGATAGTTGGGTGACACTGCGTGTTCTGCTCACATGACATGAAGCCATCCCAGCTGAATTTGCGGCGTGCATCTTTGCCGAGGCCTTTGTCACCGCCAGAGCCACTTGCTTGAGTCATCTAATAGACTTTTCGGGGCACGGCATCTCCACTTTCATCCCGGCTCTTTGAGACTTGGTCCTTTGAGAACCCGAGTAGGATGCCATCATAGAAATTTACCCACAGCCACGAGCGCCCAGCTTTCATTTCGCTGGTAGGTGCCTGTTCGCAGTTTCTGCCAAATAAACACGTCCTATTTTGCTTTCAAAAGCAGACTTCAAGAGACTTGTTTACAGCATTCAGTGCTGGTAATTGTGTCCCGAAAGCCCAGGAATAATGACTAGATTTGTTATGAAGATCCCCCTTCCCATCATCTTTTTAAAATCGGTTTTGTCAGGCGATATCTATGAGTGACCCGAACCAGCGTTGATGGGCATTTCGGGCTAATGAGTCTTTCTAAACAGTATCTTGTAGTTCAGAATGAAGTAATTGGGAGAGTTTTCTATAAAATGGTAGACTTTGTAAGGATTTCATTACGAGGCAACTCCTTCTTTTCCGAAGGATACATTTTGGGGGTAAAGCCTCTCTAACACGTAGACATGGATCATCCTGAGCATAATGTCTCTTCTAACTGATCGGCAAAGATCAGCAAAATGGCACCGACCGGTCTTGCTCGACTCAGAGGTGGCGGGAGGGCAGGGGGGAGGGCCGCTTTCTTTATTTTAATATAAACCGAGGTAGGAAAAGACCCGATATCTAAACGATGACCCAATCAATCATAGGGGGATATTTGGGAGAAGCTATACAGTTTTTCATGTGTTATTGTGAACAGTCATTCATTTCCTTCTTTATTATGGTTATATTCATAACCTTCTTTATTATGAATATTTTTATTCTCAAACTTCAGGTCCATGAATTGTGCAGCCATATTATAATCTGTTCGTAATACCTTATAATCTAATAATAATAATAATAATTAATAATAATAGCTACTATCAGCGAGGGTGCTTACCATGGTCTAGTCACTATTCTGAGACCTTTTTTTTAATCATCTCCTTTAAACTTTTGACAGAAACTCAGTGCTATAATTATACTCGTTTCAGAGATGCATAGAAGGGTTTAATGACTGACTGGCAGGTTATACACAAGCAAGTCTGGGGCAGTCTGACCCCAGACTCAGGTTATTAAATGGTGCACTTCTCATTCCAAACCTCGCTTGTTATAACCAGAAGCCCCGAAGTACAGTGTGTTTACATTCATGATGTATGAACAAGTAATCGTTGAGAATTTTAATTGTAAAAAGTCCATATTAATCATCATAAATATATATAATATATACATATATATTATAACTGAAGGTAACCATACATATATTTGCTATGTAGCATTAGCCGCTTCTATCAAACGTGTATTTACCTATGATATAAGTTAGCTACTGCTGTGTAACAAAAACACCTCCACACTCAGTGGCTCTTAACAGTAAGTATTCCTTATTGTCCACGACTCTTTGAGTTCGCTGGGCATTCTGCTGACTTGAGCCTGGCTCAGCTGGTCTTGTTGGGTTTGTTCAAGTATCTGTGGGGTCAGCTGGGGAATTATTGGCAGGTTGGGGGGTGTCTGGCTGGCCTAGAGTGGCCTCACTCACACGCATCGAAACCGATTGCCTGTCAGCAAGGGGAATGGGGCTGAATGAAGCATATGTCCTCCAGCCTTCCCTGGATTCAGAGAGAGAGAGAGCAGAAACACACCGAATTCTTGAGACCTAGGTTCGAAACCGGCACGAAACCACTTCTTTTACATCCTACGGGCCAAGGAGACGCACGAGACCAGCCCAGATTCAGGGATGGGAAAATGGCTACACTTTGGCTGCAGAAAAACTGGGACATGCAGCTTTCACTAGAGCAGCGGTGTGCCTCAGCTAGGAGGGGGGATCTTATCGCTAAGAAGGAGGAATAGGCATAGGGAGGCAACTTGCCTTCTCAGCCACACGGGCTGGACATAGGGACAGAGTGGAAGTCGCAATTTTTTTCCCGATAAAGAAAAATTTCAGTTCCTATTCATACCAGCGTTGCCATTTTCCAGGTCCTGTTCGCACGCTAAGAGTTCGCTTGGTGCCTTCGCCGTGAGTCTCTTCGAACAGTGGTAAAATCTGAATTCCTTATCGAACTCGTGATCACAGTACAAAATCAAATTAACAAACACACGATCGGAAAGTTACAGCTAGAGCCTCGAAATTCTAGTTAGAGAAGAGAACGTTTCTGTTTGTTTACATGCAGAAGGCCAAGTGAGACTCCTACAAGAACCTTGTCACTAGACACCTGTGCTGATGCTGACAGGCTGGGGGGGTGCACTTCTTTCCGGAGTTCTTCCGCCTTCGAAGGCTTCTTCCTTGAGCCCCCCACTCCCCACACACTCTCGAACAAGGAATGAGGTTTCGTCCTGTGTCCACACAGTCCCAGGGACCGCACCCGGCTGGCGGTTGGTCTCATCCTTGCCACTTCCAAGCAGTCATGGCTGGGTTTTCGCCATCGCCCCCCTGGAGAAACTTCAGATTATATGGCGAGCCGCGGTAATAGCGGTAGGAAAAATACTTTGCTATTATTTATACAGAACAAGGCATACGAGACGGTCATAACCACAGGAGAGTGTCCCATTATTCCAAAGAGCGCACTGTTCCCGCCTCGTACGCCCCACTGATCACCCGGGGAGAGCTACGGTATACCTACGTACCCCCCAAAAGGAAATTAACGTCACATGGAACCAAGAGCAGAGACACTGGAACACGCGAACGTTAGCTGGCTCGTAACCCGAGATGCTCTCGCCGCCTCGGTGGTGAGGCCTCGGCAGAAATGGGGCTGAAAATTACGGCTACCTTTAATCTTCTTCTTCAAATAATCTTCAGAAACAGGGCCTGCCACTTTCAAAATTCATATTTAGCCTTTAAAGGGAACTACTCCTTTAAAAAAAAAAAACACAACCCTTGATGAATGCAAATTGGCATTAAATGGAGTTTAAAAAACCGATCAGGGTTTTTAAATATGATTATAATCAGTGAGATTAGTGGGAGCAGACTCGAACTATTATTGATCTCACGTGGGGGTGGGAGGGAGGAACCACTGTGAATTAATCAGAAAAGATTTTCTGTAAAGCCAGTCTGGGGTCCGCTTGAGCCCTGGGCCCCTCAAAGGGCTAGACAGTTAACCCTTTGCTGAGCCTCTCCCAAGGGGGAAAATGTCTGTATAGGGATCCTATTTAAGATTTCGGGGAATGAAGTAGAAAAGCAGTAGGCAGTATGAGTTTTGGGGCCAGATTAGTTTGACTCAGTAAGTCCATTCGACAGACCTCTCACGAGCACCTGTTATGTGCCACTCACAGTGTTTTAGGTGCTGGAAAAACTGTGACGATCGAGACAGACCAGGTCCCCTCACTCCTGGAGCTGCCAGCCTAGCAGAGAGGAGACGGGCCACAAACCACAAACAGTCAATTAGACGGCAGCATACGGTGACGGTGACAAAGGTAGCACTCAGAGGATTAATGGCCTCGATTACTGAAGTGCCACGTCCCAGATCCTGAGTTTGGTGTTTGTGGTATCAACTCCTTTCCTTCTCCCTACCGTGGCTGTGGGGAGTGCTGATGCCCCCCATCGCAGAGATGAGGACGCTGAGGCCCAGAGAGCGGGGACCTGCCGCAGGTCCCGTGGCCTCTGCACGGAGGTGATTGGATGGTTTTCC
>NW_006442491.1:38116852-38117190 GCF_000325575.1 Pteropus alecto
TGTCACTTTCCCGTTCCTGCGAGCACGGGCCAGCGGCGGCCTCAGTGAGCTCCCCCGAACCATCGGGCTTGTGTCTCACGAAGCTGCTAATTTGGCCCGGCGTCTCCTCCCAACGTTTGCCTTTGAGACATGCCCCCCGCCCCCCGCCTCCCCCTCGGTGCTGTTGGGAAATCTGAACCGCAAGGAACGGACGGCCCCACCAGAATTAGGGGGAGCTCGGCTGCGTCTGCTTCCACACTGGACAACAGGGAAATCGAAAACCGAACACGGAAACCATATAAACAGATGAAAAACCCCGGTCTCATCAGGGAATAGCCAAGAAGTTAAATCCTACCGAA
>NW_006442491.1:38117261-38134771 GCF_000325575.1 Pteropus alecto
CAAACACTGAAGCGCGTGTGCCCCTTAGGGACCAGAACCCGCGGATGGGTCACCGATCGGCCCTGCCCTCCTCTGCTTTACCCCGCACACGGGACGGGCATGGGGCCGGACCTGGAGCAACCCTCGCAAGCCCTTCCCAGTTTTCCTGGGGATCAAAACTGACAACCGCGTTCCTTACGCATCCAGCGTTGACGAGTTAGGCCCCATCTCTGGACGTGTGTGTGTGTGTGTGTGTGTGTGTGTGCAACGGTCCCTCCGCCCCCGCCCCAGCTCCATCTTCTGAAGAAGAACAAAAGAGAAACCGCCCAGGTGAGCTGCCCGTTTTCAGTTCTCACTGCTCGACCTGCCTCTGGCCGTGAGCTGCCGTTCCGATGGCGGGCTTGTGGGCTCTTTCCTGAGATGTCGGCTGGGGACCTCGGGTCCCTCGGAGAAGTACAGGGCACGGAGTTGGGCTGCCGCTCGAGGCGACGGTGCATGTCTTCATCCTACGCAGGCGACGGTGCATGTCTCCATCCCACGCAGGCGACGGTGCATGTCTTCATCCCACGCAGGCGACGGTGCATGTCTCCATCCCACGCAGCGCTGTCGCGGGCCGTGTGCTTCTGCCTTTCTGTCCTCTGAGGATTGCTTTCTTGCCGCTGCCATTGTCGACGTGAGGGATGGCTTCACGACAGGCAATAAATGCCTCCTAATGGAAACCTTCATGGGCGTGTGACCCGTGCCGGCACGCAGGC
Organism: Pteropus alecto; assembly: GCF_000325575.1. Taxonomy (NCBI): domain Eukaryota; kingdom Metazoa; phylum Chordata; class Mammalia; order Chiroptera; family Pteropodidae; genus Pteropus; species Pteropus alecto. The sequence continues at coordinate 38,117,996 of NW_006442491.1, forward strand.
CGCGCGCCCACGAGGGCCCACGCTGGATGGGCGGCGTGCTGTGCAGACGTGAAACTCTTCATCATTTTGAATGAAAGCCCACATTTTTGTGTGCACGAGGCCCTGCCAATTAAGTAGTTCATCCTGACAGCATGATATCCTGAAATACCATTAAAGACAGTGGTTCGAAATGGGAGAATAGAACACGGTACATCTCAAGACCTGTCAGGAAGAGAGAGACGCTCTCGTGGTCACGTCTTAGAAGAAGGGCCATGGGGGTTTGCACAAGTCCCCCGAGACGGGACTGAGGGAGAAAGTGTGGACTTCAGAAGGTTTTTAGATTTTGTGTAGGCTCCGAGACACTCGGAGCCACGACATTGAAAGACCACCCCCTTCCCCACGGAACTCTGCCCGGGGGAGAGAAGGGCCCCCAGGCCTTCCTGGAGCACCGAGCGCACTGCTGTGTGTTTGTGTAAATGAACGTTCTTCTAAAAACAGTTTTGGATTTACAGAAAAGTTGTAAAGATAATTTGGAGGGTTTCTGTCCGTTCCACACCTGGCCTCCGCTGTGACATCCTTCATTACTGTGACACGCTTGTTATGAGCGGGGATACTGTATTGGTGCCCATATCATTAATTCAACGCCACAGTTGATTCGAATTTCCCTAGTTTTCCCCTAATGTCCTTTGCCCGGTCCAGAATCCCACCCGTGACACCACATGCTGTTTCGCCCTCGGGTCTACTGAGGCTCCTCTGGGCTGTGACGGTCTCTCAGGTTTTTCCTGGCTTTTGATGACCTTGGCAGCTCGGAGGAGTTCCAGTCGGGTATTGTGCAGGCTGTCCTTCCGCTGGAGTTTGTCCGATGTTTTTCTCATGGTTAGACTGGGGCAGTGGGTTTGGGGATCAACATCGTAGAGGTGAAGCCCCCTCCTCATCATAGTGGATCGAGTCCGTACCGTTGACACGACCCATCGCGTTGGTGTTGGCCTTGGTCACCTGGCTGAGGCGGTGTGTGTCAGCGTCTCCACTGTAAAGTAACCCTCCCCGTCCCCCAGGAGTATCCAGAGCCTGCACAGTCTCCTTCCCTTGCAGACTCAGCCCCCTGCGACACATGGTATAATTAACACTTCCAGAACCAAGGTGAGCCGGAGCTGCTCTGTGGCTCCAAGTTCACCAGAGACTTCACTTGAGCCAAAACACTATGGGGAAAGTAAATTACTTTTATGTTCCTTGGAAATATTTGACATGAATTTCATTAGCAACCTCGCGGAGGAAATAGACCCAGAGCCGATGATCAGAGGAGAGAAGTGTAAAAACGGAGAACCATGGATACAGCTCTGCCCTGAAACCTATTTCCATTTTGTTATTTACTCTGGACTGTTTCGCTGGCCCCCATCTCCGCTCCGCGCACTTGCCAGCAGGTGGGCACAGCCTCCCCTCCCTCAGAGAACCTTCGCGGTGATGGAGTGTGCGTCCGACCCCTGCAGGCCAAGGGGGCAGGGCGGGCGGTGTGCACTGAGGAAGGGGGATAGCCTTGGGTCCTCATACACGGGGGAGAAATGTTTCTGCGGTAAACAGACTGACGATTTTTTAAAACAGAACTTCGAGGGCCGTTTTTGTGCAACGAGGCTAAACCCGTCTTGAAATGACGGGAAGGGTAGAGGACACTGGTCCTTCCAGCTGGCCCTCCGCCGATGCCTGACTCTCCGTTGACATGTTGTGGCCTCCTGGGTCCGTCCGACGTTCTCGTGAATCGTTCCTCCTGCCGGGCCCGAGATCCCGCCAAAGCCAAGATGTTTTCACGCAGTGGCCGTACCTTCTTCTGCCCGTATGCACCCAGCTGATGAGCATGAAAGGGAGTGTGTCTGTCTGTCCTCTGCCCAGCTGACAGGCCACACGGAATTGACAGACAGACATCCCGTTCTGTCCTTCAGGTGCAGACTGGGCAAAAACACGCAGCCCTTCAGGAAGCCCTGTGCTCGAGAGCCGGGTCTTCCTCTCGGTGGAAGGGGCCATTTTCTTACAAGCCCTTTGCCCTCAGGGGACAGGAGAGAGATGTTTCAGATGGGAAAAAAGTCCATTCTTGTCCTTTTCTGCCGCACCTGCCATTGACAAATTTACCGATAAAAGCAAAAAAAGTTTGCCCTCTTGTTTTTTTCCCTCCAGGCTTAAAAAGAGAAAGAAAAAGTTTATTCTTTTTTTTTTTCTCTCCCTCCCCCTTGCTTTAAAATTCTTGAGAGAGAAGTTATGAGCATAACAAAACTCTCGTCTAGAAAATGTCCCCGAACCAGCAATTACTGGAGTGTGGCCGCGTCGCTCAGGACTCTCGAATGCGTCCCTGCATAATGCCCCTTTTAAGGGTTATTATCTGCAGCAGGCCATTTCCACCTGCCTCATCCTTCCTCCCGCGCATCTATTAGAGGCTGGCTAAGGTTTCTCACCCAGAGAAAAAGCCTGCGCGATAATGAACTACACTTGATTGTCTCTCCCAGTGGGTACGGGTCAGGGGACCATCTTTGGAGGAAAATGGACAGCCTCGGGTCCCTGTCTACGTGGGAATGGGGAGATCATTCTGAGATCACAGAGACTCATACATTTTCAAAACTGACATTTTGAAGGTTGGCAGAAGGTTTTCATGGCGGTGTTGAAAAAAATTCTTTAAAATGGCGAGAGGGCCTTGGTCGGCTGCTCCCCTCTGCATGCCTGTGCGTGCTTAGCCGTTGTCTGAAGGCTTGGCTCCGGGGCTGTTCGGAGCCCCCTCCCCAATTTATTTCTCCATCAAGGGCTGTTGAAGCCATAGCCACACTCAGGATGCTTTTGAGATGCCCCCTCATGAAGACGTCTTGGCTGATAATAATCACTCATCTCAAATCGACCCCTGGATTAACAGTGGACAGTGCCTGGAGCCGTGGGGACGGGACTTCAGTCACACTATTCTTTTCTGGGCCAGCCCCCAGCTAGCTTAAGGCAGGGTGGCCCGAGTGAGCACGTGAAAATTCAGAGCACCCAGTTAAACTTGAATTTCAGACAAATGGCGAGTATATATTTTTCGGCATAAGTGTGCCCCAAATATTGCATAGGACATACTCGTGCTAAAAATTCTTCGTTACACTGAAACTCACATTTTGCTGGGCACCCACATTTTATCTGGCCCTCCCTGTTCCCTCAGGCCCTCAGATTGTCCTTGCCGGCCCAGACCTCTCCAAGGACTCCACGCGCTGGAAAACGTACCCTGAACTGGCTTTCAAACCTGCCTTCGGTTCTGAAGCCTGAAGTTTGAGGTCCCCTCCCGTCCCTGCCTGAAGCGCTTCCTCGGCTGGGATGACTCTGGGCTGTCTGTGATTCAAACATGTCATTGGCTCTCTCCTAAGGGGGGTGGGAGACTGGTTCCAGGCACCTGGGTGCCTGGACCCCGCCATTTCCTTTTAACTGGTCCGTTTCGACCTCTCTCTCTCTCTCCTTCTCTTTGTGTCTCTCGAGTCTTCTCCCTTTGGGCTGCTTGGCTCAAATAAGGCATTTGCTTCTCAGGGTCTGACAGCTGGAAGAGGACAGATAGGGGCGAGGGGGTTGGGGGTCCTCCAGGACCCTTCCTGTATCAATAAGGCCATCTTCACCTCCTTTCTGTTCAAAGCCGAAGCATGGAAGAAGAAGGGTTAATCTTCTCTTTGAAAACACCGAAGCTGCACCATTCTAGCTCAGAAAGTGCGGTCCCCAGCTCTCATCAGCCTGGGGTGCGGTCTCCTGCGCAGGGTGCATTTCTACACCGAAGCCCGGTTAACATTTTATTCTCTCTCGCGCACTATTTCATCGCCCCTCGTCCCCTCTGCCGTGTGTCTGTCGGAGGCCTTTCCCTGGGAGAACTTTCGTAATAATAAAGTCCCCTTGGCAGCCGCTCATGGCGAATGCAGAATAGGAGAGCATCCTGCAAGAGAAATGGATGGCCTTGCTTTCCTCTGGCTGAGAGAAATATTGGAGGTAAAATCGACTAATAATTCTCAAAATAGAAGTTTTGAAGGTTGAGAAGTTGAAAACTCCTTGAAGTGATAGAAAGCACCGAGATATTATAATATTTATTATTTCCCGTGGCTTCCTTTCCCTGTACCAGCATCCTTTGGGGTTCAAGCCCACTTCCCATACCGACTCCCCCACCCCCACCCCCGATTTTCGGGAGGGGGAAAAGCCTGCCAGAACCCACTCTCCATGCCGCCAGTTCCTGTTCTTTGATGGATGTTCATGCAATTTTCTCATTATTTTTCTGTCAGCATTCACGGGAACAATGTAAACTACTTTATTTCAAAACCATTATGTTAGTTTATTCCACGATAATTTGAGCTGTGTATTCTTTTTCTGATTTGAATTTAGTAATAACATATTTGGAAACAGAAGTCAAGACGATTTCCCGAACAGATTTTCCATGACGACTGCTCACGAGTCAGTCTTTCTTCCCCCTCCCTTCTCGACTCTCTTTTGATTGGACCTCAGTTGTACGCACTCGATTCAGTCGTCATTTCTTTCCGCGTGCATTTGAAACGGGCCCCGTGACGTCTATCAGAAGAACATCTCGAAGAAGTAATCTTATCGACCTAGCTGTCTTGCACTCAAGAAAATTACCCAATGGGTGGCTGTGTGGTAAGGTGCACCCCCTACCTTTGCCCAGACCCACCCACCCCCAGGGGAAGAGTCAGGAAGGCTGGAAGGCAGGAGTCTCTGAAAATTGTCTTCTTTCCCTCTATTTTAAATAGCGTTCTTTTCACAACCCCCTTAGCCTCTGTGTACCGTCCATGCACGATTGTACACCTGCCCTCACCTGCACACGTTCTCCAGCTGGAACTTTCTGGGTGCGTGATGTTGCTTAAACTCTCATCCGGATTAGAGCAAAGTGGCATCTCCCATGTTCTGCCCCAATCTCCGCTTCGAGATTGCAAAACAGACCCGTTTCATGGGTGGCAGGGTAGAAATCGTCAGGAGAGACGTAAAGATTTTTAAAAGGCCTCGAAGTGTGGTCTTTCTAGATGGTTCCAATATATCGATCCCTCTTTTTTTTTTTTTTTTTTTTTTTTTAATCTAGAGATCAGAGATATTCATTAGTTCGGTAGGATTAAAAATTATTTCTGAAACCGGGACCGGGGAGATAAAGGGTGCCGCTCTGAGTCGGGGAGACAGTTCCCGAAGTTGAAAAGGTTCCGTCCTTTGAGTTTGAAGTCAAAGGCAGGATTTCGAAAGCTGGCGAGAGGTCAGAAGAGAAGCTTCAGAGACGTGGCAAGAATTTGGTCCCTCTCTTCCCATTATTACCCGTTCCCCTTTGTCACACGCCTCTCAGCTTCCAAGGCACAGGGAACCTTGAGCTTCCATCCTCGTGAGTTGGCAGAGCCGATCTTGCCCGCGTTGGTCTGAAGAACTCATGATTGTTTCCCTTTATTTTCTGTCGGGATCCGTAGACACCACGTAGAGGCTTTTGCACACACACACACACAAAAACCCAAAAAAAACAAAAAACAAAAAACAAAAACAAAAACAAAAACAACAAAAAACAAAAACAAAACACTACTTGAGTCGCTTCGCTGCAGGATCGCGGGAACAGAAGAACTCTCGCCTCTGAGACAGAAATCTGGAGGGAAGACAAAGCCTGGTTGAAACTATTTCAATTACGGCATGGTCCACCCAGACGCGTTTCTGTCATTGTTAAGAAAACCATGTTTATGAACTAAGCCCGAAACATGCATTCTTGAGTAAAGTTGGGCATGAAAAGTTTCTAAAGAGGATTTTAGGCTGCTTTTCTCTTTCCTTTTTTTTTTTTAACCAATCCCCTTGCTCCTGAATGAAATGCTGTCGAATTCTGTACCTGTCCATGATTTCACATTACTGAAGTATTTTGAACTGGCTCTTGCACTAGCGTTGCTTAGAAAAATGATCTGCGTGCATGGGAGAGAGCTGTCGGCTTTCTGAACACTTGCCTTCCCTCAAAAAAGCAAAGAAGACGGCCATGCCAGGTGTTTTGAAGTAGGGACGAGAACCCCAAAACCAAGTCCACAGGAGACAGACTATTTAAACCCGTTGTGAAGACGGAGAGGTGTCTCTTCCTCACCCTCTTCTCCTGGTTTTCTTGTCAAATTAAGTCTTACTAGTCTGCCATTCGGGTCTGAGGGGACATCTACCCTGTCCCCGAGCATTCGTCTTTCCCCAGAGGCTGGACTCAGTGCGCTCTCTTTCCTAAGGGGACTGGAGAACCAAAATCGATGAGGCCGACTCATCAAAGAAAGAAAACATCAAAGTGTTTTCTTTCCTGTCTTCGTTTCTCTTCTGAAATGAGTCTATTTTTCCCTCTTATCGGGATTAATGAAGGAGAAAAGGAAAATCTTTCTTCCCAGCTATTATCATTGAAATGGATCAATTTCTTCTTTTTAAGGATGCAAATCTGGAGGAAAAATGAGCTCTCTCAAATACCTCAATTACATTTCTAGAAATAGACTGTCTTTTCCAGACTCATTTAGTAATGAGAAACATCGAAAATAATAATTCGAAGACTAAGTACTCTTGATTTCCGTTCTGGCATTATGGATTTTACATGGTATTTTTAATCATTGTATTCCCCCCCACCCCTTCACCTCATGTCTGCTTTTACTCTCTAAATTTTGGGTACACGTATATGGTCTGGACACAGACTTTTAACTTAAGAACTGATTTTAAATATGACTTTCTACTAAAGATCTGTCAGGGAAAAAAATCTCAGAGAGGGAAACTTTAAACTGATTGCCTTTCATCAAAGCAACAGAAAAGAAATGAGCACCACAAAGGAAAGTAGTCTCTGAAATAAAACATATGATTACTCAGAAGACACAAACTTTCAGAAAATTGCGTTAGGAGAGAGGAATGCTCTGGTGTGTCGTCGGACCTTGATAAATGTGTTTTCCCGTCCCTCTGATGGGACGTTCGAGTACTTTCTCTCTGAAGAACCGCTTTGAGGCTTCTTAGTCATTGTTCTCCTTGAAGAGTTTCGTGAGGTGACATTTAGGGATTACTCAGGCTGGTCACTTCTGCCTCTCGAGCCAGAGGACCTCGTGGTATGATTCATAACTCACGTCCTTTGTGGCATTTACCACAACCCTAATCACCGCATAATTCTGTCCTCATTTTCGTCCCTTCTGCTTCGGATCCACTGCATCAACCAGACAGTCTCGAGCTTCTTCAGCCCTTAACAGTGAAGCCACACTTAATACCAGGGCCTCTTCTTTTGAATTCTGTCTGCAACTAAGCTTTTAAACGACTGAAATATTTTAACTGGATTTCCGCCGCCCCCCTGCACCCCCAAACTAGCATAGTTTAGGGAAAACAATTCCTCTGGGGATGATGTCATCAAAGCAGCTATCTTTCACTGAAAAGAAAGAAAAACAAAGAAAAGAAAAGAAAGGTAAAGAGAGCTCTGACGGGTACTTTCTGAGAGAAAAGGTTTACCTAATCGTGTAGAAAAGGCAGAGTCGCTAGACACTGTGTGAGGATGGTGATGTAATTCTCCGAAAACAAGTCGGTCAGAATTTCTTTCTTTCCCCTTTCTTTCTAGCCTTTATACGTCAGTTAGTCTGCACGAGTGGCCTGGGACAGGTGGGGCCGGGAGGCTCCCTTGGTGTGGCTCCGGCCTGGCCCTGAGCGACAAAGCACCTGGGAACATGCCTGAGAGACACGGACAGCAGCCCGGACTCCAGGGTCCCCTCGGCCGCCAAGCCCCTCCCCGCTCCCCCGACTGGAGCTAATGGCTCCGTTCCATTATTTTCCCTGTCAGAATTAATGGGGAGATTGTCTTTTCCTGAAGCCATTAGTTAAGGAATATTGCTTACAGAATCTCCGAAACAGGATGACACCACCTCCTCCAGGGTGTAAATCTTAAGAAATGATGAGGCAATTGCTTAAACACATCCATTACCTTCCGAAGCCTGAACTCCTTTACTCCATAATTTTCATTCAGAGTTAAGAAAGTTGGAAAGTAATGAACTATAAAGCGGGTTCTCCGGATTCAGTTTTGGCACTTAATAATTCAAATATGAGCAATTTTTTGTTCTTCATTGAGTTTTTCTGCTTCCCCAACATTTGCCCCCTCTTTACGTTAGAGCGTTTTCTTATTGTCTGAGCGTGATGAAAGCAGACTTTCCCACTAAATACGTTTTTTTTTTTTTTTTGGAGAAAATGGTAAGTGAAGAGTTCTCAAACTGATTGCCTTTCATTAGAGAAAGAGAAGAGAAATGCAAGCCACAGAGAAAAGTGGTTTCTGAGAAAAGAGGTTGGAAAATGATTACTCGGAAGAGGCAAAACTTCAAAAAAAAAAAAAAATCAGGATAGTACAGAAATACTTCAAATTTGGCTAGAGATGGAAAAATATATCTTTCTCTTCCTTTCATGAGTCTCTCACCTTTTCTCTGCCTGAGAAACGGAGCTTTTGTTCCGAGGACGTGAGGCTGTACCCCCCTCGGTTGGTGGCGTGTTCGGGCAAAGCCAGTAAAGCCATACCATGCTTGTCGCCACGGAGCAAGCAACATGAATTATGTCCAAGGAAACGACCATTCATTCCCAGGTTATGTACATGTGTCTTCCACACCTTTCTACATGTGTGCGCAAATACGGGCAGACACTTGGGTTATTTATTTTTACACGAATAGATCGTACCATACATAATAACCTACGACTCTTCTTAATGTATCTTGCGTATAACTCTGGGCCTGCTTTATAAAGAGACAAATGTGGTTTTAGCAGCAGCGTGAAATCCCACAGCATAGCTGTCCCAGCGTTTGTGCATCCAACCCTCCCCTTATCGGTGGACATTCATGTTCATTGCCGTTGGTTTTCCTACCACAGCTCTTCCCACGGGAAATATTCTTGCTCAATTTCCCTAAGTGCGATTGCCAGATCTATGTGCGTTTTATAATTATACATTTCATTTTATAAGATGCTGCCAGATTACTTTTCAAAAACAGGTTTGTTTATTCTCCCATAAATATTTTTAACAATGTGTTTAAAAAGAACCTTTGCTTCAGCAAAAGAGCAGAGCCTTGGTGACCCCTAAGCCCCGCCCTTCACAGTTGGTACACTTGACCTCTTGACCAACAAGGGGTTATGGACTGGTCTCTCCTTGGCCATGCTCAGGCCACAGACACGCTGGTTAGCACAGTGCTGTTGTTTGAAAACTAATTCCTTATCAGTATTTAAAAACGCATCGAATTCAGATTTTCGGCTTCTCTTGGAAAATAGACAGTTCTGGTGACCTGGAGCCTTGGTCCCTCACCGTCTCAGTCGGCAGGAGGTGAGGGTCAGCTTCGCCCTTGAGCTTGCCATGCTCCCCACTCCCTGAAGTCCCCCACCCAAGGCAACTTCCGTCGCTTATGCCCCTTGTCTCGTCCCTGGAGCGTCTGGATTCGGGATTCTTGGTTTAAACCTGGTTTCTGGACTGCAGCCCCGATGGGCCGCTCCTGGGGCGGGCCATCTGGGCAATGCAGGGTGTCGAGCAGCACCCCCGGGCCCCACCCACCAGATGCCAGCACCCCGCCACCAAGTCAGGACAGCCCAAAAAGTCTCCGGACATCCACCCCAATTGAGAGCCACATGTATAAACAGATCCCCAAAAGCCATTTTTCTGAGCGGATTCTGAGACAGGCTTTTCCAAGAGTGTTTCTGGGCTGTTTTTGTTATTTCTGTTTACGCCTCCATTTTGCTTTCTAGAGGAGCATCGTTGAATTCTGTACACGAACAGGCTTTAAAATTACTGAAATGTTTCAACCAGGCCCCTTCGCCGAGTTTGGAGAAAATGACCAAGAGGAGAAAGTTATCAAAACGCTTTGATCTCAGGAACAGAGACGCAGGGAGGCCTGGGCTACAGGTGGTTTCAGAAATAAAAGCTTCACCTAATTACACGCACATAAAAGGTACCATTTCTAAATACTGTGTGAAGAGGCTTGAGTCGGTCCCTGGGATAATGGTAGATGGCGGCTGTGTCCACCCTGTTGCCTTCGTTAGTTCATCCGAGGCCTGGGGCGGACTGACCTCCCTCCTCCCTGTTCTCTCTCCATCCCTCCTCGGAATGAGCTCCTGAGAGCAGGGAGGTGGGCCAGGCCTCTCCCCAGGGGAGGGCTCTCCTCCCCCTGCCCCTTCTCCCTCCTTCTTAGCTAACGACTTCCCTACATCACCTCTCATTAGAATTCCTAGAGAAATATTAATTCTTCCCCTAAAGCTATTAGCGAGTCGCAAAGCTCTGAACCTGCCGAAATAGAATAATTTCTCCTTCGTTTTCGGGTGTAAATCTTGAGGAAAGATGAGAAGCCGTTGCGAGTGTATCAATTATGTCCCAGGGAAGAGACTCAGGTAGACAATTTTCATTGAGCAACAGGAAACGTAAAAAAAAAAAAAAATGACACGTGAAGTGGAGCCGCCGGGTTCGGTCCCGACGCCTGACGTCGCCGGCCGCGTTTCTTTTTAACCTCGTCTTTTTTCCTTACGAGATTGTATAATCTTATATCCGCTCCATATTTGAAAGTCAAGCGCTTGTTGTCCGGACACGATCAAAAAGTTTGAACTTGAAGCGAGATCGTAAACACCGTTTCGCACTACGCATACTTTCGGTGGAGAATTTTTGTGCGGGCTATAGGAGAAGGGGTTTCTGGAATAAAAGATTCGTTTGCGATTACTCGGAGGCGAACTCGTGAAAGATCGCCTTAGGCTAGAACAGAGATGCGAGGCGTTTCTCCCCCCACCCGCCCTCTCTAGACGAGTCCCCTCTGCCTGAGGGGCGGGGTCTGAGGCCGCTCCTCACCGTCCACCTGCTGACTCCTGATCATTTTCTGATTGGAACCGACACCCTCCGGCCTCTGCCGCAGAGAAATAACCCTATGGCTTCCATCAATTTCAGCCACGTGTTCCTTCTACCGAGGGTTGATCGACAAAAATTGTAATAGGATTGCAGAAACAAATGAATTGACTTTCAAAAAATGTTAATAAAATGCCTGGTGTTCAATAGAAACTTTACATATATATATTATTTTAATATACATATGTTCGTAATTAAACGAATGAATGATTCAGACTATCAGAGAGAAGACCAGCCAGAGCAGGTGTGTGTCAGAACCATTTTCCCACAGAAAGCGGTGCGGTCAGGGCCCCGTTTCGCCATCTCGCAGTGCCCTCTGCTTTTCCTTACAGTCAATTTACTACGTTTGCTCGGTCGGTTTTTCGTGTGATCGTGTGCTGACCGAATCTCTCCCCCGCTAGACTATAATTTTCACGGGGGTGTCTGCCTCGTTCGCCACTGAATAAATCACCTGTGCACAGCACACTTCCTAGCACAGAGTATTGGCCGTGCTCAGTGCTCGATAAATATGGACTTGATACATATTTAGGTTCAATAATAGGGGCTCGAAAAATATGGACTGAAAAAAAAATGGGCTCCACGAACTTTTGAGTGAGTGAGCAAATCGCTACCCACACGGTGATTACTTTCAGAATCCTGCTCAGCTTTAAGTAATTGCAAATTATATTTGCTGGCACATTGTGCACCCTTCAGTGGCAAGGATGCTTCTACACAATTTAATCTCAGATTAATTAATAGTCTAGGCGATTATGCCTGCGTTCTTGTTTACGCTTATAGCTTGCTTTGAAGTCCAAGGTGGTAGGCTGGTTTTTATTCCTTCCTGATATTTCAGAGATTTCGGACTCCAAGTTCACAGAGCTTTTGGTGTATTGGGGCAATCGAAACAAACGTATTGAATTACTTGCACTTTCAGATAATGATATTAGAGTAACATGTCTATTAGCAGTTGAATAAGGCCGAGGAGTTAGACAGCCGGGGGGAGGTACGCCACCAGAGACGTCTACAGCCGTGTGGTAAGCGTCATTACATTTTCTTCACTCCATTTTCTTTCTGATTATTGTATAGTTTCCTGTAGCCTTTTCGGCATGGCTAAATTTAAATTTGCTACCACACTTTAAGCCGTCTCTTCCTCTCTAAATGTGGTCGGGCAATTATTTCTGAAGAAAATCATTAAAAACGCAGCCTCTAATCGAGGGGAGGGGGCGCACGGAGAAATGCATGGCACGCAGAGCTGGGACGAGAGATGCTTTTTCTCATAAGACCAGCGTCATCGTGTGAGAGCGAGGGGCTCGCCGAAGAGCGCGTTCTGACGGCAGAACCCGAAACTTCTGGAGATTGAGGAAGCGGTTCGTATCGTGACGCTGAAACCTGAGCCGGGGGACACCCTGGGGGACACCGTGCGCCTGAGCGTTTGGCCAGCGCGCTGCTCACTTTTTGAAAAGGGCCATTCATTGAAAAGCCAGTTAGGCGCCTTCTTCAATAATCCAAATTCGTTTAACACACTTCAGTGACATTATTTGAGCATTTTTCACAATTATTTAGGATAACTCACTTTTCTCTGGAGACTGTAGGTCGAAAGGAAATTAAATCAATGGATTTGCTTCTTTTGCTTTCTCAGACGAGTCAGAAGTTATCGGTCAAATGCGCACGTGGCCTTTCGGGAGGCTTCAAAAACCCAAACGGCCTGCTGAGAAGACATTTGGCCAATCTGATTATTTTCTCTATACTAATTGGTTTTACTTCTTCATTGAATTGAATGAATTGCCTGGTTGTTTTGTCACTGTGGGGACACAAGCAAATCCACTTAGAGCGAGGCGCTTGTGCTTGGTCAGCTATAGGAACGTTTATCATCATTACTATCCTCGGGTGATTTTTCACGGGTGAGAATGAAAATGTCTTGAATCCATCCATTTTCACCCATTTTACTTCCGCCTCCGCCGAGCCATCTCCTCCGGCCCCCAGGCTACCCTGGCGATCTTGTAACTGCTTTTCCCACTTCTCCTCCCCTCTCCCCTAAATTTAGTCTCTGGACAGAAGCGACATGCATCTTAATCCGCGAGGACTCCTGCCGGAAACACTGGTTTCTTCACAATGAACGCAGACGGGAGCGTAATCTAAGCCCCTCCCGTCGGCTGCCCGCGTTCTGCATTCATGTTGCCCATCACCTCCACCCCGCTGCTCTGCTCACCACCCTCTTCCATGACGGCCTGTTCCTCCACCCCCACGCTCTCCCACCTCGGGGCCTCTGCAGCCCTTGGTCTGGAAGGGCCTATGCCGAAGATCTCATTTCAGGCGACACCTTTTGAGAGCCCTTCCTTAATTGTGTGAAAACAGCCCCCCCCCCTGCATTTCTCTCTGCGATGTGCCCCACTTAGCCTTATTCTGTGATACCCTGTTTGCCATCGCCCCCTGGACCACTGTCCCTCCCCTGCTTCCCGTCACTCTGTGTAACTGCCCTGCTCGTCTCTACTGTCTGTAACACACGATTTTCCTTCGGACCCTCGTCCCAGCCGGAAATCGCCTCACCTGTTGGTTTGCGGGTCTTCGTTTCTCTCCCCGGCTGGGGCAGAAGCTCCTGAGGGCGGAGCTCCTTCCCCGGTCCCTCAGGGCTGGGCATGGTGGCTCGTTCATGCCAGGGCCCAGGATGTATTCGATGAGCAAATGAGCGGGGTGCCAGAGCCTGGTTCTGAGTCACTAGATGACCCCAGTGTGCGACGCTCAAGCGGAGATTGTGGTAAAGGGATCATCGTCGCTTCTTTTCCCAAACGCTGCACTGTCCTGTAGATTTTCACAGCCAACTGGCTCGGATTAGTTCACGCGACGATCTGGTCCCCTGATCCTCGAGGTATAAGCACGAGGTCCGTTCTTTCGGTTTGAGATGGGGGACAGAACACGTTCATGATCCTCCGCTTTCCTCTGAAGATCCAGGAGTTAGTAAGGAAAGGCGTTTGTGGTGCAGTGGCCCACAGGGACAGTGATGGGAGGAGACGTGATGCCAGCGAGGCGGGGGCTGGACGCAGAGGCCGAGAGTAGCCGACTTAGCAGACCCAAGAACTTCATGCTGATTTAACAGGGGCCGAGGCCTAAAAACGCAGGAATTCCTGGTACTGGGTGAAACCAAACGCGGGAAGAGTGGCTGAAAGATGAACCCCAAGTCTTTACTCCACCCCCGCTTCTCACGGCGCGGTCCCTCCCTGCTGAGCTCCAGGAGCTTCGTCTCCGGAGCGTGTACGGGACGCCAGGGGACGCGGGGCACCAGTTCGTTTAGCAGAGGGCGACGGGACCATATTGACAACAGAGTGTTTACCCAAACGCTTAACGCTGTGTACTGAACCCCTCGGCTTTCGTCCCCGGCGGTGACGCCAACAGGCCGGCAGCCTGACTGGTACCTCCCAGGCCGGAGGTCGGAGGACTGTCACGTAGGAGCCGACCAGTCCGTGGGGAAGGCCCGCAGGACAGGGCTGCGGGGGCCAAACTTCAACGGGGCAGCCGGCTAGCCACGCGGGGTGGCCCTCGGCTGACAAATGACACTTGTAAGGAGTTCCTGGCCAGGGTTTTCATGCCTGTTTCTTAAACATGGGCAGAGGGTTAAGACGGCTGAGTGTCTCGGGAAAGCCTTTTATATGAAAGAAAAAAAAGATAAAAACAAACGGAAACAAAGAACCTTGGAAGAGAGAGAAACTTCAGCAAGAACAGTAACGACAACTCATTATTAATATTGACGGAGATAATATTGGTCGTTTGATTTGTTGGGGGTAAAGGGGGAACAAGACTGTGAAGCGAAGACATCGGGGCCATGAAATAATATCGGGGTGCCATAGAGAAGGCGTCATAACGATTGATAATCAGAACCGTGGGCTCCGAGAAGTGAACGACATGAGAGCAGATAGACGCACGAGTTGGAACGGGAAGTTGGAAGAATTGTCCCACAAGTAAAGTAAAAAGACAAAGAAATAGAAAATAGGAGAGTGAAGGTAAGAAAAATCAAGAGTTTGGAGGTCCGGTAACCAGACAGGAAGAGAGAAAAGACAAAACGTAAGGGGAAAAAAAAATCGGAGAGCATATTTTTCTAAGACCGAAGGACATGATTCAGATTGAAAGGGTTCACCGAGCGCCCAGACGGTCAGTGACCGAAAACAGAGCCCGGACCCAGGTGACGCTGGGACAGGAAGAGCCTCGGCGTCGTCAGAGGGAGCGGGGCCCGCACAAAAGATGCGTTCGAAGATCGCGCATCGCGGATCATGTCGGCGCCAGGCTTCTCAACAGCTGCAACTCGGAGCTGGGTCTTCCATTCCGAAGGAAAACAAATTCCAGCTCGGAATGTCCTCCTCGGACGAGCAGCCAGGTAGAACCTAAACAGTGTTATTTCACGCGCTCTTCTTTTAGGAAGCTGCTGGGAGTTTTGCATTAGGAAAGCAAGAGAGGGGACCGAGGGAAAAGAAGCACGGGAGTCCGAGGGTGGAGGGGACGCGGGCCACAGCCTGGCGCCGGGTCCCCGGAGCAGCCGTCCTACGGGGCTGGGCCAGGAAGTGGCACCAGGTCTTCCTAAGAGAGCGAAACGAAACAGACAATTGGGAAGGCGGCTGGGGAGGCTTTTAGTAACAAGTCCACGGAAAACGAAGCCAAAGAAGAAACACAGAGCAATGATTAGCTCCAGGGGAAGCCACGTTGGTACGAAGGGCACCGTCACAGCTTGTTCCGTGGAGAAAATCGTGTTTCTGAACATAGTGATGTAAACATGGAACGTTCTAAACAAGATGACGACATCGTTGTCACGTAACTGTTGGGAAGAGAGCAGGGCGGAGCTGCACGTACATGTGGGGGCGATGGAGTTCGTGGGCGGGCCAGGAAGTGGCACCAGGTCTCTTCCTAAGAGAGCGAAACGAAACAGACATTTGGAAAGGTGTCTGGGGAGGCTTTTAGTAACAAGTCCACAGAAAACGAAGCCAAAGAAGAAACACAGACCAATGATTAGCTCCAGGGGAAGCCACGGTGGTACGAAGGGCACCGTCACAGCCTGTTCCGTGGAGAAAAACGTGTTTCTGAACATAGCGATGTAAACATGGAACGTTCTAAACAAGATGACGATATCGTTGTCACATAACTGTTGGGAAGAGAGCAGGGCGGAGGCTGCACGTACATGTGGGGGCGATGGAGTTCGTGGGGGGGGCACTCCCCCTAAACCCTCCGCTCCCCTGTGAGAAGTCACAGGCGAGCCTCCGAACAAACAAACAAACAAACAAACAAACAAAATCAGGAAGTGATGCTATAAACCGGTTACCAGGAGGCAGAGAGATAAACATGTAAGAATCGAAAGCGGGGGCGTGAGTGAGCGAGTGAGTGAGGGAGTGAGTGAGGGAGTGAGTGGGCAGCTGTGGTTGTTTCTTTTTCTTAATAAGTCGAAAGGTTTGACTTTCTAAAACTCGGCGCATCTCTAACTTGAATCAAAACGAAAGCAGGTTTAAAAGCGGGTCCCGTGCTTTTCTCGGGTGACGCAGCCCTTCTAGAATGTTTTTCTGATCTCTCGCCGATATCTCTGAAATTCTGGGGTCCCTTGGACCTGCATCCCAGGCTAATACGATGCAGTGGAGGCGAGAGTCAGGGCGAGGGACGGGGAGGCACGGCTGCCCTCTTCGAAGGGAGTGGCGGTTTTATGGGTGCTGTTAAGGTCACGGTCTTGTTCCCCCTTTACCCCCAACAAATCAAACGACCACCACAAAACAGCAGCAACGCAAAACCAGCCCCGCGTCCAGCTGCCCATGGTCTGATGGCGACGCAGGCATCAGACGTGATGGAAGGGATATTCCCACTCCCCAGCCCTGCTCATGTGGCCAGGGGTTTGGGGCCCGTCTCAAATGCACAGATGTGGCCAAGAGATGGCTCATGAAAAAGAGCCACGTGAGATTTTTTAAAACATATATAATTTAGGAGTTTTTTTTTTTTTATCATCT
>NW_006442491.1:38134905-38152408 GCF_000325575.1 Pteropus alecto
CGTTGTACTCGACCGTGTGAACTGGTTCAAGGTCAATGGGTCGCCCGTCTGCACCGTGTGCAAGAGGCCCGACGAACTCAGAGCTCGCCGTGACGATGTAGACAGACTCCTAGGAAATGACCATCTGCTGCTTCTGTGATTCTGGGTGTATGTAAATGATTCTCCCCACTTTTCAGGTCTAAATCTGCATCTAAATCGTGTCACCTCGGGACCATCCCTCGGTTGTGGGAACAGAGAGGAGGAGGAGGAGGCCAGCGGACCAGCCTCGAGAAGCGTCTCTCCCAGCACAAGGTCCAGGCCCGTCGGGGATGGGGCCGCGGCCGCCTGCAGTGTGAAGGTGGGAGTTCTGATGGGAGGCTGTCTCTGCCCGTCCCTTGTCTGGATTTGTGTCCCTCCTCCCCTTGCTGCTGGTGTTCGCTGTGGCACAGCCCGCTCGGACCCCCGCGTGCGGCGAGCTGGGCGACTGGCTGCGAACCCGCTGGGATGATCTATCTGATGGTTCGTTAAAAATAATAAGCATGTCATTCATTCACACCTGAGCAGAATAGAGAAGCTGCATGCCATCGCCGTCACCGTCCCAGCGGCCGGCATTGCTGCCAGGAAGGCGGGTGACGGGCGGCTCAGCACGAAAGGGCTCGTCCAGACCACGCTTTGAAAAAGGCTAATCTGGAAAATTTTAAATACACGGTGCTACAAAATCACCGATTCAGCTCGCGAGCAGCGCAGACTTAACACCGGGAGCTGGGGGCTGGCTGGGTGATCGAGGGGTCTCGGCTTTTCACAAAGCCGGATGAGAACACACAGCGGTCTCGTCCACCTGTTTCGCATCAACAGGGAGCCTCGCGTGCGTGAGGCGCACCAATTAGTTGTTGCTGGAAACACATCGAGAATGCGGTATTGACGTTCGCGCTCAGTAAAAATCGTTAAGAACTCAGACCTTGTTTTCGTTAAGGACCGTGTTTCTGATCACGAGGTGTTTTTTGTTTTTTTTGTACCAATTAACCTTCCCACCTCCCGCCCCCCGCGGCCCATTTATTTCCCTCGGCTCTTTATTGCAGGGTATTTCTCCATCCGCCGACGAGCATGGTGCGTGTCGTCCTCAGAACGTTGCTGTGGGGTCAGGATCGTCTCGGCCACCGGGCTCCTGCGTGGCTGCGGCTAACGTCAGCCTTCTGTCCTGTGGCAAAGGTCTCGACGTGGGACCGTTTGAGACTCAGCTGCTACCACCCCAAGAGCAAGTCCCAGCAGACCCCAAGCCGAGCGTTTTCTTAGATGCTCCAGAGCCTTCTTCCTTGGAGTCGGAAGGGAACTCTGCCCGCCGTGACGGCGCCACCGCTGCGGCTGCCATTTGTGTGTCTCCGGGGGTGACAGCCGGTCACACAGCCCTGGGAATTCACAATGCAGAGCCACAAGGGCACGGCCGAGCTGGAGGGGACACTCTGACACAGAGCTCCCTGGACAGAGAGGCCGTGGCAGAGGGCCTGTCACCGTCGCTCTTGCGAGGGAAAACGTCACCTGAGCCAAGAATCTCAGGTTCGGTTCCCCTGAGGTCACCTGGAAAAACTCACCTTGAAATAGCAGCCTCAGCACCGGGCTCAGCTCGTTTGCACCGGGAGGAACGGAGACACGAGACACGTCTCCCTTCCGGCGGGCAAGGTGGGGCTGGGGAAACGCGGGTCCCCTGCCCTCCTGCAAGAGACGACAGCGGGAAACGTCCAGCGTCTGGATCACGTGCACTAAGGGGTCGCGTGGACCCTTCTCGCCCAGAGCAGGCCGCGGGAGTCCCGGAGACGCCTTCGAGAACCGCCAGGAGGAGGGGTCTGGAGGGGACGGGGAAGCAAACCGGAGTGGAGCTCAGCGACACCAGCAGCGACGACGAAGACCGACTCGTGATAGAATTGTGAGGCTCCCAGAGACGGCGGCGGCCGCGGTCACGCACCGCTGGCGGGACACCCGGACTCCCGTCGCGGAGGGTCTGCAGATTAGGAACCCCATCTGGGGTTCCTTCCGAGACATTCCAACCGACTCCAAGCCCCCGACTCGGCCTCAGCCCTCCCCGGATCCCCCGGGTCAGCTCTCGCTGGCGTCCACGTGTCCCAGGCCGGGCAAAGGTGGCCGTGAGGCTGTCTGAGAACGCGCACCCCACGAGGCCTGTGGCTCGACTCGGCGTCCTCTGCCTCAGCCCCCCACCGCCTCGCCCGTAAAACGGCACGAGCCAAGAGAGCCATGACCGACACGATCGCCAGCGAGGGTCAGGGAGGCCGCCTGGCTCGCTCGGAAGCTGCGGGTTTGCGTCAGAGGCGGGGAGCACGCACGGGGTACCCGGGGTGGCTTGCAGAGGAGACGGGGTGGGAGCCGGGCGTCGAGATACTTTGGTTCATTCAGGAGGCAAAGCCCAGATTCGTTCAAAAACTCAAGCGTTGGTCAGAACAATTCTCTTTAGTGAAAGTTGTAAATATTCTGTCAAATGCCTCTGGTCTGATGAAATGCCGATTGTCTTTAAATGTCGCACAAACGGTCAACGCCTCTGTGTGATCCGGCGGCACACGCGTGTGCCGCCCTCGTGCTCAGGGCCTCTTCAGTCGAGACCTCTGAACCCCCCGATTTTTCCAGCTCTCGCAAAGGAACGTTGAGTCAAAAGCTAATAGAACAGTCTCTGTAATGAGTCATTTTTTTGAGGGGGAAAAATTCACTTATTTTCCTCCGAATCTCTCTGTCATATTGTGCACTGAGCAATTTCGATGAGAGGGTTACATTTTAGTAATCTCTGCAGCTTAACCTGATGCCTGCTCCTCGTGACGGGAGCCTTTTAGATTTCCTCCAGAAGCTTCAAGGATACAAAACTAATTGGAGTTTTGACTCTGTTTTACATCTCGGTAATTTTATTTTGGGGGCTTGGTGTTGCTTTGCTGTCAAATTAAATCAGCCTCTGCATTGTGCAAGTCAGAACAGCACAGATAACCCCCCACCCCCACCCCCCAGGATTCCCAGCCAGTGCGCTCAAAACAGCTGACTGGCGTCAGCCGGCTGGCTCGGAGGGCACAGCCTCATAGGTACCACGTTCCTCTTCTCCTTAAATGTCAGAGGAAAGACTTAAAAGAGATCTTCACTGCTGCATTTCAATAAAATTTTATACTTGTTTTTGGTATGATTTTGTACACCTTGAGATTTATAGCCAGCCGAACTCTTTGGGCTTAACTCCGATGACATGACGTTCACGCGTCAGCTTGCACTTCAGAGGCAGCCGTGTGAAACGTGCCCCACACTCGACTGAGCTTCGGCCGGTCCTCGTCTGTCACGAAGGATGGTCACGTTTCAAGTATCTTCGTGTGAATTTTCCAGTTTTAGAGTTATTCATAGAAAACTTCGATGAGGGACCAGCTTGGCCTGGTGGCTTAGCATGTGTCCGTGGTTCCTTTATACGAGCTCACAAATCTCCATGTGATTTCATAAGAGAGATAAAAAGTGATGTGGGGGTTATCCGCCCTTTTGAGTGATCCGTGCCACCGTCTGGGAGAGTGGTCTGAATCCTGGAGGGAGAGAGAGAAGGCCAGACTTTGTCCTTAGCCAGCTGGGGAATCTTGGTGGAGGTGGAGGTGCCTCAGTTTTTCCAACTGAGAATGAGAGAGTCAGACAAGATGAGCTGAGTGTCTCTGGGCTTTGATCCTTGTGAGGGTGGACGAGCCTCCCTCTCCTTGACTTACAAGGGCTTGGTGGCCTGGAGGTGGCCCCTGCGGGGTGGGGTGGGGAAACAGGGCGCCAGAGACAATATCTGTGGAGGCTGAATTGGCTTGAGAGGCGCTGGTTGCCGGGGAGAGAGCCGACTCCCAGACCCTTTCCTCCTGTGCCTGCTGAGCCGGCAGCCAGTCTGCTGGACCTGAGTCTGCAAGTCACAGCTCCCAAGAGCACTGACCCCGGGATGGCGGTGGCAGCTCTGTCCTTCTATGAGCCACGGTTGCTGGCTGCCACCTCCCAACTTAGATTAAATATGGCAGAAGGTTGAGAGCAACTCAAACTCCCCGTGTCTCTCTTACAAAGGTGAGCGGGGTGGCACATCATGTTGTCTCGGCTGGCCATTTAGCCAGGAGTGGCGATGTTTACAAGTGTACTTTACTTTACATGGGCATAAATTTGTGAAAAGCTATATTTCGGTGGCTTTAAAAGACAAAAAAAATTGTATTTAGAATGACCCTAGAGGAGTTGGCTAATAAAAATCATTCTAAGATAAAGACATTTTTTTTTTTTAAGTGGCGAATCTTTTTATAAAGCAACAAACAGTCTCTGAATTTTATAAACCTTAATTTCCTATGGGGTTTCTTAAAGCAGAATGCAATTATAGGGATACATTTCAAGGATGATATCAGTGACCTACAACCCAGTTTGGGTGATTGAAAATAAAATTTCAGCATTATCAGCCGATGCTTGCTGTAGCTTTATACTCTACAGGTGTGTCCTGCGTACTGAGTAAGGGAGGAGAGATGTATTTTAGGACAGGGCAAACTGAAACGTAAAGGTCGGGGTGCCCCCTGTCTCCCCAGTGCTGATAATTTTGTCAGACCTTTAGTTAAGGGTCTTAACCACTGGTGCCTCAGCTTCTTCCACAGGGACCAGCTCCAGCAACGCTGGCATGAGCTAAAGTAAGGCACTCTTGAACCCTTTGCTGCTCTCTCGGGGCAAGGTATGCAAGTGCAGTGACCTGTGTTTACCTCTGCACCCACACCTGGCCATCGTTTGTTAGAGGTGCATGGAGGACAGACTTTGTGTCCCCCTTCAGCAACCTATACAGCTAAGGGACTCATAAAGTCACGTCGTTTTTGATGGCCAGCCTCCTTGTCATGTATGGCGTGACGGAGGATAATTCATCTGTCCCGTTAGGTATAACCTTTGAGATACTGGACAAAGCTAAATATCTCTTTAATTCACGACTTATGATTCATCTGCCTGGGGATTAAAAAAGAAAGACTGGGATTGTAATCAAAACCCCGCCAATCACGTGGTGGGTAACGCAGGGCAATTTAAACTGTCCTTCCCAAGGGTCTTCCCTCCAACGCTCCGATGGGACTCCTTGCAGAAACGCATGGCGACCACGGTCCTTGGCACGAACGCTGACCGATCTGCAGCCTCGGGACGGAAAGGTTTTCCTTGCCTTTACGTTCATTGCTTACGACGACCCCATTGTTCACTCTGCCCCCGGCACAGAGATTTGCATTTTCCAGAAAACTTGCCTGGTGCAGCAGGATTTTACAGTTGTGGAAACGGTTACCGTGACTGCGATGCGCTGCTGCTCAGCCCCGCCCCCCGCCAAGACGTAATGTCACACGGCGAGGGGACCATGGTCGGCCTGGCCCTGTGGAGACCGGACTGGCCCCTCTGTCGCCATCACGGCTCGTGTGCTTGGCCCCCTTCAGCTGTGATTCCCACGGTTCTCGTGTGGGCGACCCTCTGGCTTTTTACACACTACAGAAGCACGTTTTCTTGTCTTTCAGAGATCATTAAAGAACGACCCTCTGGCTTTTTACACACTGAAGCACGTTTTCTTGTCTTTCAGAGATCATTAAATGTAGGTGTCAGGACCCAGCAAATCTTGTGTGCCAGAACGCACCCAATACCCTTCTTCTCGCCCGTGCTTTGTACCGATGTTGGAGTATGTGGCATTCGCTCTGAGGAAGCACGGGAACATTTGAGCATCTGGCTTCCCCATTGGAAGAAAGGGAGCCGGGGCAGTCGGTCTCTGTCACGCGGAGCCCTAGGCTATGTACACAGTCGACTGTTCAGAACCTATCACCCTATCGATGGTCCGTACCCAGGGACGCAATGGCTTCTTGGTTGTTTGTTAAAACTTATTTTCTTCTTTCCATGGTTAAATTATTTTGCTTTGATAAAAATAAAACTGAAAAAGAAAACGTCTTGCGTCATTCGTTAGCATTTTAACCCAAACCGCTGCAAGCGATGGCCCGCGATCATTGAACATCTTGTTGTTCCCGAGTGCGTGACTGGACACCTGTCTGCCATGTTGGTTTTCCACTCTGCACGACAAAAGGATCAGGTACCAGCAAACGGTCACATTTTCTTGTGCTGTTTCCTTTTCCCACGTGTCTCATTTGTTATTGTCTGCCGTATTTTAGAGTTCATAACTTAGAAATGTAGCTAAACTTTGAAGCCACATGAGGGCACCATCCACAGTGCAGTAATCCAAAGCTTTCCCCCTGAGAATTGATGTTTCTTGGATATTTAATATCATTCCTCAACAGAGAAAACATCCTTAATCCAAAACAATGCCTCCTTATGGGGATCATTCATACACTCTTTGCAAGGATAGATAACTAGACCTATTTTACATACCAGCACAATATTGTTCTTCTACGTCTATACCTCTTGAAGCTACTTGAAGTCAATGGAGACACAGCGTGTTGGGGGAACAGGTGGGATTGGGGACACGGAAGGAACAGACATACTAATCGATGGATCTTAATAGCATTTTTGCTAACTCATCAAACTCTAATAGTAATAAATTAATCTATTATTTCCAAACTTCAGTAATTTAGAACCATCTTAACGCTTTTTGCCATACGTGTTCCCATGTGGGTCTATCATTTACTTAATACTTTTACTTAAATCACCTCTGTCTTTGAGAAGCCAAGAAATAATATCTGTGAAATGTCAGCCTTAATAGAGTAGTTCTGTATATTTTCTGATACGATTTAAAAATAAAATGAAACTATTTAAAAGTGTTCATTCATGTTCCAGTCAAATTATCATCCTTATACCGCCACCAGTACATCCCTGAATGAAATGCCGAGTGCACCTAAAATGCACACACATTGTTAGTTTCTCTAGTCATCCTATATCTCGTTAAGCACAGCCCTCTCCCCGGCTTCCCTCTAAACCAAAAGAACTGGTGCCTGCGTGAAGAAGTTGTAGATTTATCCGATAAGTTTATTCAGTCAAACTTCACAGTTGAGTAATTAACAATCCAAGTCAAAGGATTACCGCATCTTTGAGTCTCGAAGGAATAATTGCATAATGTCTTGTTGCGTAAATACATACATATTTTTGCTTTGGTGTTTTGTTGTTTGGTTGGTGAGTACGAAACGACACACAGGATAACACCGCTAGGGGTCCACGCCGAATCACGGCACCACCGCCAGCTCTGCCGAAGAACCTGCCTCCATGCTACTGCATTTGAAACAAAGGGATGTAGTCACATGGATAACCGTGGAGGGACAGTTTCCAGTCTCCTGCTTCACAGCCGTTGGCCTTTGGGCCGCGAACACAGAAGGACGTGCTCCGTGGTGTCTGGGGCCGCCAGCGAGATGGACGCCTGCTTTCAGTCTCCCTCCGCTTCTGCCAGAGGCACATACCACAGCCTTTAGGGTGGAGCACCTGGGCGTGAGTCTGTGCGATCACTGCCCGGAAGTAGGTGAGTTGCTTTTCTGCGTAAATACACGAATGAATGGATTCCTATAAGGAATTGGTGGTTTTGTATGAGCAGCATCCTGGACAGACCCAGCCCTGTCTCTGGCCGTAGTGGAGATTTGCTGGTCTTTGTGCGTACATTGTGTGAAATGGGGTATGATTCAGCCTCTCGACTCAACTATAAATGGAAAGCCAGATAGCCAGGCTTGTTTTTTTCTATAGACTCATTTTTCAGTCAGACATGTTTACTGTAAGAGCCACCTCCCCTACACACACACACACACACACACACACACACACTGTACACTGAAAATCTGCTCAAAAAGTTCTCTTGTTAAAATACAGAATGAGGTGGAGAGGGACCAATGAGCCAGGGAATGACACAGCCACATCGAAAATGAACCGAAAGAGATCTCCGTGGAGGCAGGACCCGTGGGGTCTTCGTCTTGTGTTCTTAGCAGCAGGAGCAGTGCCTGGCTCGCCGCAGGTCTGAACGCACATTTACTAAATAAATAAGTGGAAATAGCTCGCTGGGAGTCAAGTTGAGGGAGGAAGGATTCTAGGAGGAAGAATCTGGCCCAGCTCCCTTCCTCATGAAGACCTAGCTCATCATCAGAGATGAACAGAGTCATCTAGAGAAGCTTCGGTCTGCCGGTTTCAGAATTTAGCAACAGTTTCCCATTGCTTACTCCGCCCCTTCGTTCGACCAACATTTATTGAGCGCTTCAAGACGTAGCAGGCACGTGAAGATGTAGCAGTGGAAAAGACAGACAGAACGCAGGGGGCTTTTATCTGGGGAGAGGGCGTGTCAATTCGTGAACCAAACCAGGCAAACACACGTGTTGAGAATATAACATCAGATGGTGCTAAGAGCTAAGAACGCGAGAGGAGGTTAGAAAGATCATTTCACCCTAATTCAAAGCCCCGAGTGCGTATAAACATTTGTCTTCTACTGTCCTCAGGAGAAATAAAGAATCGTCTTAAAGATTAAGATTCGTCTCGTTCGCTTCGTGCCCAAACCCTCTGTTCTTCTCACGTGCGGCCCTCACGCTTGTCATTTTCTTACTGGCTCAGTAGCTTCGATTAGCGTCAGTCAGCGTTTCCTCCACCTGAGCGTGGTATCTTGGGTTTCCCTGCATGACCGTGCTGATTTTCAGGTACCTCAGGGGTAGGGAACAGGTGCCTCTTGGATGCCACCGTAGCAGAGAAGCCGGATGGGCACTCCTTCATACCTGACTTCCTCGAGAGAAGCCATCTAATATTTGATGTCTTGATGTTCTCGATCCTGAGTTCTTTTTCTCAGGTTAAGAGATCACCCTCAGAGACAGGGGTTCTCACAAGGGGGCGATTTTACCTCCCAGGGGGCATTGGACAATGTCAGAAGACAGTTTCGATTTCACAGTTTGGGTGAGGAGTGAATCAATCTCTCTCTCCTCTCTCTCTATTCTCTCTCTCTCTCTCTCTCTCTCTCTCTCTCTCACTCTTTTTCCCACCTTGAGGAGAAAGAGCCAGGAAATGGGAAGGTAAGCTCCCGTGAACGGATGTATGAATAACTAGTAGTCATTCAGGAAAACGTTATAGATCAAAAGATCAAATTTTACTGTGAGGATGATACAGCCCTGGCCTACGATCTCCCTTGACCCCCAGAGCCAAATGGATGCGTGAAAATGAATACTGATGCTTCGCACCAGGAAGCTTGCAGATTTGGTTGGGGTAAGCCAGTCTGTAGGTTTGTGCCTGCCCCTTTTTAGGGGACACTGAGTACCAGAGGGTTTTGTCCTGAGCTGAGTCAGGGACAAAGCTGTGACCGACACCAGGGTTCCAGCCCCGACGACCAATGTTCTTGCCATGAGATGACCACATTCTGCCTCCGAAATTTTCCATTGTGTTCTACTGGGCTTTCTAAGAGTATAAAAAAGAACAATACATCTTATAAGGATTTTCTGCATCGGGGTTTGAAAATATTAATGGATTTCCGGTTAATCGGAAATTACCCAGAAAATTAAATTAGCCAGACAGCCCCATTCCCCCAATGTTCTCATTAATCGAGATCCGATTGTGTTTGCTCCGTGAAAAGAAGACTTTTCTCCTAAGACATTTAGACTTGAGTCAATGTGAGCGGTGCCTCCGTGGTCTCATCATTTATGCACTCGAGTTCTGTTCCGTGGGCCATTTGGCAAGGATCGCGGGCAGAGACAAAGACATCACCGGAAAGCCTCCGCGAGACAAGCGCTTCGCATCTTCGATGATAAGACAACCTGATGCAGAAAGAGAATAAATTAATTTGAAAACCTCCTGCACAAAGAAAGAGACGGAGAAATACGTCACAGGTTTATCCCTTTTGTGCTAAAAACAAGTGATTTGGAGAAATCCGCATGGAACTGGCTGTGTTAGTCTTGTTATCCTTTTCTGGTTTTAAATTCTTAGGGGGAGAAACAGAGAACAAGAAAAAAAAAAGAAGCTTCATTGTTTCAGCAAATATTTATTTGGTATTGAGTATGTTGCCAGGTACAAGGCTACACATTCTGTGACTTTTCTGCTTTTAAAATTACTTTCCGTCATGCCAAAGAAACTTCTAGGTGTGTCATTGCTGATTCCAACAGTGGTCCCCGAAAGGCTATTGTTTCTCAGGTTTTGGCCCAAACGGGTATGGTTCCATAGAGAGGTGTAGCCGGGACTATCGCTTGGTGTTTGCCCCCTGGGGACCTGAGTTTCAGGGTTTGGCTCATCCCAGGCTTTGAGGGGCATCTGTCTGTAGAGGTGGGGCCTCAGGCGACTGGAAGCAGGCTCTGGAGCAGAGTGGGGTGTGCCAGAGGGCCCCTGGTGTGCACACCTGTGGGAAGAACAGGGCAGCCGGAAAGGCAGAGGGACGGGCTGAGCTTTGACAGAAACTATGACAGCCTTGGCCGGCCCAGGGGATGTGCCGGAGAAGGGGCTGACCTTGGAGGAGGCCGCTCTGCCACCGAGGCCGTCCCCGAAAGGACCAGAGGCTAAGGGCTGCTTGCCCACCGCTCTGCCAGCAGCCGAGGCAGCGCACACTGGCCAAGGGGGAGCCGAAGGCACTTCACAGAACCCACTATGGTGAGGTTCCACAGGGGGCATAGCCGCCCGTCCTCCTTCCCGCCCGCCCTCCTCCCTCCCTTCCTTCCATGACCCCAACAAACATTTATTGAGCATCTGCCATCTGCCAGATTTTACACATGATTTATTTATGATTCGATAAATGGTGAAAAGGGACCATATCACGTGAGAAAAGAGAAGACGATCGGGGGGAGCCGCTAGGGTCCGGGGATCTTTAGTCTGGACTCTGAACGATGACCCAGGGCCAGAGGGAAATGAGTGACCACGGTGGCGAGAGCCGGGAGCTGGAAGGACCGTGGTGTAGCCCCGGGGGACACTGGGCTGCATGTGGGATGTGTGGGCTACAGCAGGCGACAGCCCGACCCCGAGGATTTTGTGGATGGCGTTAAAGACAACGCTTTTATCCTAAAGGCTGTGACCAGAAAGCCTCAGCGTGCTTGGCCGAGAACAGAGAGCGAGGGAAAAAAAAGAAGCTTCACTGTTTCCACAAATATTTATTTGGTGTCGAGTATGTTGCCAGGTACAAGGCTACATGTTCTAGAAAGAGGTTCTCTTGGGACTGGGCTCTGGCTTGAAATTGGAATGCGTGCTCCTGCCCGCGAGGTTTGCATTGTTCTTGGGCCTGGAACGGGCCTGAGCTCGAAATGGCTTCTTTCAAGCCTGTGAACGGGGCAGCCGTTCGGAGCTGCACAGAATCCCACGCAGAACCGGGGCGGTTCCTGTCTCAGAGTCTCGCTTCACCTGGTCGTTGGTGTTGTCACGACCGCTCGCCCACGCGGAGTCATCGAAGCTGCAGAAGGAACTCCTCGAAGGGACAGTCAGCCACGAGGTTTGAGAGCCGCAGTCCAGAAAGCCATGATGAAGGAGATGCCCTGAATGGCCTGGCCATGTTCGCATGCCGATGGATGCTGTCGCATCCAGAAGCTTCCAGATGTCTCATGTCAATATTACGTCTTCTGGGGCTCAGGGAGGAAAGAGCTCCTGCTCTTTGGACGTGTGTGGGAACAGGGCGTAAGTACACTGGGGTCTGAGAAAGTTCCAGAAGCTTTGATTTAGATTCAGAGTCGCTCTTTCTTCCTCTCCCACCCTCGTCCTCTCTTCGTGCCGAGAGAACGGTGGGGAAGCATTTGAAAGACAAGCCTAGCTGCGTTTGAGGAGGAACAGGCCGGGTTTGTGGTCCCGCGCGGGGTGCTCCGGGAACGCCTCGCCCAGCTGGCCGCTCCTTTCCTGCAGCCTCCTCGGGGGCCTTTCATGCAGATTCGAGTCTGAAAGGTTTAACTTTCCCAGTGCGTAGCTGGGCTGTCTCCTGTGGAAATCACCCGGTTCAAAACCCAGGTCCCAGGGCAGCGCGGGAGAGCTGGCTTCTATTTGCTGCTTATGAAAACGGGCCACGTGCGATGAGCTCGTCAGAGGAAGCGCTTCGAGATGTCCCGTCTTCAAAGTGTCAGGAGGTGACGCTTCGGGGCTGGGAGCCCGGGCACGAAGCTGCAGGTCGGTCTTCAGTTAAGGAAACGGTTGAGGATGAGGAATATTTAAGATCCTAAAGCCCCGTGGCTTAAAGGCGGGCAGCGTGAAGCCCCTGGTGACAAAGGTGGCCTTGCTGTCCCACATGTCCTGGTACCTGCCTCATCCTGTGCGGCTGACCCGAAGCTCCACGCTTTCCCGTGCGGGGGGATTGGAAATAACTGCGGACTCCCATGCTGGGACAACTCAATTTTCACAAGTGGCCAAGAGTGTCAAACCGTGGTCCCCTCTCGTGGGACACGTCTGCCACACGACAGGAACAGAGCCAAGGGAGAGACGGTCCCCTGCCAAGAGAAATCTGCAGACATCGGAACGACGTACGATGGAGGATCAGAACCTTCACGTACACATTTCTTCACTGTTTAATCTGGGGGAGACGCGGCCTAGCAGAGGGCGGATGCAGAGAGAAGCCCACAGATGGTACTTAGATTTTATAACCAGATTGCTGGAAATTACTGACAGATTGAAGAAAATAATACGCTTTGCAGCAGCAGGGAGCTTCGGGTAGAAATCTCACGGACGTCTCCCCAGGCCTAGGGGCTGGGGCGGGGGAAGCTGGGCCATCGGTCCCCACTGCGGTGACCGCTGGGTGGCTGTCGCCGAGGCGGGAAGCCACGCGAGTTTTGCATGTTGTGTGGACGTGCTTGAGCCGGGGCTCAGCACCCCACAGAGGGGTGCGGGTGGGGAGCGCGGGGCCCGGCACCGTGGGGCGAGGGCCATCCGTTTGGGCCCCCCCGTGAGAGCACACTCTCTTTTCCTTTGCTCAAAGCCCTTGCACTGGCCTTGGCCTGAAGGGATCTCAGGTCTGCCCTGAGCCTGAAGTAACCTCTGGACGCGTTCAGCCATTTTCTACCCCGAAAGTCAGAGCGACAGATGGCAGGCGTGTCTGGCTGTAAATATGTTTTGGGATTTACTGACTATTGTAGTAAGATGGGGGTTAACGCGGGAAGCCTCTCCCGGATTTATACGGATGCTTGAGCATCCGAGTTCGGAAGATCCTCCTCTGTTAAGCTTCCAGAATGTTCCTCCGGTATTCAAAAGAAAGACGAGGCTCCTCGATGGGGTTGACTGTTTTGACCGTATGAAGGGGCGGTGGTTTCCTTTACCAAGAAAGTCTTTTGCTGTCACGAAGAGACCCCTCCCCACCATCGCTCACCTGGGCTGGCTCATCTGCACATGCAGTGGCTCTTCTGAGTCCAGCCCGTGGACACTGAGACCCCGCGGTCAAGGCGGACTTGTCCCTGCCCTAGGGGACCGTGTTCCAGCCCCAGCACAAGGCCCCACACGTGGGAGGCTCAAAAGAAGGCGCGTTCGATGGTGTTTGTGGGGCCTCAGTGCTCACTCATTTATTCATTCAACAAACCTTTGCAGGCACCTGACACACGCAGTCACGGTCGCTCGGCCCCCGGGGAGCCCACAGGATCGAGTAAGTTCGAGGTCTGGCCGAGTGCACAGCGTCGGCCCCGGACACGCTCGGGCCTGAGCTGGCTCTGCTCTGAGGCTCTGAGTCTTCTCCACGCCTCGGTTCCTCCTGCCGGGTGACGGGGACAGTCAGAACCGGGTCTCGGGTTTATTGCGTTACGCGCTTTACATCAGTTTGTCAGCGGCTCTGGTCCTAGACTCCTCGCTCCCCTTAGAAGTGATGGAAAACCCTCCCGCGCCCTCGTTACACAGACCCTACTACAGCATCGGAAGCAATAGTTACCGTCTCCTACATTAACCCTGGAAACGTTTAAAACGATTTATCAGTTCATTCAAAAATAGCAATAATAAACCCCTGACGTGTTTTGTTTTTTTTTTAAAGAGAAAACAGTGATACTTTCCAAACCAAGAATTTGGGGGAAAGAAGGGCTTGTCTTCTGCGTGTCACCCGTGTGGCCTCTGGAGAATGCCTCATGTGCCCCTAAGATAATCTGAGAAAGAAAGGCCAGTTAGTGTTAATGGGAAAACGGTGTGAAACCCCTTGAAGGAGCTGGGGGACAGACGGCAGCTCAGCCATGAACGCCCCTGAGGTAAGTCATGTCGTCGTCCCGGCAACGCTCCAGGGTAAGGACCATTTCCATTCCCGTTTTACGGATGAGGAAAGTGGGGTGCGGCAAAGTGAAGGAACCTGTCCGAGGCCACACGAGGAAGAGCAGCAGACCCGGCGTTTAAATCCAGCTGTCTGTCCCCGGGGTCTGTGTCCCCCGCACTGCGACCGCCCCGCAGAGAACCCAGAGCCGTGCCGGGCACAGGACGTTCTCGGTAAACGCGAACGGCTGGGACAGCCCTGCGGCGGTGCGACGTCTTCTGTCGCCCCGGTGACCACCCCCCAAACCCGTCCTCCAAGCGCCAGTTCACCTCGGGGCTCAGGGCTGGACGCGGGGAGGGACGGGGCGAGAGGACCCCCTGGAATCCAGATTCCAGTCTTCGGAAAGTAGCCGTTAAGAACCAGAACATTCTCTCATCTTCCAAATCCTCATTCCAGCAGTTGCTCACGGATGAAGAGTCCGTTTGTCCGTCTGTCCGTCCGCCTGCCTGTCTGCCTGGAGAGCTATAGAAACCCCCCAGCCACCCATCAACTCTGTCTTCCTTGGCTTACTCGGCAGGGGGCAAACCCCGCCACGCACCTTTGTGAACTAACGAAGCAGGTGCGCTTACGGGACGGAGCGGGGCTCACGCTTCGACCGAAAGGTGGGCAGCTCATTGACGTCCCTTGCACTTGGGGAGCTCTGAGGCCTCACAAAAGCAGAGGAGTATTTCTTATGCTTTTTTTCCCTCTTTTTTAAAAATTCGTGAACCATTTACTCTCTTCGGCCCAAAGTATTCCACAGACTTTGCAACTCACCTGTTCCCATTTGTCAGTTAAAAAGAAAAGAGAGAGAGAGACAGATAGAGACAGAGAGAGAGACAGAGAGAGAGAGAGACAACCAGTTAAAAAGGAAAGAGAGAGAGAGAGAGAGACAGATAGAGACAGAGACAGAGAGAGAGAGAGAGAGAAGGGAATGAGAGAGAGAGAGACAGAGACAGAGAGAGAGAGAGACAGAGACAGAGAGAGAGACAGACAGACAGAGAGAGAGAGAGAGACAGATAGACAGAGACAGAGAGAGAGAGAGACAGATAGAGACAGAGAGAGAGAGAGACAGAGAGACAGAGAGAGAGAGACAGAGACAGAGAGAGACAGAGAGAGAGAGACAGAGAGAGAGAAGCCTCAGTCACATTAGAATTCATGGGAAGAAATGAGATTGTTTTTGAGACACTGGCAACTGGATTTCTTTGTTTTATTAGCATAAGTGAATTATTAATTCAGCACCGAAAAAGCATGATCTTTGTCATATAAGAAATCATCGGTACCAAGGGACCTTTCACAGACCAGGATGATAATACCTTGCTTACATTTGCGTATTGCTCTGGAGTTGACGGTGTCACGTACTCCCCAGGCTTACCTCGGAGAGCTGCGTGGGGTGGCGTTTCGGCCGTGGGTGACGCTGGTGGCTGCTGCCATGGGCTTTTACCTCCTATCCCCTGCCATAAACCGTGGATGGACACTCGAGGTTCAATCATAAGCCCCTGGCAGGGGGCGGGGGGGAGTCATTCATATTTAACATTTTTTATTGCATTTCCGACTCGATCAAACTTTTTCAGGACTTGCCGGTGGGAATGCAGAGGCCCAGGCCCCGCTCGGGGGAGCGAGTGGTCGGGTCTGAGCCTCGGGGGCTCCGTTCTCTGCCTTCACGGGTGGAGCCGTTTGCTGGGGCGACCGGCTTGCCTCAGCTTGCCTGGGGGACGGTTTCAGCACTGGAAGGCCAGCGTCCCCGGATGCCCCTCCGTCCTGGGCAAGCCAGATGGGCGGGTCACTCTACATTTGACGAACGCTGACAGTGTCACACACTCTGAGCCCACTGCTTCCGAAGGTCACGTTCTAAACCCTGGGGTGGGGTGGGGGTGGGGGTTGCCAAGAGAACCTTTGACCTGTGTTATGACCTTGATGTTTTTTCCCTATATGCGTCAGGGCCTCTCTCTCGACAAGGGGACTGCCGCGAGGTGTGGCCATCCTTTCTGGGTGTAGAAGCCTCCTGTTCTGACCCCCCTCATTTGACTCACGAGAGTCTGTCACCCCCTCTTCGCTCTGCCGGGACCGTGCTGAGCTGATGCGGTGTCACCCCCGTGAGGCTCACCGCCTCGCCTGCCGCTCTTAGAAATGCTAAGAGAAGTCTTCGGGGGCAGCCACGGGGGCATCCGTTGCGTGTCGTGTCAGGCCAGTGGCCGAGGGACACGGAGGCCACCGCCGTGGGGGACACGAGTTGCTTGAATTTGGCCTCGCATGCCCTCTGTTTGTGAAGGAGTTCGTGGAGGTTCGTCGACGGGCGTGATGAGGAAATGTGTTTTCCCCGAGGAAGCCAAAAGTTTATGGACAAAACAGCCCGACGGGCGAAGACCTCGGACGCGCCCTTCCGCCTGCGAGGCCGCCTGCTCCGCCCTACGGAGGCGACTGTCTAGGGCACAGTAAAGCCTCCTCATCCTGTGCAATTTTAGGAAGATCCGGAAGGTTATACTGGGGAGGATTTAGCAGCCGAAGAAGAAAATAAATGAATAAAAGAAAATAATCACTGTCCTCCAGGATGTAGCATGAAAAATATCAACATAATCCTGATGTCATAATAATTCAAACCAGATGAAGAGAACCTCACATCCAGCCCCACACCAATCGCTCTGACTTCGAATCGATTATTCTGGAAATGGCATTCGAAGGGCTCGGAGGAGGCAGAGTGGATGTGAGGGTGCTCCCGGCTCCCCCTCGCAGGCTCCGGGCCGGGGAGGAGGGGGTGTCGAGCCCAGGCTCCGCGGTTAGGCAGGACTCAAGCCAGATCCACATCCTTTCTCGTGCTGATTCTGTGATTTGGGGCACACTCCTTACTCTCCCCGAGATCCGGTTTTCCATCTGTAAAACGGGGTGGCAGTTGTGCCTGTGTCACTTAAGGTTCTAAACGTTCAGAGGTGCGTCTGACCGACACCCAGAGGGGCTCACCCCACTGAGCTCCCTGCTCGCTCTTTCACAGAACAGGCCACGGGAGCCAGTGGGCGGTGGGCGTGGAGGGCCGGGGTCAAGGTGAGCGACGGTGGGGTCGCTGCATTTTCCTTTTCGGGTGACGTGTCCACCTCCAGACAATCGTCCTACAAAAACACGCACGCACATGCAGGAAGACATCTTTATGAGAGGTGGCACTGTGACGGCGCGGACCAAACCACAGGGCATCCACGCCGGGGACGTTCGGCAGCATTGACAGAACGCTGAGCGCGGCAGGCCCGGGAGGGGCGGGCGGCACGCGACAGTCCTTCAGGAGGCCGGCGTGTTTGGAAAAGGAGCGAGAAGCAGCCACGTGTCGAAGCCGAGCCTGGGAGGAAATAGGAGCGTGTGCGTGAACGGTCGATGGCGCCTTTCTCACGGAAGGCGGTGTTGAAAGTCACGTGGTTGTGTAATTAACTGGCCCCCGTGGGCCCT
>NW_006442491.1:38152420-38171339 GCF_000325575.1 Pteropus alecto
GCTTCACCAAACCCGCACAGGAGGGAAGCGACCTGAAGCCGAGCGAGCCACCAGGGCTGCCTCCCAGGGGGCTTCGCTTTTTCTCCGACAACAGTGAGACTCTTGTTTGCCAGTGACAGATCTAAGTCAGTCCTGGTGGCCTCGTCTTCCCTCCCCCTGTGCCTGTCACCCACTGGGACTGCGACTACGCGAGGCCCGGATGCGGGGAGGGGTAGGACCTTGGGGACCAGAGCTACCCCCTGGGGCCGGAGCACTGCCCGAGGGGTTCTGGGCAGAAGGGAGCATGGTCGCCGGAAGGCAGGGCCAGCAGGCCCCACGGCGGCCCCCCGTGTTCGTGCACCCCTGGGAGCTCCTAAGCCGATCACCGCTGGGGCGAGTTCAGGGCCAGAGGCGAGTCTGGGGTGGACAGGTGTGTCGAGGAAGCTGTGGGGGACGCCGGGGCAGGCCAAGGGTGGTGCTCCGAGCGGAAAGCTTGCTTCGTCCCTGACTGGAAGCAGCTGCGGGCCTTCGGCTTCGTGGCAAGGCAGAAAGTGTGGTGTGTCGAGCGTGTTCGAGGTTATTCCGCAGCTCGAGCCCAGGCCCCACCATTTTCAACCTCCTCAGACATCCGAGGCTCGCGGGGCTTCTGAGGGCTCGGAGCATCCATCCAGATCAACTGGCCACGTCGCCCCTGGGACCGAACGAGTCAGTCACTGAGGGAGCCCCCGGCATCCGGGCCTCGCAGCCTCGCGCCCTGTCTCCCCCTCAGAGCAATGTGGGTCCCCAGGCTCCCGCGCAGAGGACCTCTCCCTCTGAGGTACCCTCTCCTGAGCTCGTTCTCAGACCCCCCGAGAGGGATTTTTCGTGGAGCAGACTGCAGCCTCGGAGCGGGAACCGTGAAGTTGCGAGAAGGATAATCAGGTTCGGAGGCAAAGAGGCTAAGTCCTCTGTCCCGCATGCGGACGGCCACCTCCGCTCCCGGCCGCTCTGCCCTGTTCAGCCGCCTCTTGGTTAGGACGGCAGCGGCCAGCGGCTGGGGTGTGTGGGGAACCAGCGTACAAACCAGCACAGCAGCTTCTGGCTGTGGGTGAACGGCCCGGTAGACAAGGGCACAGGGCTTTATAGAGCATGCCGTGGGGACAGCGGGTCACAAGGAGGAAGGAGGTTCTCGTGGCCTGGCTCTCAGGAGGACGCGTGGCCAAGAGACACGCCCATGGCGGCCTTCACCGGCTTCCCGTGTAATAACCCTTCTGAAATGCCACGTCGTCGGGCCCCCCGGAGGCCAGGTGGGGCGGCGATGGCCGACCGGCCTTTATTACCAGTTCTCTCGGAGTTAAATTAATCAGCCTTGGGTGCACGTATGTACAAAGACTAAAAAGTCCTCGTCCTCAAAAAAGCGCTGTCTTAGAATACCGTGAGACTCGAAAGCTACAAAACACGTAAAAAGTGTCATAGACATAGAAAGCACAAGACAAATGGAAGATTTTTGAAGGAAAGACTGAACAGGCCTCTGCGATTATTAAAAATCTCTCATTGTGGGCGTCCTGCCGCCTCTGCAAGGCCAGCCACACAGAGTTAGGAAAAGCCTGCATCTTTTATAAGAAATCGTCCATTTTACAATGACAGTCTTTCCACCAAGACGCATCCCGGTGAGGGGACTCCTGGAGCTCACAGCCATCCTCCGTTTCTGCGGCCAACCTCCTGGCCGACAGTCCAGCAACACTGTTCCCACTCCGCAAACTTTGTGGTTTCGTCTGAAAAGTTCTCAGCACTGGTTTTTCGTTGTTGTTTCTTTTTCTTTCTTTCTTTCTTTCTTTTTTTTTTTTGGTTAGTTGTTGTGATTTGAACCCAAATGAATGTTTAAATTTTTTTTTTCTTTTTTGGCCCAGGAAGAAGCAGCGATGGGGACGCGTGTTATCTGCCTTCTGCTCTTTGCAGTTATTGGAACATTTTAATCACAGTCTCCTGATCGTTAAGGAGCTCGTGGCACGTCTGGGATCATGGCTGAGAAATGGACTCTGGGGAAAACCCGATTCTTTTTTATTTTCCTGTGCAAGGGGAGGATGCGGGCTTAGAGCTATGCTCGGCCCAGTCCCTCGGGATTTACGAGGGAGCCCAAACTTACCAGCATCCCCTCTGCACCGTGCTGACGGCCAGGGCTGAGCCAAACATCTCCCAGATCGCACACTGAAGCTCCCGCGGTTTCAAATTCATGCTGCGAATAAATTGCATTTATTTTCACCACAGTTTTCCAGAGAAAAATTCAAACTTCAGAGGATTATCCTGGAGTAAATCTGAAAGACAATGGGAAATCAAAGTGCCCTGGGCCTCTTTTCCCTTCCTCCCTCCCTCCGTTGATGAGAAGCAGAAGTTCTGCCCGGGTCAGGCAGATGGCCTCAGGAGGATGGAGCTCTACCTGAATTTTTGTTTGCAGACATGCTGGCCCATCTGAGCAGAGTCTGCGCCAGGGTACCAGCTACCAGCTATGCTCAGGTCGTTAAGGTTCCAGCCGTGGCTTTGAATTACTAGGGCCAATGAATTCTCTGTTCCGCCTGAGCTTATTCGAGTTGGGTTTTGTCTCTTGTCACCTAAAGCGTCCCCTCTGATTTCTATACGCAGAGCCTGGAGTGCAAAGGGATGCTCGCTCAGGGTTGCTGTCTGAGCGACTAAATGCTTTAAAATGTGCCATGGCGGGGGGAGAGGGGGCGGGTCTCCCAGCCTTCACACAGACACGCTGACGTTAGGGGACAAGCGCTTCTGTGTAGGGGTCACCCTGTGCATTGTGGGTGGCCCGAGCTGTACCCTCTTGTGCTAGTAGCCGACATCCCTCTTGACAGTCAAAGATGTCTCCTGATGATGCCAAGTGTCCTCAGGGAGGACAAATCGGCCCCGACCATTAGAAACAAACCCGCGATCCCTCAATCTGAAGAACGTGTTAAACATCTCTCATGAAACATACCGTGTGGATTGGCTAAGGACGCCACAGAAGTAAGATAAGGTGAAATGAAATGCAAGCCAAGGTCTTGCTTCTCGCCTTAATTCTGGCTCGGGAGTGACGTGCCCCCCGCGGAGGCAGACGCCGTTTGCATCCCGGGAGACGCATCGGGCTCGCTCAGCCCAGGCCGTCCGTCTGTCGCCCGCTGGTCTGTCTGGGAATCATTTCGT
Source organism: Pteropus alecto (assembly GCF_000325575.1). Taxonomy (NCBI): domain Eukaryota; kingdom Metazoa; phylum Chordata; class Mammalia; order Chiroptera; family Pteropodidae; genus Pteropus; species Pteropus alecto. Next base: position 38,155,565 of record NW_006442491.1, read on the forward strand.
TTCCTCCCGTCTTGCTCACACGTGCGCCCTGTCTCTGTCTTTCTCCGTCTTGATAATGAAAGGGTTTCAAGGAGGTAGAAGTTTGCTTATCATCCTCATCGTACTTATTTATTTAGAATGTCACATTCCTCTCGAGATGACAAATTTGCTTTCTGGCCAAGGACGCAGTTGAATGTTTATAACAGACCTTATAATTAATTGGATTCTATCACTCGAACACATGCTTTTCTTTCCTTTGAGTTCGCAGGTGTGAAAAACCTTGGCAATGGCCTTGCAAGGTGAAGCTTCCACTCACTGTAGCCAGAGGGGACCAATCCTTCGCTGTCTTCGTTTTCTAATTGGCTTTTGATGCTGGGAACATTTTTTTTTTACTACACAGTCACCTCCTCTGTTGAATCTGGACAGCTTTGAACATTCATTACACCACAGAACTGGTCTCAGCTCACTTCAGAATTATTGTTTAGACAACCTCTGCCCTCTCTCTCGGTTTACGTAAGTGTCTTCTTGTGAGACCGCGCCTCGCTTCCCCGGGGCATCTAAGGCGACTTCGACCGTGAAATCTTATTCATAATTCTATTGTGTGAGACGGAACGAAGGCACCGCGTCTCCGTGACCTCATCGGAGGTGACGAGCGGCACTGCCCTCAGCCAACCTTTCGCCATAACGCCTTTGTCTTTCCCAGAGCAAGTACCGGCGTCCGTGACTCTGCCGTGGAAGCGGGCCCGGCCCAGCGCACAAAACCGGATTCGACCCGTGAGCTGGCTGCTCTCTCAGCTCAGCCTGTAATTGTCTCTTTCTTTCTCTCTCTCTTTCTTTCTTTCCTTTCTCTCTCTCTCTCTCTCTCTCTCTCCCTCCCTCCCTCCCTCCCTCCCTCCCTTCCTTCCTTCCTTCCTTTCTTCCCCAGGCGACAATTGTGTGGTCCTCAATGACACATTAAAAGGCTGAATTTAAATGAATTTAATTAGCCAGTGCAAGAAAACAGAACAAAACCAAAAACGGCAAGACCGGTTGCCCAATATGCCAGGTTTTTAAACTGATTCGGTCGAATCAGTGAATGATCCAGAGGTCCTGTCTGGATGAACCTGTGGAAACATTGACCTAAAACCTAATTTTTCAAGGAAATCTAAGAGAGTGATACAGAATAAATGTTTAAGGCAAACAAAGAAACGTGCAAATAGCAGATAATCTTGCTTTCTGTCAACCGATGACTCTGAAACAGTTTACCCTTTAATTTGTCTGAATATCGACAGAATCCTTAATTTGAAATATTTCTCAAAATGTCGTTAATAATGTGTGTGTTTTTTTTTTTTCAAACGAAGCCCAAGCTGGAATGGAAGCCTTCATTCATATATCTATTGGTATTTCACACTAAAATTCCCCCTAAAGAGAGAGAAACATGTCAAAGAGAGCTTGGTTTTGTTCAAAGGCCCGGCAACCTTAAAAATTATAATGTGGGTGACACCGAAGCCAAGGAAATGAGACTTGCGAGGAGACCCACAGCTGCAAATTGGCATGGGTGTTCTCTTCTTCCTAAGGCGTGGAATGGGGTGGCAGTATTTTCCTGCCTTCGTGTACAGAGACCGCGTCTCTCAGGAGATCGGCCTCCATGAATCTGTTGACATAACATGACCCAGCTTTCAACGTGCCACCTGGAGATCGAAAGAGTTTGTTTGATAGCAGAGCCGTGTACTTTGACGATCTGGGCTGCAGCCACATCTGGACCACCTCTGCCTGTCACTCATGGAGATGATGCTCGCAGCCCAGGATTAGATTTAGATGAAAAATGAAAGCCACGCCGGGGTTTGCTCTGTGATCTTTCTTCCCTTTCCCGTCTACTCACATTTTTTTTTTTTTTAATAAGAGATGGGGACCATTTCTTTCACTCGAAAACTTTATCATCTTCAAAACCCCTGCCTCCTCCCTTCCTAAAACTGCCTTTGGAAAAATGGCAGCTGACCCCGGCGCGTGGCTCCAGCAGTGTTGACGGACCACATTCCAAGTGCTTCGCTCTGTTCCGAGTGTCACACGGCCAAACGACAGTGGCGGAGAGACCAGGACCGCGTCTCAGGTGTCCCTCCCTGGGGTCACGCGCTTGGCTTCGCCTCCCCTTTCGAGAGTTGGTGGGAGCAGGACGCTACGCTGGTCACCGCAGACGAGTTATGCTTTGTAAAGGAGTAAGATGAGAAAGACAGGGTTTGTCCTAATGACGTTGCAGAGACTCACAGGATTTCCTTCGATTCCCTTCTGGCCTTAGATTAAAGGGATCTGAAAAACCAACTCACTTGGCCACTAGTGCCATCAGTAACTTTTTTTTTCGTGGGGGACAAGGACTTTTCTTCCTGTTTTAAAAAAATCTGTCCTTTTAAACTGTGGTAAGATATACATAACATTTACCGGTAAGACTGTTTTTGAGTGCACAGTCCTGTGGCGTAAGTTCATTCACACTGTCGTGCGTGCGCCCATCACCGCCCTCTACCTTGTCACCGTTTTTGTTTTGCAAAACTGAAACTCCGTCCCCGTTAAACACTCATTCCTCAGTAATTCTGCCCCCGCCCCCCAACCCCGCCACAACGTCCCAGCCCCTGGCACCTCTGTTCCATTTTCTGTCTCTAGAAATTCAGCTTCTTTAGGGACTTCATGTGGATAGAGTCACACAGAATCCCTCCTTTTGTGACTGGCTTATTTCACTCAGCGTGATGTCCTCAAGGTCCATCCATGTTGTATTGTGTGTGCGAATTTCTCTCCTTTTTAAGGCTTCATAATACGTATTGTATGGATAGCCCATATTTTATTTATCCGTTCGGCGATCAACGGAAATTTGGGTTTCTTCTACTTTTCGGCTATTAGGAATAATGCTGCTGTAAACGTGGGCGTACGAATGTCTGTTTGTGTCCCTGCCTTTAATTCTTATTTTCCGTTTGATTCATCTGCTTTTTCACAGTAGCCATCCTAATGAATGCGAGTTGATACCTTGTGGTTTTGACTTGCATTTCCCTAATTACCGAAGTGAGCATCTTCTCGTGTGCTTATCGATTATTTGTTTATTTTCTTTGGAGAAATGTCTGTTCGAGTCCTTTGTCATTTTTGAATCGGTTTGTTTGCTGTGGTTGAGTTTAGGACTTTCCATATTTTAAATATTAATCCCTTATCAGATGTATTTTTGTCATTTTTGAATCGGTTTGTTTGTTTGTTGTGGTTGAGTTTAGGACTCTCCATATTTTAAATATTAATCCCTTATCAGATGTATGGTTTGCAAATATTTTCTCCCATTCCGTGTATTGTCTTTTTACCCTGTTGATAGTGTCTTTTGATGCACCAACGGTTTTAATTTGATTAAATCCAAATTGTCTGTTTTTTCTTTTGCTGCCCGTGTTTCTGGTGTCATACCCAAGGAGTCGTTGCCATATCTGACGTTGTGACGCTTTTTCTCTGTGTTTTCTTCTAAGAGTTTGATAATTCTAACGCTTACGTTTAGGTCTTTGAACTATATTCAGTTCGTTTTTGTATATGGTGTTGCGTACGGGTCCAACTTTATTCTTTTGCATGAGGCTATCCAGTTTTCCCAGTATGCTTGTTGAAAAGACCGTCTGTTCCCCATTGAATAGTCTTGGCACCCTAGTCGAAAATCATATATATATGCAAGGGTTGTTCCCTGAGCTTGCTGTTAGTAACTCTCATTGTATTTATGCTTTATTTGAATTGGCCATGTTCTCACAGCGTCTGTGTGATCTCATTTCCTGTCTAGCTCTTCCGGTAGATTATATACGTTTTGAGAATTGTGCCCAGGTTTTCTCATTGTTTTGCATCTTGGTGTTGCCAAGGGCCTTTCTTTTCTATTTGTTGGGATTTGTCTGATCAAGGCGGCTGGCTGTACCTACTGACCTAAGTGACCTGGCGAAGGGTCCACATCGACCCCTGCTTGGAACCTGCCTCCCTGGGCCTGCCGCACCGGAACACGTGGCAGGGTGACACATTCGCACTGCCAGCCTCCCGCTGTGGCCGGGGTGTGCCAGCGTTCGCTTCTCAGAAGCGTTGTCGAGCAAACTGTTGAGCCAGTGGAAACGTGGCTGCTGGGAATGTGCGGGTGACCGTTGCTGTCCGGGCCTGTCCCCCGCCTCCCATTGCCAGTGGGGCTGAGTCACAGTCAGATTCTCTTTCCGATCCCCTTTCCTGGGTCTCCTTCCTCTTTCCAGCCCTAAAATTTGGATCACCGAGACTTGGTCTCCAGATGCCTTCTCGATGCACGTTTATTTCCATGGCGAGCGTATCCCGAAAGCTTTGGGTGCAATCCACCTGCTGGCAACTCCCAAATTCAAATCTCCAGACCCAGCTTCTCCCTTGGAAGACTGCGTTAAGTCTCTGAGCCTTTCTGAGCCTCAGTTTCCTCATCTGTAAAACAGGGACAACATGACCTTCATTGCTGCTGTGCGCTATAGGCTTCGTGCGTCAGTGCGTGGCATCCAGCAGGTGCCTAGCAAGCAGTAAGCCTTCTTTCCAGTTTACTTTACTTAAGGTTCAGCCGCAGGAGGCCCCAAGATCACTTAATTATCAGACGTTCCTTAATAAGAGACATTTAGGGAACGAAATGAAGGCAAGAATTAAAATGCGGTAGATCTCAGCATCTCCTGGCTCTTCGTGACATCTGTATGCAGGGCACAAAGCTACTCCCTGTCACCTCAAAGTGTGAAGTGTGTGTGTGCAGTGTTTGTGCTTTTTATCATTAATTCTGTTTTTTCCAGAGAGTTCTCATTTGTTCTTCCCATTTGTCCTCAACCAGCCGGTATCCGAAGTGAGCAGATACGGAGGTTATCTCGCGCTGCAGACGTCTGCGGGTTTGAGGGATGCACGGCTTGGTGAGAACGAGCAGCCCGTGTAATCGATGCCTGATGTCGGTCTTCTGGGCCCGGGAGGCCCCACTGCGAGCAGCATCTCTGAGAACGGGTGAGGAGAGGGGCCAGTGGGGTCCTCAGGGCCGGAGGGAGGCCCGCTCGGCACTCTGGGTTATGGGGTCAGCCTCCAAGAACACCGCCCTTCACCTTTTCACCCCCAATATTTTTCTGTGAGAAACGTGCGTCGAATGTGAAATAGAGATGAGGGTTGGAATAAAGGAGAGAAACGGTTGGGTACTAAGGAAAGGCCTTGGCGTGGCGCCCCGATGTGGGGCCTCAGGCATCGCACAGTTTCTGGGCGCGAAGAATTTTCTTCACTCCGACAGACCCCCACCGTACAGCTCAAACACTTCCCTCTTCCATTTCCTCTTACCATTTTTCAGGCAAAACTCCTAGGAGGCGTTTTGAGTCCTTTCCAACACTCTTTTCCTGCCTCCTAAATTCAATATGTTGCAACATCCAGTTGGCTCCGCCCCCAAAATATTTTCTGATCCTGACCTGACCACGATCCTTCATTCCCACCACCATGATCCCGGACGAAGTCAGCATCATGTACTGTTTGGTCCATATTAGCATCCCAAGCGTCCCGCTGCTTCTGACCTCTGTCCCTGCAGCCCGTTCTCCACTCGGTGCTAGAGGCCTTGGGGGCGGGGCAGCTGGTCTCAGGCCCTGAAGCCGAATGGAGCCTGCCCTGATGGGTCTCTAACTCACTCTGGGCCCGTGTCCCCTTCTTTCTCACAATTTCTTCCTTTTGGGATGGCGGTGTCTGCCCCGCACCCATCCCACCGTGCATCCTGCATCTTTTGTTTTCTAGCGTGCGGGCCTGCGGGTGGCAGTGATTCTGCCTCAGGAGGGACCATAGCTGACATCTTGTCCATTCTCCATTTAGATGATTTAAAGGATGAGATTCAGGACTTTCGAGCTGATGATATTTAGATGAGGATTGGGGCACAGAGTAAATGCTAATAGGTTGAGCTTTTTGGAGAGTCGGGTTGGGGTGAATGTGTTTTGCAGATGGAATGGATGTGGAATGGTGGGAGCCTCAGGCCAGACTCTCGTGGGGTGAATGGTGACCCTTCTCAAAAGATACGACCACATGGAAATTGTGATCTTTTTGGAAAAAGGGTCTTTGCACATTTAACTAAGAGATGAGACCGTTCCAGATCAGGGTGGACCCTAAATCCAAGGACAAGTGTCCTTACAGGGGCCAGAATGAGAGAGGACAGGGAAGAGAAGCTCACGAAGAGCCTCAAACCCGAGCCACCAGGGCTGGAAGAGGCCAGGAAGCGTTCTCCCCTGGAGTGGCCCCGCTGACACCTGCGGTCAGGCCGCTGACTGTGAGAGAGTGACCCTCCGCTGTTCTGTGCCACCAGCCCTGCTGGCATCGCAGCAGACACAGAGAACGAACGCACGGCCCTTCCTTGTGCTCGTCAAACGCCAGGCCCGATCTGCCCTGCCGAGGTCTTTCTACTTCCCATTGTCTCCGCCTGGACCGCCCTCCCCAGGTACGTACACATCCGGTTCCCTCCCATTCTTGGGGTTCACTCAAATGTCAACCACTAAGAGAGGCCTTTGCCAACCCGTCATAACCGGCCCTTCACCCTGTCCGATTTCTTTACCGTACCGTTCAGTCTAAGTATGTTCTTCCACGTTACTTATCTGTTTATTCTCTGTCTGTCCCCAACAGACTTGAAGGTAAGACCTGTTCCCCCGTGGCAAACACAGTACCTGTGTCATGCAGGGTCTCGAGGAGATTTGCTGAATGAATGAAAGCGGAGAAGAGAAGGCCTCTGCCCGGGCAGAGCTCACATTCACTCACCTGGTGCGCCAGGAAGCCATCACCAGGTCTACCTGCCAGGGTTCGCGGTTGTGCCCGGAGGCCCAGGTGCTGAGGGTCACACCTTGCTTGGGCCCTGGATGTCCTGTACCCCTGTCACCGGAGTCCGCCTGCAGGGCCCGGCAAGCGCACATGTGTATCGTGTGCTCCTCACCCCACCCCAGACTCTACCCCTCTGTTCTCTGCCTTCACATCTCCTCTCCAGGGCCCAGAACATAGAGTTCAGCTTAACAAGCCCGTGGCGATCAAGGCCGCTCCCTCTCAGACGGCGTGGCTCCATACTGAGCGGGCCACTGTCAGACACCTGGGTTAAACACACACGCGAGTGAAGGAATGAATCAACTGGCCCGTCAGCACCGGCACCAGCACCGGCACCAGCCGGTACCAGGGCAGTTTACAGAGAAAGTATGTGTGCCTTTAAACTGTCTAAAGTCGAGACTCGCCCACCTTCTGTCTCCTGGAGAGACCCCGGTCCGGCCGGGAGCCGGAAAGGCCTTCAGGCCTTCACAGAAGCCGGGGGAATTTCAGCTTTCCCCACTGATGCCCCGGGCTTGTAGCTGCCCCCTGGGTGGCCAATGGACCTGGGGGACTTGAGGGGCAGGTGGTGGCTGGAGAGACCCTCCTGGGGTCTGGTGGCATTGTCTTGGTTCCTATTGCCACCATCCATCCAAGATGATGCCCCTGGGAGTCAGCTCCGGGTGAAGACAGTCACACACGTCCCCAAGGCCGGGGACTCCTGCCTTCTCCTCTCTGGCATTAACTAGGGGTTGGAGCGGTGCCGACACCCAGCGTTGCTCATTCCCACTCATTCGATGAGCTTCGGTTGGGTACCAACACCTGCCAGGCACTGCAAGATGATGAGGATATCAAGGTGGCAAGGACATGGGACCGCACACTCAAGGAGCACCCCTTCCATCAGAGGGGACGAGCCAGGGCAAGGGCCCGCAGGGAGAATGGGATGAAAATCCGGCATTTGCCATCGCCCACACCTCAATTTTGGTCCAGTGACTCCATTTATTTATTTATTTTTTATTTTAGTTTTATGACCTGCGGCCAGTTACTTCGTCTCTCTATGCCTCAGTATCCAAGATGGTGAATAAGGGACCCTAAGGGTTCTTACTTCATGACTGACATGAATATGCAGGGAGACGAGATATGGAGAGAGCTTACCTGGCACGGTGTATGGCACGTAGCAAAGAGTCGATAAAAACACAGTGGCTTTTAATCGTAATGAATGATTTGTATACAACTTGCAGAACCCCACCTTCTGGGTTTCATATCTGGCCACGTGGAGGGTGAACTGCACCCCTTTCTTGCATGCACCCCACTCGCTATCGCTTTGGTGAAAAGAGGCACTTGGGGAGCCCAAGTGGCATTCCAGGTTTCGAGACGGCCTGTCTTCCGGAGTCGTCCCCGACTGTCTCCTGCAATGGCCCCAGCTCTCCTTCGAGCAGACTCGACACACTGAGTTTTCACCTTTATACGGAATCGCTACACTTCACAAAAGGAGTGACGCCAGGGCTGCTGGGGGGACCTGGCTCAGCTCTGTTGCTACGTGGTCAGCGAGGTGCTCTTGCCGGGAGAAGCCAGGTTTGCGGGGTGACGGGAATGGTGGCTGTGCTCGGCAAGGGCAGGCAACACCCAGGAAGCCCTTCCACATGAATGCACAGCAGGCCCGGCCGGCCACACCCTCACCAGTGACGATCAGCGCCATCAGCACCCTGCGAAGCTGGCCTGGCTTTGGCCCAGGCAGATGCTGGCCGGACAGCCCCAGGACTGACGTTGCGATGCCTCTGCCAGGCGCGTGGAGCTGCCCTCCCATTGGCTGCCCAGATCTGCTCATCTGCATAGCAAGGATGTCCCCTTTACCTGATCTCTTCTCCTTCGGATCTCAGAACCTGGGGTCTCCTCAGGGGGCCTTTTCTGATTCCCAGACAAGGTTGGATTGCCCTGTTCTAAAACCTCGATGGCTCATCTTTGCGGCCATTGTCACAGTTGTTACCGTAAACAGTCTCGAGTGAAGTTCGGGCTGCTCCACCCACGGGTGGGCTGTGGGTCTCCAGTGTTGCCAGTAGCGTCATTGTTGTAGCCACAAAAAATAACGACGGCTTATATTTGTTATGATGTGCAGACCACTGCACATAAGTCATCTCACTTAAAATTCTCCCAGCAGCCCTGGGAGCCGGCTAAGTGCCATTGTTGTCACCGTCTTTCCAAGGAGATCGGGATGGCCAAGCAGTGTGCTCACTGCCAGCAGGATGAGTGGCATCTGAACCTGAGTCGTGACGCAAGCACCCTCAGGCACTGCCCTCCCGCAGGTGTGCTCAGCCAGGTGCAGGAGACAGCGTTAGACCTGCAGGACCCATGCTGACCTGACACCTATTGCATAATGATAAGGCCACTCCTTAGTTCTGTTCCAGGACAGTCCCTCTCTGCCAGGAGCCTGTGTCGAACACCTCCCACCTCCCTCACACCTGCTTACCTCCTTTTTTTTTTTTTTTTTGCATAAAAGGGGGAGGGCCAGCCAAGGGCTGAGAGTCTAGCACACAATCGTCCCTGCTTAGACGTTTGCTGATCGTGTTCTGTGCTTTCATTCTATTTAATTTTATAATTCCTTACTTCCTCTTTATGGCTCGTGAGACTGGTTTCCATTCACGTAACTGACATCATCTCTTTCCAAAACGAAAAATTTGAGGAAGAAAAATGTTACAGGGTGAAAGAAAGGAATCGAGTGAATCACGGCAGGGGAGTACCTCGCTACGGCAGGAATCCTGGTGGCGGGGCGCGTGTGGCAGCTGTGCTGCAGGGAGAAGCCACCACTGCTGAGGACTGTCCTTGCCCGTCACCCGCGGACCCCGGATACTGCTCAACTGCTCAGCCTTGATGGCTTCTGTCTCAAGTCCCTGCCTTTTTTCTTTTTTTTTTATCTCCTTGGCAAATCACAGCCCTTTGAAGTGCAAAGGCTTTGTCACTTCTGTGAGCCTCTGGGCACCAGTCACAAGGCTTCTGAATTGCTGGTGATCGATGGATTCATTTCTTCCGGGCTTAACTGCTATCACGTGACTATACCTGACTTTAGCATTTGGCACAAATTAATCATTTATTCAGGGTGTTGAGGAGAAGGCAGACACGGTTCAGAATGTTTTAATCACAAGCAGCTCCAGGCAACTCCTTTCTTCCTGGGCCGTGCTGGCCGGAGCAGGGAGTGGGAACAGCTGGTCTACCATGGGGAACTTTGAACTGCCGAGGAGGCTGAAGAACTTAGGAAGGAATGCAACCCATGGTGACCTGTCTAGAAAACTTGGTGTGTAACTAGCTCTGGTAAAATACAGACATATTTATGTCTTTTTTATCCCCCATAAAACAATAGTCCCAGTAGCGATGGTGATGACCACTGTCAGCATGTTGGCTCGGGCAGAAAATATCCACGTTGCAAATAAAAGACACAGACTCGAGCTGCCTTACGCATGAAGACTTGGCTCTCCAGATGCAGGTCCGATTCAGGGGAGGCTTGATCCAACACCCCAACTACGTCACCAGGGACCTGATTCTCTGCCTCTCCACTCTGTCCTCCAGGGCGTTGCCATCACCTTGGGGTCCATGGAGGGGAAAGTTGGCTCGTCTTTCCCAGAAGCCCCAGCAAACGCTGCCTAGCACGTCACTGGCTCTCACTGGGTCATACGCCCACCTCTGAACCTATCGTCTCTCCAGAGGGCGGGGTGGCTGGTTGGGCTTTAGCGTCACACAGGCCACCACGGTGAACCGGGAGACATGGTCTATGCCTCCCAGAATGTCGTAGGGGCAACAGACTGTCGCGAGACCATCACGGAGATAGGCGTTTTGTCACACCTCTGAAGAATGCTGTCATGAGCCTTGGCGATGGGAGACTCGGCCAGGCCTGAGAGGTGGAAGGAGTCGCGGCCCTATCGACCGATGTCGTCTCTCTTCCCGGGAGACGCCTGCCCTGCTCTCCCGTGGCTTCGCGGGCTGGGCTTTCTCCTGCAGCTCTCTGGATCTCTCTGCTCAGACGGCCTGTCCTCAGAGCTACGTCCCTGTCCACTCCATTCACAATGGGGACGCTCGCCCCACCCCCGCGGCCACTCTCCACTCCTTCTGTTTGTGCATTTTTCTTCCTAGTGCTTATTCCAACTCGAAGTCACATTCATGAATGATTTATAATTGTATCGTATAGCGTCTTTCTTGCCAACAGTCCGTAGGCATCACGGAGGCATCCATCTTGTTCGCAGTCCTAATATCAGCATCTAGAAGAGCATCTGGCTCCCGATAGGTGCTTAAATAGTTGTTGAATGAATGAAGAAACAAACTTAGAACCTTTTAAAATGTATTTTCATTGTGACACCAGTTGACGTCTCTGGAAACTCAGAGTTTAATCCTAAGGTTAAAAAAAAAAAAAAGCCACATTATTTCCATTGTCTCCCCTAATCTGTCACCACGCTCCAGCCGATGACTGCTGTGTCTCAGAGCCCACGTCTCTGAGACGGCATCAGGTCAGACCCCGTCCTTTCTGGATTTCTGAACTTGAGTTATGACTTCCAGACCCAACTGTGTCCCTCTTTTGTTTAACGGGTGTCCCACTGAGGTGGCTTCTGTCTTCTTTTAGAAGGGAATTGTTTTTACGGAGAAAATGTGGAGCTCATTAAAAGCACGATTGTGAAATTTCTTTCAGAAGCAAATGCATCTGTGCCCTAACTTGAGAGGTCCTGTGGAGTCCCTTCCTCATCCGGAATCGGGGGCCCCGTTTAGCATCCCGTCCCCCCATTCCGCACTCCCCCGACGACCTCTTCTCTTTTATCCCAGTAACAATGAGTCACCTGTGCTCCACAAATTCCTCAATTCGTAATCACTGATTCTGATGTCTGACCATATAATCAACTTAGGTTTGGAACTCAAATTCAGGATCAGCTGAGCCAACAAACAGATTTCCCGGGAACGAGATACCATTTTAGGCAGATCGTCCCTGCCCATGGTGGGTTGTCCGTGAGTCTAATTCTTCACGCCTCGCTGACCACGCCCTTGACCACGTAACCTTGCTGGGTCCTCCTGAGTCAGGAGAGCTTGGCCATGGGAGTTGCTTTGGCCAATGGGGTGTCCACAGATGTGGCATCAACAGAAAGTGCTCTGTGAATTGGGTTTTCTCTCTTCGGAGCCCTGTCCACTGCCAAGGGGCGGGGAGGGACATGCCTGCCTGTGAGAGGATGAGTATCAAATGAAGCAGAGCCGAGTCATTTTGTTATCCCAGCCAAGGTCAACCTGGCTCTCCCAGTAGCTAGCGAGAGAGCCCAGCACGGTCATGGAGCCACCAACAAATGCTTCGTTGACCGTTGTTCTGCTTAGGGGGATGTTTGTTATATGCACAATTGAGGTAGTAAATGATGAACACGCCACTGTCGAAGGACTTCCATCTATTGAGAGAGGAAAGTCTGCACATAACTTGAATTCGTACCACTGCTTCCGCTGGCGGATCACAGTCATTAAGAGCCTGTTCGTTTCGTGCCGGGCCCTATACGCAGCGCTTTACGTTCCTTCTCTCATGTAACCCATACGGTGACCTTACTAAGCAGTCACTGCCATGATTCTTGTTTCAAAGATGAGGAAACCGAGACTCAGAGAGATGAAGTGACTTGGTCAAGGTCACACAGCTAGGCAAGGTTGGCGAGGTTGGAATTTCAGTTCAGGTCCGCTCAAGTCCAACAAGCCTTACTATTATGCTTTATTGCAAATCTAAATGTTTTAGCAGCTAAGAGGGTTGGACGTTCTTCCTTTTAAACGAGGAAATCAGGTAGAACTTTCTAGAAGGGGCAGCAGCTGGGCTTTGAAGTGGCTTTGGGCAGGATTCGTGCAATGAGGTGAGGGGAACGGAGAACTGCTTTTGTGAATATTTTTACTCTGCAAACAGATCGAGGCATTCGACAGCTGCTGGCATCAAGTTTCCCAAATCCAGCGACCGGCTGCGTTTGCCGGGCACAGGAACTCGCCACGCACGACGTGAGATTTAGAAGGATACAGTTCATGAAAAAATTCCTCTGATCAAAGTCAAGGCTACTTCAAGGTGGGTGAAGCGGGCAGGTGTGTTTGTGGCATGTTGACTTAACTCGCTCAAAAGTGTCTCTCATTAACCCAGGATGCCTGAAATTCTCACCTTTGGGTGAGTCATTGAAGGCGCCAGTTGAAATGCACACATGTTGTTGGAGATAAGTCGATAAGTCGAGAGGGTGTGTGTGCGTGAGGGTGGCCTGGGCGGCGGCTCCTGGGAGGGGGCGGGGAGGTCTGAGTCGGAGGCTTTGCTGAGCTATCCGGGCATGGAAATGTAGGACAGAGATTCCTAAACTAAATCGGCCTCTGCCGAGGGCTGAGGAGGGCGGGCAGGGAGCAAGAAACTCCAGGATAATGGAAAACTACATCGTGCATTATGTTACTCTCACTTAAATCCCCTAAATTTTAGGAAAAACAATCTTCAAAAGAGTCATAAAGTACATGAAGAGGCCTCTTGAGGGGATGCTTATCTAGATAAATCACAAGGTTCTTAACGGCTAGATTTCGAATCTCAGTTTAAGTGAGAGGTACCGTCTCAAAGATACAGCCGCACATCTGTCGGCCTGGAAAAAGTTGATGAAAAATAAACAGAACGACCTCGCCATGCACTTGGCCGAGGCCCAGAAGTGTCCTGGGCTATCATTTCTCTCGGGGCACAGTTGACAGCAGAGACAGCAAAGCTCGTTGGCCGAGTTTAGAGAAGGGCCGTTTATTAGAGTCCTCTGCAGAAACAGTGGTCATCACTCCTCCACACGACCTTTTATCAGAGACTGTGGCACTGAGGAAACTGGACCAATGGGGAGGGATGACGCGTCGATGACACACGGAGGAAAACGAGTGTGATCGTAAACCCGGGGTGTGCGTCCGCCAGGCGGACAGGGAGTGCCTGATGGTTACACACTCTGCCCCTGGAATTGGACAGAACTGAATTCGGATCCTGATTTGCCACTTAATAGATGCTGACTATAGACCGGTCCCTTTAACCTTGGTGAACCTCAGTTTTTCTTCCGTAAAATGGGGATAATGATGGTATAAATGCTGTTGTGTTTTCACAAGGGAGAAACAATGATTAAAAACCCTCAAATCACATGACGCGTACGTTTCCTTTGCTTAGCCCGGAGCCCAGGAGGATTGCTAGTGTTCTAGCCAGGACTTTTTTTTCAGTCGAAAGTGACAGAATCCCAAATAAACTTAAACGAAAAAGAAATCGTGAGTTAATGCAAATGCAAAGCACATGAACAGCATGGATTTCGGGCCTCTCTGGATCCAGGGGCTCAGACCAGGATGTCTACCCCGTCTCTCCAGCTCTTGGCTCCATTTTCCTCTGCGTTGGGTCCGTCTTCACGCAGGGTCCTGCTCGATGGTGGCAAGCTGGCTACCGGTGGCTTCAGGCACATTTCATTTCTTCTCCACGATTCCAGTGAATAGAGAACTTCTTTCTCAAGCGTTTTGGCACAGAGTCCCGAGGTCGACTCTGCTTCGCCCAAGCTGGCCCGCGCCTGTGCCGGGCGCTGTGGCCAAGTGGCTGGGATCCTCCGATCGGCCAGATCCCAGCCACACACCTTCCGTGGAGTCCCACACCCGCCCGACCACACGGACAAACGGTGGGTGAGTTCTCGAAGCAGAACAAAAGTGCTGAGACCGGAAGGGAGAGGAGGCTCGGCGGGCATCTCCCACAGGGGCCTTCAAGGTCAACGGATCGATCGGTGTGACCTTCGGTGGACAAACGGTTCAAGAGGAACGGGAGGAGGGTGCCGACAGCATGGACTCCCCGCCCACTCCCGGTTTCCCGAGTCCTCCTCCCTCCGCCTCCGAGCAGGTGGGTCCCACCTGGAGCCAGGACCACGCCCTTGGATTCCCAAGGTATGGCCCGCGATGTGGAGGGGCGAGTCCCTGAGACCCACTCTCCACGGCGAGTCATCAGAATCGTTCCCGATTTCCGTTTTTGAAGTTCCTCTGTACCTTCGATTTGCCGAAATATATCGTATGTGTCTCATTCGTTTCCAAAAAGCTGTTATGACTCTTTTGAAGATTGTTTTTCCTAAAATTTAGGGGATTTAAGTGAGAGTAACATAATGCACCATGTAGTTTTCCATTATCCTGTAATTTTTCATTTCGCAGGCGATAGATTTTTTTTCTCTTTAATCCCCCCCCCACTTCCGCCCCTGACCTATGGATGTTCCTGTCTCCCCCCCTTTTTTTTTTTAAGAACTGGATCTCTGAAGGCGGGGCATCTCCCCCCACACGCTTGGGGCGCGCACTCAGGGCCCGGCACCCCCGGCATACTCGGGGGGCCTGGCACACCCGGGGTATGGTCCGTGGCTCCACGTGGGGCGCGAACCCAAGACCTTCTGCGTGTAAAGCAGACATGCTGACCACTACGCTATGGAGCCAGCCCGGCGATAGATTTTTTTTTAATTCCAAGGAAAGAGATAGTAATGCAGGGATCCAAACCCCAGCCCGGCGGGAACAGAAGATAATCCTAGCCTCAGATTTGTCTAATTTTCAAAGCATGGAACGCAAAACTGAAGCAAGAGCCCCCCACAGGCCATCGGCCTTTCCTGACGGCGAGCGACCCTCGAAGTTGGCGTCTCTCACTCTCCATCCCTTGCTGTGGACTCAGGGACTGGGCGGAACGGCAGGGGGACCATGCGGACAGGCCGAGCTCACGCTCGAGTGCTATTTTAGTTACAATGGCTCCGTAACAAATTACCTAAAGTCGAGTGGTGTAAAACGACCGTTTATTATGCCCGTGGGTTCCGTGGGTCAGAATTCAGACAGGGCACAGCGGGGACAGCTTGTCCCCAATTGGAAATCTTGAAAGCTGGGGGCTCCAATCTGCTGGGGCTCATTCATTCACCTATCAGCGGTTGGCATTTGGCTGTTGGCTGGGAGGCCTCAGCTTCTCTCCACGTAGGTTTTTCCCCGGGATCCCTCCACGTGGGCTTGACTGGGCTTCTTCCCTGCACAGTGGCCGTGTCCAAAGGACAAGTAT
>NW_006442491.1:38171358-38172756 GCF_000325575.1 Pteropus alecto
GCACCTTTTATGACTTCACCACAGAAGTCATTTATGTCACTTCTGCTGCATTGTTTTTCAGAAGCGGGTCCTTCAGGCTAAAGTGGACAGGGGAGGCATTAACTGCCCAGCGACACTCGGAGCATGCCTCTCTTTACCGTCCTTCCCTGTGGTCAGGGAACTCTGCTAAGGGACGGGCTGTAAGAGCTTCTTGGCGTCTTCTGAGGTCAGCAGTCAAGGGCATTGGAAGCATCCATCCATCCAACCATCCATCCATCCATCCATCATCCATCCACCCTCCATCAATCATCCATCCACCCTCCATCATCCATTCTCCATCCATCCATCCATCCATCCATCCATCCATCCATCATCCATCCACCCTCCATCCATCATCCATCCACCCTCCATCATCCATCATCCATCCATCCATCCATCCATCCATCCATCCATCCATCATCCATCCACCCTCCATCCATCATCCATCCACCCTCCATCATCCATCATCCATCCATCCATCCATCCATCCATCCATCCATCCATCATCCATCCACCCTCCATCCATCATCCATCCACCCTCCATCATCCATCATCCATCCATCCATCCATCCATCCATCCATCCATCCATCATCCATCCACCCTCCATCCATCATCCATCCACCCTCCATCATCCATCATCCATCCATCCATCCATCCATCCATCCATCCATCCATCATCCATCCACCCTCCATCCATCATCCATCCACCCTCCATCATCCATCATCCATCCATCCATCCATCCATCCATCCATCCATCCATCATCCATCCACCCTCCATCCATCATCCATCCACCCTCCATCATCCATCATCCATCCATCCATCCATCCATCCATCCATCCATCCATCATCCATCCACCCTCCATCCATCATCCATCCACCCTCCATCATCCATCATCCATCCATCCATCCATCCATCCATCCATCCATCCATCATCCATCCACCCTCCATCCATCATCCATCCACCCTCCATCATCCATCATCCATCCATCCATCCATCCATCCATCCATCCATCCATCATCCATCCACCCTCCATCCATCATCCATCCACCCTCCATCATCCATCATCCATCCATCCATCCATCCATCCATCCATCCATCCATCATCCATCCACCCTCCATCCATCATCCATCCACCCTCCATCATCCATCATCCATCCATCCATCCATCCATCCATCCATCCATCCATCATCCATCCACCCTCCATCCATCATCCATCCACCCTCCATCATCCATCATCCATCCATCCATCCATCCATCCATCCATCCATCCATCATCCATCCACCCTCCATCCATCATCCATCCACCCTCCATCATCCATTCATCCATCATCCATCCATCCATCCTCCATCCATCCACCATCCATCCACCCAACA